>NW_010973284.1:5599229-5621398 GCF_000737465.1 Haliaeetus leucocephalus | reverse complement strand
CCCGCCCGGAGGCCGCCCCGGCGGCGCGGGGAGGGAGAGCCGCGCTGCTGGACGGCGCCCGGGGAAAGCCTTCCCGGTGTCCCGGGGAGCCCGGCCGGGTCCGGGATGCGAGGGGGGGGGGGTGCGGAGCGCCTGCTCCCCTCGTCGGGCAGGCCGGCGGCCGCCCCGCTGCTCGCGGGTGGGGCGGCTGTGCGTGAGGGGAGCCGGCGTTGCGTGAGGGGCGGGAACGGCCGTGCGTGAGGAGAGTCCCGCCGGCCGCCTGCCCCTCAGTGCCTCTCGGTGCTGGTGTTTACTAACGCCGCTTGCCCAGGGAGGGAAGGGCTTGTTATCTTCTCCCTGGTGACTGTCTCTACCTCGGCAATTACAGTAACAGCGTCCCGGAGGAGGGGGCAGTAGCCGGGTGCCGGAGCCCCCGCCCGCCGGGAGTCGGGTCTGGCCCTGTGGTGGTAGTCCCGGGGCTCCGAGGGGGAGAGAGGGTCGGTATGGAGGTGCGTGTCCCCCTCCACCCAGATCGGGGAGCAATTACGGCCTCGCAACCCGGAGGGGAGTGGGGGGCAGAGGGGTCGATGGAGGTTAGGGGTCTCTGCCGCCCCAGCGAGTGCATCCCTCCTGCTCTGGTTTCCAGCCTAATGCACTGAGGTGGAGCACAGGCATTACGACGAGGCACCCTTCGGGCAGAGATGGCAAATTCATGTGTGTGTGACTACCCTGCCCTGCCCCAAAACTCAGCAGGTGAGTCTGATCATGTGGCAGTTATGTCAACTTTTATTTGGGTTTTTTTTTAATTTCTTAAGGCAGCCCAGTGGGTAGCTTCATTATGTGCGTGAGTGTTGCCCGTCTGTCTCCTCCTCCCAGACCTAGCAGGTGAGCCTGACCATATGGCAAATATAGTGATGCTTCCTGAGGACGGGAGGGTTTCTGTGTGTGTGTGTGTTCGCAGGCCCACTGGGTGACTCTCACCATGTGGCAAATACAGCAATGAAGTCTTTGGTGCAAAGGGGCTAATTATGTGTGTGTTTCCCAAGAGACCCAGCAGGTTGGGTCTGATCATGCGTGTCTCACTAATGCAAGACTGAGATGGAAGCATCATTGTACGTCCTCAACACAGACGAACTCCAAGCTCTCAGAAGTGAGGCTAGCCATGGGACAAGCACATTGTTACAAGAGCAAGCATCAAGGCCTAGGATCGTCTATATTTGCAGACATGAGGGTGAATGCACCCCAAACTGGGTGGCTGTTAAAACTGTGAAACGGAGTATGCATGCAATGCTAAGCAATGGAAATGGGCAGGACTGTGTTTATGGCTATGTACACACTTAGGTGTTTGCTTCCTTCTAGCCAGTAAATTAATGTAACCACTTCCTAGTGACCAATGACTAGTCAGTGAAACACTCCAAGCTTAAAAATCAAGGCAGGTAAAATTGTATCTTTCTCCATCTAAAGTTCTGTTCTTTAAACATCACTTTACGTCTTTGTTTTCCTATCTGGTATGTGCCTTTTCTGCTCCAGTTCAGCTCCTCTTAACAAGACTCACGTGGATAATACCTGGAGGTTCTACACGCTTAGATTTTTCTGCAGGGTCAGTTGCTTCCTTTCTCCCTGGCTTTTGTGGCCTTGTTCATTCTTCTTTCAGTTCATAGTTCTCTGATTATTTTTGCAGCATCTATTTTTTGTGGGTTTTCTTCCTTCGCCGTTTCCTTTCTTCTTCAGTGGCACTTAGGCCTCTTTCCTTCATCTAATTCTCTTCACTCTCAGTATCTTACTTTAGTATTACATAAGCTAATTTAATATTACTTTAGCCACGTTCCTGTGCCAGTGACTTGATGAAATACCTGTCTAAAGTGGTGTACCAAGGGGGCTTTGTGATGGGTTTAGAAGATACACCCTTGCACAAAAGAATATTGGAGTGTGGATACTTTGCTCAGCAAGGGCCATCTAGATCCAAGCTCTGGAAAATATTTTCTAGACTTTTCCCTCTGCAGTCTTCATAAACTATAGGTGGTCACTAGCATACTACAGAGGCTGATTTGTCTTGCTGCTGACAGTGAACTACAGTAAGTACATACAACCCCCTCCCCCCCATCCTCTCCCTTATACTCTTTCTCCAGGCTAGCAGATCACCCAGGCCCTGTGCTCTTCTTTGTTGCTGGGCAAATGATCCTGGGACAGCCCTCTTGAGAATATGCCACATGTACTGTCATCTTTTTCTTCTTCCATTCAGATCTCATGGCTGATTGTTTATATTAAATGTTCTTGCACATCCATTGAGAAACATTATCAGCACCAATTCAGGCTTAACATAGACAGAAACATTCTCTCCTGCAATCTCTCCATGTATGTGTATTACAGTACCTCCTACCTGTCTGTCTGCCACAAAAAAACCTAACCTGATTGTTTCTTTTCCTCTTTCCTTGTCTAGTCTGTTATAAAGTCTGGCTTTCACTTTCTCTTCCTCTATGAGAAGGTGACTATATCTGTATCAGTAGGTAGGATACTTTTTTGCTTCTGGTCATCCTTTATCCTGCTACAGCCCCCTTCTTTTAGGTTCCCTGATAGCCATGTCCCATCCCGGCCCTCCATCAAATAGTTTCTCATCTTACTTACCTCTTCATTCCTTTATCTAAACTTCCCTTTTTCTTTCTTTTTTTTTTTTTTTTTTTTGAGGTGTTAAGACAGTTCTGTCCAAGTCTGTAGCTCTAGTCTGGTTTCTTATCATGTCCCCACGTCCCCTTATTCCCTTTGTTCTACTTGCTATTCCAGCTTTAGTGTCCCCTCATCCATATTTCATTCCTATCTATTAATACTCATATAGCATTTTTCATCTGTAAATTTCTAAGAATTAAGTGCCTGTGGAGAAACCTTCCATATCAGTTCTTCAGATGACCTCTTTATTCACATTTCTCTGAGAGACTCTCTTCTATGGTGACCACAAATACTAATCCAAAGGCCTTTTGCATCTAACTGCCATTCTATTAGCTCAGCTCAGCTACCTGCAAGAAAGTCTATTGAAATCCAAGGCATCTGGGGGAAAGCACTTTATCCAGTCAAATTAGCTCTTCTGAGTTAACACACTTGAAAAACCTAGAAATGCCACACTCATTTTTTTAGTCTGAGTTTAATGCTATGTTATAGTCACCTCACCAAGCTGAAGTGGTGTTAAATATAGATGATATGCAGTCTTTCCAAAAACAGTAAGATAATTTGACAAGAGAGTACTGGAAAGTTCATATAGAAAGTTCTTTTGAAAACAGAAAGATAACTGAATGGTGTAACTTGAAGAATAAGGGCTGAAGAATGAGGGAAATAGTATTCAGGAGCAGCAGTTCCTCATTTTTATTTATGCATCTTTAGAGCACCTGAAAATATGTTAGGGTGCTTGTTGGGACAAAGATGTCTGGTCCGTGCCCTTCCAAAGCTAATAATCTAATTTTGGACATCACAAAACAACAAAAAATAACAGAACACCATTGCAAAACACTGTTGCCCTGGTTATCTTCATAATCATTGTTTCAGCCATATTCCTTATTTCAATGTATCCCCCCCTGCTTCAGCATCTTAGCAAGCAAAAGCTACTTCACATTTGTGGCTCTTTACAGCTTATTCCCACCCTATCATCTTTAATATCCTATAGAGAAATCAACGTCCTCCCCCCACACATTTCATTCAGTAATAACTCTCTACTTGTTACATTTTCAAACCAGCACCTTCTTGCTTTCCCTCGCTGCTGTTTCTCACTCCCACTCACCTAATTTTCCTCCTTCAAATCCCTCCCTAAAAATCTCCTATGCTGTGATGTCTACTGAAGGAATGATAATGAACAGTCAGCTGTGTGCCAAGATTACTGTCTGTCATAGTGACTGGAGTTGTCTTATTCTGATCTGTCTCTTGCATCCACTTCTTGTGGTGGACTGAAAGTGACTTGAAGCAGGCCCCCTCTTTTCGCTGTGTTAGTTACAGGCGGGTTCTGTAGTGGCCTCTTAAAATCCATTATATAAACAAATAAAAATAGAGGCAATGGAAATGCTGGCCAAAACCAGGAAGATTAGGCAATAATTCAGTTATGATTCATCAGTTTAGGTAAATTTACATAAAAATTAATGTGACTGACAACTCCATTACAAATATTGAGAAAAATTATTTTTCTAAATATGGATTTGTGCCATTTTTCTCTTTGCTTATAATCTATAAGGACTTGCGGAGTATGTTTTACTTTTTTATTTGTGCTTGTATTTGAAACATTAGATGTTCCATTTTTTGTTTATCTGTTGTCTGCAGCCCAGAAGACTGTGTGGTAACTGAAGAACATGAGGAAGCGTAAAGCCACAAGAGCAAAGACTGGAAGGAAAAAAGATTTCTGATCACTTTTTTTTTTTTTAACATGAGTATAATTCAAATATGTTGAAGATCGAATGATTTGCATTACACATGCAATACTTTCGATTCAACTAGAGGTGGCTGCTGTCAATACATATCTGTCAAAACCCCAAAGATCTTCCAAGAAAATCAATAAAAATCCATTTTTACAATCCTGATATTTTCAGAGTGTTTAAAAAATTGGCAAAACCCACCCTTTTTTATACATTACAAAAAAGCCAATAAGGTGCATTATTGATTTTTCTCAAATCATTTTTCAGTGACTGTTAAGGCTGGATGAGAATGAGAAGATGGAGTACTAACATGAGTTTTGCATGTGTTTCACAAACCACATATATGGTGTGGTGTATGGTATGGTTCTTCAAAGTGGGCGCTTAAAAATCCAGGTGTCGTTGGGTAGAAATCATATAATTGCTTTTTTGGTATCACTTTCCCTGTGTAGAATGAAGTAGTACATGCATTCAAGTACATGTTCTATCAGTACTTCAGCTTTGACTACTGTCAAAGACCATGACAGCGTTCCTGCTACAAACAGGCCATCAATGTTGGCTGTGCAAGCAGAGTAGGTACAATCCAAATTAAAAATTTAAAAAAAAAAAAAAAAAAAAATCTGGTCAGAGTTTTTAGCCAGGATGTTATGGTCTGGTGGATTCAGACAGAAAATTAAATCTGATAAATAAAGAGAGCCAAAATGAAAAACCAAAGCCTAGACTGAGGTAGCAAAATTGAAGTGAATTTTAAAACACGCATACATAGTGGAGGAATGTTATGATCTTATTATTGTAACCTTGATCCAGTCTTCTCTTCTTCCAGCATTTATTGCTCTCATTAGTTATGTAATATCTAAAAGCAGATTGTAAATTTCTTGTGTCAGGACAGTACCTTTAATGTATTCTGAACATGCTTAGTATAACTTTAGACGTTCTGTACAAAAATAATATTACCTCTTGGGTTTTTCTGTGTTATTTCTAAGCATAGGAAAAATTAAAATGCAGCAAGTCTGGAAAGGTCAAACTGTGTCTCCCCTCATTCTGTGCATGACTTCAGAAATAATCAAAAAGTTATGCTGAGATAACTGATATGAAACCTGAGACACCGTGATCACAAAACTTGGATCAATTTGCCCATGCAGGCGAAGCATCATCTCATTTCACTCCTGAAAATATGTTTTTTAATTTTGCATTTTATGGCTATTTTGAACTGTTTGTTCCTAATGATTGTCCTCACGGATGTGCATCAATATTGTGTAATTACACAGAGAAACTGTCAGCCTGAAGTAACCCAATCTGTAAGTTACAACCATACCGAGTACAGAAGGTGAGCAATTTGTGACTCCAGGATTTTGAACACTACCTTGCTTTTCCACTCTTCCACAAGCACTTTTGAGCTTGTAAAAGCAGGGGACTGCCAACATGTAGTGCTTTCTCAGACACACTTCCTTCCTCTTTCACTATTCCTCTAAGCAGGGCAAAGCTTTGATGAGGGGTTGGTTGCCAGTGTGCACTTATGACCTGCATTTGACTAGGAAAGGAAAGAAAGGTCAGTGCCAGCCACCTGGGCGCAGAATGGAAAAAGAAATGTTACCCAAGGACAGGAGTAAACCCTTGCTATTACAAAACTGGTATTTTTAAATTATTTTCAGGAAATAAAGAACCTTCACTTTTAGGTTCCCATCAGAAAGGTATACACACGTACATGATAAAAGTGCACTTTATCTGGGAAAGATGAAGGGCTAAGTCAGTTCTCCTGGGATTTGAACATGTGGATCAAGGCAGTTTAGGAATTTAAAACCTGAAGTATAATGCTGTTGTGGTTTAACCCCAGCCAGCAACTAAGTACTGCGCAGCCACTCGCTCACTTTCCCCCCACCCGGTGGGATGGGGGAGAGAATTGGAAAAAAGTAAAACTCGTGGGTTGAGATAAAGATAGTTTAATAGGACAGAAAGGAAGAAAATAATAATATGACAATAATAATAAAAAAAAAATGGAATATAGAAAACAAGTGATGCACAATGCAATTGCTCACCACTTGCCGATCGATGCCCAGTTAGCTCCTGAGCAGTGATCCCTCCCCAGGCCAACTCCCCCCAGTTTATACACTGGGCATGACATCACATGGTATGGAATATTGCTTTGGCCAGTTTGGGCCAGCTGCCCTGGCTGTGTCCCCTCCCAACGTCTTGTGCCCCTCCAGCCTTCTTGCTGGCTGGGCATGAGAAGCTGAAAAATCCTTGACTTAGTCTAAACATGACTTAGCAACTGAAGACATCAGTGTGTTAGCAACATTCTTCTCATACTGAACCCAAAACATAACACTATACCAGCTACTAGAAAGAAAATTAACTCTATCCCAGTCAAAACCAGGACAAATGCTAAGCTAGAATTCTGTGCCATTCAGAGGCAGGTAGAAGGGGCCCAAAGAACTCTTTTACCCTGGAACCCTGCAATTCCCTGGAAGCCCTCCATGGTGAAAGGACTTTCAAGTAGTTTCTAACCGTGTAGCTGCCAAATACACTCTGTTACTTTGCGGATGTTTCCAAGGGGTCTACATGATCCTGATACAGTCCTGGCACCAGTGATTACCTCACCTATGCTTAGAAATTAAAATACATTCTTGTGTGATGTTTATTGAATTTATTGAACAATTTTTTGAAAATTATATTAGTTTTTCATTAATATTTCTATATTATGGACATTTTCTAGACTGTGTCCTGTATTTATATATACAGACACATTTTATGCGTTGCATTTTAATAACCTACAAACTCTACAGTTCTCCTCTATCTTTTAAGTCTTTTTAGCATCTGCTCTGTTAGAATTCTTTTAATGCAGCTAGTGAACATCTGGAAAGATGAGAGAGGTGGAATCAGAACTTAATTTGGGATGAACTGAACAATTGTTTGCTGTCTTGAAGCTGATTATTCGGCCCTCAACCGAAATTAAATTCTTTGGAGGAAGGGATAGTTCATAATGGATTTAGGAACCATGTTAAGTTCCATATTTTTTAAGTAAATTCATGAATTGGTTTTAGTTACAATTTCTCGAGGTACCAGTGGCACAGAAAAAGGAGCAGCAAATCACTGAGAGACAATCACTACATGTAGCAGCTGGGAGAGAAGAGGTAAACTGAAATTGCAGCAATTTACTTTAGACTGCAGTAAGCTTATGTTAGCTAACACATGGCAACTAATACACAATAAAATCCCAGTGCAGAAAGGCCATTTTTAGTTTCACATTTGTTAGCAGATCATGGTAAACAGTTGGCTCACCCTAATATGCACTTGTCTTCCCTAGGATTTTTTTCACATGCTAAGTGTCAAGGCCCCATTTTTTCTCCTATCACATACAAGGCCTACAAGTGCTCAGATAGGAATGACGTAGATCTACGCGTATAAGCCACGTGGACTAACAATGATCTTTTCTTTCCTTTTAAAAGAATCCAAGGAATGAATTCAAGGCTGCAGGTAGATTGCCTTTGGTCGTTAAGTTCACGTGTGGGCTTGAGTTCAACGCACTAGATGGCTTGAGACGGTCAGCCATCAAGGTCCTAGTTCACCTTACGCCTTTTGGTTCTGCACTGTACTTGTGCAGGAACACTGTTGGCTTGCCAGTTATTCCATAAACCATGCAGTGCCACTAAAAGAAGTCCTTGGGGTGCAAAATATTATCAACACTGGCCTTTAATAATAGCACAATAAGGAAAAGTCAAGCCCACAGCAGCACTCCAAACAGCTTAGTAAAGGGATAACTGAGTCAGAGCCATTCTCTGTGGGATCCAGGGTATAGAGTAAAGCAAAATATGGGGCCTACCAAGGCCAACCACCTTCCCTCAAGAGCAGAGGAAATAGCGTTGTTTGGTGAATCTAGTCCTAAATACTATCTGCTGTGGGAAAATAATGTGAACTCAAATGAAAAAGGTCATTATGCCTCTAAGGACACCATTGTAACTGATGGTGGTTAGCAAGATGATCAGGGATTAGTGCCAGCCATGTAAACTCCAGCCTGACCGTCTTGAGATAAGCAGAGATCTGGGTTTAACATCATTAGAGAATTGTTACACCAAGGCTACATTCATAATAACATTTACAAATCACTATTTTATGAGTTTGAAGACATAAAACAGACAGCATCTTTTCTTTAATTTCTCTGTATTTTGGCCAAGCAATATCAAATTCTAGGTATTTCTGTACACTGTGATTACCAAAATTGTTTCCCTTGTTATAACTAGCAATGCTGAGAAGTGGATATTCGGTAAGACATAATCACACCCACTTATCTGTCCCCAACCTTGAATATAGAGTCTGTAGAAAAAATTACATGACCTTTTTAAAGTTTGCATCTATAACATCTTCTACATTCTAGAGCTTCAGGGACCTTCACAGCATGCAAACTTTCTACCCCTCCCTGCAAGAGTTAGTGGTCCTACAGAAGAAAAAACATCCTTTAAATTAAGAACTTAAGGAAATGAACAGGTATACATGTATTTGATCAGAAACCGCAGAATTATTTAATGTAATTACTACCTCATCCATCTTGAAATCAAGGACAATTTCAAAATCAAGACATCAATATGAAATTCAAATGACTTCAAGTTTGGATGAAGGAAGTACACAGTAAAAAATGTAGTTACATACCATGTTTATCTTCTAAATGAAGATATTTGGTGAAGCACAGATGGGCTACGGTATTTCTTAATCCTCTGACCCATAAGGATTGGCAGTGAGACAGTGTTCCCATTAATACATCTCTTACTCCTTCTACTTTTTTACACGGCATTGAAATATTACATTTGGAAACTCATTGACTCACTTAGGATGACGGCTGCTATACCAGAGAAAGGAAGTTGATTTCCTTTTCATATTCTGAGCACACACAAAAGTGGTGGCAACTTAGGAACCAGCTCTTAGAAATAGCAGCTGGAATATAAAGGCTCTGAAAATCTTACCTGCCAGAAAGTAATGTTTCATTATACAGGAGAACTGAAGTTCAAGTATACTGAAGGTCTGATTAAGGAGCGGGCACAGCACTGTTCAGGATAGCTAACCTTGACCATTCCTGAAACTGTGCCAAAATTAGAATGGGTGGCAGAGCTCCTCACAAACCAGACACAGTATTTGCAACCTGACAATGGCTATAGAGGAGGGCTTCCAAGTAAATTCCACCTTTGCTTAAAATTCTGTAGTGGAAACTGCAGGACTGGACACTAGAGCGGTAACCCCATCAGCCATCTTAAGCCATACCATCCTGGTGGGGTCATACATGACTTGAGAAGCCCACTGTAGAGCAAAGAACTGATTTGGTTTCCCAAGTCTCAAGCTTACCCATCAGGACCTTCCTCCCCTACAGCAAGCAAGAACTTTCAAAGGGAGCAACTGCAACCAGCCAGTGAACCAGAAAGCGACAGAAATGTTGGTAAAGTGTCCCAGTACACCACTGCACTCTTACAGAGATTTACACAATAGGCAGGATTTAAAACAAACACAAGAATAGATGCTATTTAATTAGGACCTTCACAGAAAAAAACATCTGGTATAATTGGTTAAGGGGAAGTCTTTACTCAGGCAACATTTATTGGGATATAAACAATGTCCAATTGTAAAAGCTAATTAAACAGCAAGGCTAAGGTAACAGAGAGTTTTGCCTGCATGACTAGGATATAAGGTTTATAATCCATGCTGTTATGGGACGACAACAGCAAGAACAAATAATTGTGTATCCGAAAAGTCAATTATGCCCTTCTTTTAGTAATAACGTACTCCAGAGGTCAGAGAATACTTTTTCTTTAAGATAGCCGTTTTTTATAGAGATTGAAGCTTCCTTACTGTTCAGCGTTTAGGAAACTGAAAGCAGCAGAACCAGCCTGACGGATATTCCACCCTCTTGGGCGGTACGTTATTAGCCCATCACTCTGAAGCTCTAGGCACCCTCACGCCCTTTGCTTTCACAGAACGAATTCTCTGATTTTGAGCCATCTGGCCTATAGCAGTTTCCAAGGAACTCGTATCATTGACGATATATTATTTCAAAGTGCCCTTTTAAAGAAAGTTCATTTACAAGTAATAGGGATATTTATATATATCTATTTTGTTGACCTAATGGAAATTAAATGGCAGGTACACACACATCCATGTAACTAAAAATTCAGTGATAAATGCATCTTGTAGAGCTTCTTCAGATGTTTTGCAATGGATGGCAGCCTGGGTTTACCTAACCTACCCACCCGCCCCCCCCAGATTGCCTCCAGGTTATTCACAGGAAAGCCTCAAACTTCTGCAGCATCTTCGGCATTGTTTCTTCTTGGCAGCACCAAAACTGCCATTACAATCCCTTCAAATGCGGTCTCCACAACAAAGAAAATTCTGCTTTATTAACCTTCTTCTTATCTTCTTTGTGTTGGTGGAATGACATACCTCTGCAAATTGTATGGAAAATAAGAGGTTTGGAGGCCAGGCATATACTACCTTTTCTGTGAAGAAAGAGCAGTATTTCCCCTTGACTGTCACCCTATGCACTCACATAATCCATGGGGATAGAGAAGCACCATTTGTCATACAATATAAACAGCTAATACTAAAGAATCTCCCAAGAAGTCTTCTTCCAAACCAATGATGTCCACAAGAGCTTTACTGTCTTTCACGTGAACACTATTAAGACATCTGGGGGTTTTTTTCCAAATAGTTATCTTGACACAGTATAGGCTAAAGTGCACTTGCTGCACTTTCCAACTATGGCCATCTAACAACTTGAATTCTGTGAGAAGGCTGCATACCGAGCAGTGGTACACAAATGCACTGAAATCTTAAGCTAGTTAATAGGCTTTTAAAGTGCACATAATTTTCTCACAAACCAAATATCTGCAGCAATCCAAGTGGAAAAACTAACTTTAAAAACTTTTAATGTATTTTAAATTCATAGCCTCTGGCAATATATTATAATGAACAGTAGGTATAAAACTATACTCAAAACCTTAAATGTTTTCACAATAATTTTTAGTTTTAGTAATTTAATTTACTGCATTTTAGATTCAGAAGTAGCAAGGACAATTTCAAACGAAAACTTCAAAAACAAGATACAACCAAAGACTTTTTCAGGATGAAAGAACACATATAAGGAGGATCAAGACCCTACAGTGAGATCAGCTATTAGCTAATTAAATATGTGACTAAAATTCATCATGTTAAATAGCAGCCGTATTGATGGTGAGCAATCTGGTAAGCAAACAAATGATAGTGGATTTTTTTTCCTATCTTCAGAGAGAAACATTTATCTTAGTAAGATTCACTATGCCATAATACACGTGGAATAAGTCAATGTCTACTAATTAAAGGACACAGTCAACCTGATTTTCTAAACAGCTAATTAAAATATGTAGCATCTAATACAGCACTTCTTGCAAAGTATGCTCTGTTTAAAAAATACACCCCTGTAAAAGTTACTTGTTTTTCTACTCCCTTGTGTTTGCTTTTTTAATTGGTTTTTCAACAAAGGAGGATCTGCTGAACTAAGGTTCTATTTCTGTATCAAGTTCCATTAACACACACCCCTGTACTTATGCAGAAGCCCAATGATTTGTAGGTCTAAAAGGCTACACAAGAAAACAATGACACTAATCCTAAGGGTCTGCTGTTGTTGCTTTTTCAAGGATGACAAAATTTTCTCTGTCTGGGGGGCGATTTTAGGTAATCTAGGTGTTACTTCAAACTACAAACTTTTCAAAAAGAAACGTGTTTTTCATGTTGATGAGGAATCTTTAACCTTCCATTTTCTAGATTACATTAGTTTCTCAGAATAAGCAGGCTTCTCTATTTCTTATTCTGATTCTGTATGTAGCTTTTTCAAGAGAAAGAAGTTGTTGTAGATCTGTCAGCAAGGCTCTGGGAGTAGGAGGATGTTTGGATTTCCGGCATATTGCAACGCAGTTCTTGGCCACCAGCGAAGCTATGTGTGTGAATCTCATTTTATATCCGTTGTTTGCAATACCACATATTTTAAGAGACATTTGAAATAGTCTCTGTACTCCTAATCCTAGATAAGTAATCACAAATCATTCCCTAAAAGAAGCTGAGAAGGCAAAATACATACATTTATGTAACTCACGTCATGGGAGACTGTGGATGAAATGATGCTGTCATAGAAATAAAATCTGTTGCATCCTGAACAATGTAAGTCTGTATTCAAAGTTCTTAGCTCAAACCAGCCTATTGTTTGCTATATTTGCTTTTTCCTTCCAGATTCAGATTTAACAGTATTTTCTATGGCATACTTTTTGCATTAAAACATTATTAGCCAGCTAATCTTATTAGTCAATTTTTTAATCTTTCTTAAAATGTATATTTTTGCAGTGCAAAAATCTGATACAGTAGAATATGAACACTGTGACTGCTAATTATTTTTACACCTGGAAATATATGGAGCTCATCTTCAATCCATACTTGCACTATTTTTTTCTCTGAAGACCACCCAGGTCACCACGCCCACCATTTCCCCTTCTTTTCTATCCTCGACCAATACATAGAAAACATCATTTTTCCAGGTAAGGTGTATTGCGTTTGCGTGGCAAGGTTTTGGCAGCAGGGGGGTTACAGGGGTGGCTTCTGTGAGAAGCTGCTAGAAGCTTCCCCCATGTCCGACAGAGCCAATGCCAGCCGGCTCCGAGACAGACCCGATGCCGGCCAAGGCCGAGCCCATCAGCGACGGTGGTAGCACCTCTGGGAGAACAGAGTTAAGAAGGGGAAAAAAACCTGCACAATCACAACTGCAGCCGAAGAGAGGAGTAAGAATATGTGAGAGAAACAGCCCTGCAGACCCCCAGGTCAGTGGAGAAGGAGGGAGGAGATGCTCCAGGCACTGGAGCAGAGATTCCCCTGCAGCCCGTGGGGAAGACCCTGGTGAGGCAGGCTGTCCCCCTGCAGCCCAGGGAGGTCCACGGTGGAGCAGATCTCCACCTGCAGCCCGGGGAGGACCCCACGCCAGAGCAGGTGGATGCCTGATGGAGGCTGTGACCCTGTGGGAAGCCCGCGCTGGAGCAGGCTCCTGGCAGGATCTGTGGACCCATAGAGAGAGGAGCCCACAGAGCAGGTTTTCTGGCAGGACTTGTGACCCCGTGGGGGACCCATGCTGGAGCAGTGTGCTCCTGAAGGACTGCAGCCCGTGGAACGGACCCATGCTGGAGCAGGGGAAGAGTGTGAGGAGTCCTGCCCCTGAGGAGGAAGGAGCGGCAGAGGCAACATGTGATGAACTGACTGTAACCCCCATTCCCCATCCCCCTGCGCTGCTGGCGGGGGTAGGTAGAGAATTCGGGAGTGAAGCTGTGCCTGGGAAAAAGGGGGGGCGTGGGGTGGTTTAAGATTTGGTTTTATTTCTCATTACCCTACTCTGGTTTGATTGGCAATAAATTAATTTTCCCCAAGTCGAGTCTGTTTTGCCTGTGACGGTAATTGGTTGAGTGATCTCTCCCTGTCCTTATCTCGACCCATGAGCCTTTTGTTGTATTTTCTCTCCCCCGTCTAGCTGAGGGGGGGAGTGATAGAGCAGCTGCATGGTGCTTAGTTGCTGGCTGGGGTTAAACCACAACACAAGGCATATGCAACATCCTTCAGAATGCATCAGAGCAGATCCTTCATCAGCTGGAGGAACGATTGTGATAACAACATGAGGTCCTTCCTGCCCCGGGCAGCATAAAACAGGCTTGGGATTTCCAAACACTTTGTCCTCTCCAGCAAAGAGATGATTTTGGTATGTGTTAACTAACACATTACCAACATACCTTTTCCTTTCACGTACCCGGGCCCTTTTGTAGACAAGCGCCCAGCTCCTCCTGAATTATAATGGAAGTTCAGTGGCTGACCACAGAGGCTTTGACAATCTTTACACAGGACAATGACTTGAAACCAATCCTCTCCATTGTAAGTAATTCCAGAATAAAAATTAACAGAGAGTTGTGTTGACAATGACTTGGAGGGGCAAAATACTTTTTACTCTTCTATAACTGTCTGCATTCTGCAGTGTTAACAGGAGTTAAAACTTGGTTTAGTCATTAAAGTAATCGGATATGAATCAAAGAAACCTCAGGAGATGCTGTTGTTGAGAAAGCAGATATTATTTTCACACAAACAAGCGTTTTTCTCATCCTAACTTCATCTTAATGGGTATGTACCTTTAATAAACAAAACCATTATTTTGAATTGTATCAAGAAATTTCCATCTTTAATATTGCTCAAACAAAAAAATACGAAAATGCTAAAAGCATTTTGTTTTTTTATACACACATCTAGTATGTTCATTGCCATAATGCAATATTGTAAATGCCAAAAAAGTGAAGCAGTGATCTGTAATTTTAAAATGCCAGTGATTTCCAAGCTGTTGCTGATCTTGGAAAATTTCCCCAGTAGCATGTGGAGATCAATAACTGTTTATAGACTTTTTAGTCCCAGTTTATAGGGAGTGTATAACTATGGACTATGTCAAATCTCTTAACTGTGAAGTAAAAGACTGATTTCACACTTAAAACTACCCAAAGGCCCGTAATGCTAAAGAAAGGCAAGAAGAATGATCCAGGGAAGTACAGGCCACGCAGCATCTGCTTGTTCTCTGGGACAATAATGGTGCAAGTCTGCGGGAGCCATTTCTGGAGAAGAAAGAAAGGTGATTAGAAACAATAGCCAGCACGGATTTACCAAGGTTTGCCATGCTTGACCAAGCCTAATTACCTTCTGTGATGAAATGGCAAGATGTGCAGACAAAGGAGGAGCAGTAGATGTTGTCTACCTTGACTTCAGCAAGGCTTTCAGCACACTCTCCACAGCACACTTGTATCCAAGTTGGAACATTACAGTGTGGATGGGTAGACTGCTAGATGGGTGAAAATCTAGCTTGACAGGCACAACGGGCTACCAATTCATACTCCACCTGACAGCTGGTTACCAGTGGTGCTCCTTGGGAGTTTACCCTTAGACCTACACCATTGAGTATCTTCATCAGTGGCCTGGAGGAGAACACAGAGCACAACTTCGTCAGGCTTGCAGAAGGCACTAAACTAAGGGATGCCATCAGCACTCTCAAGATCAGAATTCTCATGTAGAGGGACGTACACAGGCTGGAGGAATGGAGTGACAGAAACCTCATGAAACTCAACAAGGACATGTGAAAAGTCTTGCACCTGGGACAGACTAACACCCTACAATGGTACAGGACCAGACCGATCCTGGCTGAGAAGCTCTGCTGAAAAGGACATCAGGGTCCTGGTGATGTACACTAAGCACAAGCCAGCAGTGCACTCTGGCAGCAATGAAGGCTAACAGCGTCTTGTGCTATTATCAACAGGTGCACAGACAGTAGATTGAGAGATGTAATTATTCCCTTTTACTCTGTATTCTTTAGGCTATTTTAGTATCTGGAACATTATGTGCAGTTTTGGGGCCCCCTGTTCAAGAAAGATGCTGATAAACTGAGAAAGTAGAGCAGACAAGTACCGAGGTGTTTAGAGGGCTGGAGCACTTGCTCTTTGAGGAAAGCCTGAGAGATGGGCCTTGTTTAGTCTGGAGAAGAGACAGCTTCCAAAACACCTAAAAACAACCTGCCCATGCTTAAGAAGAGGCTACCAAAAAGATGGAGCTAGGCTCATTACTGATGTGCAGCTGGATATAAAGAAAAAAATAACTAAATACAAGGATATTTAACCACTGGAACAGGTTGCCTGGAGAGACTGAGGAATCTCCATCCTTGCAGGTTTTCAAAACCTCATTGCACCAAGTCCTAAACAAACCGATGTGATTTCAGTGTTGAC
Source organism: Haliaeetus leucocephalus (assembly GCF_000737465.1). Lineage (NCBI taxonomy): Eukaryota > Metazoa > Chordata > Aves > Accipitriformes > Accipitridae > Haliaeetus > Haliaeetus leucocephalus. The sequence continues at coordinate 5,605,239 of NW_010973284.1, read as the reverse complement.
CCTGATCTGAGCAGGAGTTTGCACCAGAAAGCCTCCTAAGGTTCCTTCCAACTGAATGATTCTATGATTGTAAGAACATGTAAGAGTCTTTTCAAAGTTATACTTTGCTATCCATTCTGTCCTCAGGGTTGTCACTTTACATGTGTAGTTCTGGGCTGATGTCAAAAGAAAAGTAAATGAACATGTCCTCTTCATCCTTGTATCTCAGAAGCAGGTTTCAGATCAATATCCTGTGCATGCTGATCCTAAATTCCACTGCAATGTTAATGTATCCCATTACCAGAAAATACCTTTTACTCACTATTTTTCCTTCCTTGCACATGTACCCATGTGAAAGTACATAAAGAATTTCATTGTATCATAGAACCTTTCTCTTCTGAATCCAGATGGTTTTCTACTTGGTATTTTACAGAAAAGGTACTGAAAAATAATTTTATCTTTGATTATGTCTCCTTACAGCTTATTTATCAATGGTTTTAGTTATGGTAGATCAATTCTTTTCTATGCTCATCCATTTCTCAGTCTTCTGTTTCATCTAATTTTTCATCAGCTGAATCTTTTCCTTGCATAACTGAAATATGAGCTATGGTTTCACACGCATTGCTGTGTCCGTAAGTCTGCAGCTCCTGAACATTAATTGGATAAGAAACTGTGATGGAAATTGGTAACAAAGCATGCTATATCCCAACACTGTAAAGAAATGTGAATTTTTAACTGTTCTCATGAACGCCAAAATTTAATTACATTACTCCATTTAATGAAGTCGTACTGGAACTAGCATCCTCTTACAACCTTAGGTTTCATCGCTTTACAGTTACATTCATACTGTAAACTCCCTGGTTAGCAAGTAAGACAGACATTGCAGGCAATCCTCAAAACGAACAATAATACTACAGTACAGTAATTTGTTACATGATTGCACATTCTAAATGTGACAGTATTTAGCAAATTGTAGAAATGTATACTGGAAATGAACCATATATTTTCTTCCTAATTCCTTTAGTAAGAGTGTGTAAACACATTAAATTGTGCAGTTTCATATCCGAGGTCTTATTTCCAATATTATGAAAGACTGCCTTAAAGTATTTAAACCTTCTTTGTGTTATATCATCATGAAGGAAAAAAACAAGCTGTAAGGAAACTTACAAACATAGAAAACTAAAGCGGCCACTGGAATTCTCTAACTTTTGTGCAATTAAAGTGGCATAAAATGGGATTTCTAAGATATGATAAATATACAAAATTATTAAGCATGAAAATAGCTAGGAGCTTGTTTGGGGGCAACTATACCATACATTGGTGGCTTTGCCACAGACTAAAGCCAAAGACCAACTTCTTCTAATCACATGTGAAATCCAATACTCTTCCTGAGGTGCAGTACCATGTATATCAATAGAGGAAGCAGTTTAAACCTATTCAAACAAGAAAAATATCTTAGAAGTCCAGACAGGTAATAAACAATGTATCATTGTTCTTTCTACTTGTTCTTTTTCCACTCCTGGCTGTGCAAATCAGAAAAAGTAGAAAGTCAGGGTAGCAGTGGAAGACTCACCAAACTACGTTTCAAAAAGAAGATATTTAAATTGCTATAAAAAGATCAATGTTATACTGACTGTTGAAGGCAGAGTGAATACGAAGTCATGTGGCTCTGAAGCCTGATCTTTTAAGCTGCTCCTAATTAAATGCAGCTTTGCTCCTACTGGATGCTAAGAGCCTTCCAGGTTACTGCCCGTATTAAATGAAAATTAGATACTTATCTGTATGAATCTTACAAAGTTGATTGAAAAAAGATAATGTGTGAAGTCTGTGTCAAAAAAGAATATTGCTGATTCATTCTAATGTGCTTAGACATTCCTGAACTCTGATGGTTCATCAGTACCTCATAGTATAGGTCATAATCCTTAGCAGATAAATGCTTAATCCAAGATAAATCGTAATAAATCCAAATGAGATTAGACCTTTACCGAAATATCCAATGAGTGGTGTAAAAACATGTTTGAGTGACTGTGATACATCAGTGGGAGTCACTGACTAAGTTATGTACAGAACTTCAGAGAAGGTGCAATAATAGTTAAAAGCTGAAATTTACTGATAAGCACCACTTGGGGGGCTGGTGTTGAGTGTTCTTCACCCGCCTCACTTCTTTACAGTGTTCTTCTGATCTGCAAGTCTTCATGGTTTAAATCAGTGCTCTGTCAAAATCACCTACTTTCTGAAACAAATGTTTTATTTATCTCCTCCTCCCCACTCCTACTATTCTGAATCTGAATAAAACCTGCAGGAGCCTTAAGGCTAAATCATTCAGTGGGATCCACTGGCATTTTCATCCCCTCTGTATTTGGTAGCTTATGATATCTGGATGACTTGTTAAGTATTTATAGTAAAGCACATATTTGCATAGTATTTTAAAAAATCAAGAAGCCGTATTAACTAAAATTAATAGTGCTATGATTGACTAAATGCATGACGGTTGGAGCTGGGCAAAAAGGCAAGAAAAACTGCTGCTAAAATCTGAGATTGCCACGAAAGTCTAGAATCTTTACCTTGAAGAAATTTTGTCCGTCTTTACTTGTGACACAACTATAACCTCTTAACCTGACAGCTGTAAACAAAAAGCTGCTGCCTCGAAGCAGAAGGATTTCAGCTACATTTTTAAAAGTTTATTACTCTGAAATAATAAAGCCTCCAAGAAATCCTATTCTAAAAAACTGTGTTGCCTTACATTTAGAATTTAAAAAAAAAAAACCCCAAACATAAGAAATCTCTACTTAATAAATTGTAACATGAATTAAATTAAAATTCTGAATTAAGCTGCCCATGTAAGTCTGAGTTCCATTAGTATTACTGAGTGTACTCAGAGTTGTGATCCTGGGACACTGGCTTCATAGGAGTTTTGACTGTGTGAAGAATGAAAATTCGTATCCGATGTCCTCAAAGCCTTTGATGTGTTTATAACTTTTATAGGTCAATTGCAAAGATAAGTTTTGTAATGGCTTTCTACACTTAATACTCTCTTTCCATTGCTTAAAATACATAAACATTTACTTCTGACAACATTTTCTATTTATTCTAAACACAGTGGTATCCATTAACAATATATTGATTCAGAATGCTATATTCTGAATAAGCAATTTCATCATTGTGCTCTAATAGCACAGCGAAGCTATCAGATTTTGTCACCATCTGACTTTAGCTAGTCCTGCTGTTTCATCATAAAGCAATACAAGCAAAATTCTGCATTAGGTGTTACGATTTTAACAGTGAACTAGGTAAGCCACTTCTCATCAGCAAATCACGCCGCCAGGTTTCTAAACTTCTGGAGATCCTATTGTTGGTTGCTCAGATTAGACAAAGAAACGGGGCGGATTGTGGGAGGAGTATCGTGAGTTAGGTGCTCAGGTAGAGACAGATGCACACAGACAAAGCAACACAGGTGCTTTTCTAATTCACATGTAGAATGAGCACTCACGTCCTTTGAGCTGAGACTTCACACCATTTCCATTACCTACAACATACGACTCATTATTCTGAAGGAGAAACGTAAGTTCTTATTTTAGAAGGCGTTTTTGTTGTTGGTTTTGTCATGTAACTAAGATATGAAATAACAGGAAAATGAACTAAATCTTTTACTTTGTATAGTACATATCTAAATCATGCATTAGCAGTATTCAGTTGTAAGAAACATTCACATTTATTCATATTTGAGCAGACCTACCTAGAATTCTCTTTTCAGAATAACAGTATCAGGCTTTACGCTTCTCAACAGTACAGAAGACATTCCTATAACTATTTTCTGTTATATTTTTAAACAGCAGTTAGGAATGTCGTCTGAATCTAAACTTCTATCATCAAGAAAATGCCACATAATGATCATTAGCTGTACAACAATGTAGACCTTTTGCTACGCCTGTGGAGAAATATTTGCACTGTAACCAGATCCAGTAGGAACTATAAAACAGATACAAGTTTCTGGAGTATTAAGGAGAACTTTTAATTATTTTTTTTTCCAGAGACCTAAAAAATCTAGGCAAATAACTGAAATAAATACTGAATAGTGCAGACTCAGTATACAGCAAATAAAAAAGCTGTGCAAGAAATATCATTTTCTTTAGGTATACAGAGCTTCAGAGTGAACCACTTTTAGAAAAGCTGTTGTCTAATGGGGTGATACCTTATCATTTAATGGATTGATGCCCTTTTCTTGACTGTTGTTTGGAACTAGACTTTTCAATTTTTAAGAATACCAACACCAGTTCAAAAGAAAGTTGTAGAGGCTGTAAGTCGGGAAGGATTTCCATAATTCTGTCAAAATACACAGAAAGAAAAGATACAGCGCACCTACAAGTACAGCAACACTGCTTTGGTTCAGAGAGGTGTATTGATATCAGTAGACTGTCTAGGCGTAGATGATTTTTAGTATAAGATACAGTGCACTGAGAAAGTGAAACTTGTTTCCAGGAAAAAAAAAAGAAATCTTAGCTTTGTCTGGATTTCTGACAATCGCATTTCATATCTCTATTTTTTAGAATAATATTTTGGGGGATGCCTGCACAGAGTACATCACAGGTCCTTTCTTTACATGATAGTGCGTCTCTAAAACAAGATGATTTTGACCAAACTAATAGACAGATGAAGCCAAACAAACAAATTGCTGCTATGCTAATTTCTTGAACAGATGGCTCTGATCCAGTATTTGCTAGCAAATGTAATTCATTGTCAAGCTAACACAGAATCATGTCTGTCTTTCTGTCATTTTGTATGTATAGCATATAGGGAGAAATCTGGCTGAGGATACTCCACACACATCTAAATTTATACACAAAGAACTGAAAATCAAAGTGCATAAACAAGTACAAATTCTGCCATCCTTACTGGAAGCGGAGATTAGACCACTGTTTTGAAGTTTCAGGTACAGATCTTCAAAAGGCATGAGATGTTAGGGCTATAGTCTTTCCTCACTTTGCGGGAGAAATACCCTTGAAATTAATACAGGTTGTATACATAGCTTGCAGCAGGAGAGTATACCAGGCAAACCACCCTATGAACTTTTAATTTTCTAGACACAAGATATTTTATTTAAATGGCTGAGATTTTGTTACCTTTAACCAAGCTCCCTGGAAAAAAAGAGTCAATAAAAATGTAAACAGTTTTGCATCCAGCCTCCTGACCAGGCCATGCAGTTGAGACTGTGGGTCTAATTCAGCTTTCTGAGACAGTCTGCCTTTGCTGCTGGTGTATCTTCAGCTAAATTTAGCCTAATGTTAAGAATGACCTACACAGCAAGGAAATAAACTGTTTGAAAAAATATAGGACAAAGCTTATGTTTAAGGGAAAGCTTCCCACAATGTTCTATTTGTGGCACACGATCATACATTTGTGTCACATCATCTTATCCCTTCCTTGAGCATTGATTGAAAAAGAGGCTTTTTAACCTACTCAAAATTCCTCTTCGTACATTTTGATCGGTGAGGGTCACAGACCTGGTCAAAAACAGGGGAAGCACCTCCAAGCAAGAGATCGGAACAAATCCCATCCTGCCTGCTGCACTTTATTTATTTTCGTATCCAAATCGTGAGGCACCTGGATGCGTCGCGGCCCTGGGAAGGAGCAGAGCTGTGCAGACCCGCTGGGTACGTTACCCTGGCTCCGGCGCTTTACCTTCACGCACCCACCCACGGGTGGGGGGGGGGGGGTGGTGTCACCGTACCGTGGGGCTCACCGACCCCCACACGAGTACCCTCTCCCCCACTCCAGCTGCCCCAGGAACTCCCCCAGCTGCCGCCGATTTCACAACGCGCCCGTGTGACTTAAAAAGCCCGTCCCCGATCCCCCTATTCCCCCCCCCCTTCCCTCTACCCGGGCGCTGCCTCTACCAAGATGGCGGCGGCGCCGCCGCCTCACGCCGCTCCGTAGCGTTTGCGCCCCGCCTTGGCTGCGCGGGAGACCCCGTGCCCGCCACCGCCACGTGCTGCCGTCGCGCGCGGTGCCCGGCGGCGCGCGTCTCGCGCTT
>NW_010973284.1:5598512-5598805 GCF_000737465.1 Haliaeetus leucocephalus | reverse complement strand
GGGACCGAGGACACGCTTCGGGCCGCCCCCCCCGGGGGGGGGGGTCCCCGGGGGGGGCTGCCCGGCTGGGCTCGGGGGCGGCCGGGCCCCCTGCCCCGCCCCGGGCGCGTTTCATCCGCTTCTGAAGAAATGTTCTTTTAAAAAAAGCGGCAGTTTTGCACGGCGTTGCCTAAACTAGCGTTTTTTGGAAGGAAAAGCTATTCACGGGGCTTGTCCTGTGCCCCGAGCTTCTGGCTGCTTTGGTTTTGCAAGGGGGTGCTGGGGGCTTCGCAGCCGGGGGGTGCGGGCAGCAG
>NW_010973284.1:5456803-5598498 GCF_000737465.1 Haliaeetus leucocephalus | reverse complement strand
GCAGCTGTACGGCGTGACGCTGCCTTTGCAGCTAACGAGCTTTAATGACTGAGTCGGTTTAGAGGGTTGATTGCATCAAATGTCTAAGAACCAGAAAGAAAAGGTTAAACTCAGCGGTGTAATGGCTCTGTGCAAATGGTTTCTCTTTATTTGGGCACGTATATACGTGGTGGTGAATTTAAGAGTGAGTTTCAGGCTTAATCTAGTTTACTGTGATTAGCACAATTAGGTGTTTTTAATTAAAATTTTTACCCATGACAGTGTAGTTTTAATTGCATAATACTTACTATGGAAGTTAGCACTGGGTTTGTGCCGGTAGCATTTTTTCCCCGTATAGTAAACATTCCAAGATATTAAAAGGGTAACTTTGGTATAGTTGAAACTTTTGTTTGCTTGCTACTCCATATAATATAAAAAAATGGCATTGCTAAAGTAAGTGTTATCATTGAAGACGTGCGTTAATATATTTCTCTAAATATTTTCTCTGAGTGCTTTTTAAGTGTGACGGTACATCTTGAATAAGAGACGTAGGCTCATACTGGCTGTGGAGACTTGGAAGTAGGACTGCCTACGGTGATAAAGCATCTTTTAAATTTCACCAAAGCAGGAGTAGGATAATTCATATTACATTACTTGTTCAATTTGTTTATCGGTTCTTAAGCAGGTCTCCCACTGACTTCGTTGGAAGGTCATTGTACACAATGGCACCCTCAGCACCATTTAAGGCTTCTATTGTCTCTTTGTATTAGTAGAAGGCCACATAATACTATTTAACAGGTACATTGGAGGCTTACTTTTGTGCCAACACTTGGCCTTTTCTTGTAAAAAGGGCCAGGGAGAGCAGTTGAGAATTTTTTTAATAAAATTAAAGCCGTTCCCGTTTTTTTTTAATTTAAAAGCTCCGGAACGGTACTGGAAACCTTAAACAAGAACCCTGTTCTAGTGGTTGAGAAGCAGAACCTGCAGCATATTCAAAGCAGAAATTAAATTGATAGTCTAATTTTACTATCCACACTGAGTGACATACAAAATAGTAAGGAAGACTAAATGATGAAAAGTAAATTAGATTTTTAAATTAGGTAATGTTTGAAGATGTTAGAGTATTACTACATTTATTTCGTTGTTAATATTCTGAGATGTTTTAGGAAAAAGTAAGGAAAGATAAATCATACCAAAATAATTTAAATGACATTTTAAAAAAAAATCAATTACAATGTGAGGCTTATTGCTATGCAGAGGAAAAAGCCTTTGCACAGAAATAAGCCTTTTACTTTACTCCACCTATTGAACAGAAAAATGTAGACTAAGGAGAAAGTGTTTGTCTAGCTTTGGCAGTAAAGAAGCCTGGGAATGGTCTGCGGAAATGGAGATTCCTGCACCATTCCAGTTCAGCATTGCCAGTGAGATACATGGCACAGGCATGTATGTTTTATTTACATTTTAAAGGGGTTTTGAAACACAGTTAACTTTTTTAGCCATACAGGAAGGACTTACTACATATTTTTGTCTTGGTACAAAGAAAGAAATGTGTCAAATTTAGCAGTTTAAAACGAATTACTCTGAATGTGTGCTATGGCATTAGTTTAGTTAAGACTGCTTTACAGTTTCAGGATACCCTAGTTTTGCGGAGGAAAAAAGGTGACACCCTACAGCCATAATAGTCTGAAAGCCACAGGCAGGACAGCAATCCAGTGCTGGCCCTGCAGCCTCTAACTTTAAAAATGAGCATGGGAAAAACATTGCTGCAGGCAGTGAACTCTTCCTGGGTAGTTTAAGGGTTACGTTGGGCTAATGTGTAGTGATATACCAGAACAGAATTTTTTTAAAAGCCTGTCAATTTCTATTAAATGTAAGAGCATATTTTAAAAAGGAGAATTTTGGTTCCACATAGCTGCAGAAATAACATTCTGAAAGATGGTTCCTGCGAAGATTTTTGTTAAGCAGAAATAGTGAATGTGTATCTCAATAGGGCATTGGGTTTCATGCCAGCACTGTGTTGGGGAGAGGCAAAAGTTGTTAACTGCAAATCGTTTTGCAGTTTGCATTCTGGGGTTGTGGGTGGGAATTCCTTTTTTACCTATTTTTATTTTGCTCAGGTATACCTGGGATTATTACAGCTGGGGGTCAGCAACTTTTTATTAATTTTCTAGAAATAGATGTGTGGCAAATAAGTTCCTAAATAATTCTAGGTAGTGTCAGCATTTTTCTTTGCTTGTTTCTTATCAGTATTAACTAACTGTTACTGTTCAAATCAGCCTGGTAACAGTTTTGAAGAATGGCAAAAGTAATGAGAAGGGATGTATTTTCATGGAAGGGTAGTATATAAGAGGAAAGAAGTAAAACCTTAATATTGCCAGTTAGAGTCCCATTATCTGTAACTGCTTTTTGGCCTTAAGGGAAGTTCATACCTAACAGTAAAATCTGTAAAATCGTATCATATTTTTATACTGGTCTAGCTGGCTGGATAAAAGAAAAACATGCGGAGTACAGCATTAGTGATGTAGCAGTGTATCAGGATCCATTTGTAGTAACTGTGTATTTGTTCAGGATGAATGGGGGGAGTGTATAATAATTGTAATTCTGGCCCTGTGAGAATAATACTGTCCTAGGCAGAAAAGAGTGTCTCAAAACTAATGACAAAATATGCCTGTTGTACAGGTTAAATTTCTGTGGTATTTTCTTCACTTTTACTCAGTTTTTGAAGAATTTGGCTGGAAGAATCCTGCATTCAAACAACAAAGGAGTGCAAACAAGATGTAGGATTAAAGAGTAAGCTGAAAAATCATGACTAAACTCAGTAACAGTGACAAAATAATTGTGGTCACTTCCAATTAGTCTGTTTACTTCACAGTACCAATTCAGATTTTTCTAAGGAAGTATATAAGCTGGTGTTTTTTTAATTAGCTCTCCTTGATTTTTCTTACATATCTTAATTAAAAGTTTGGTTGTAGTTGTTAATTATGATGTACTTGTTTAGCCTTTTGTTTAGTCTTTGTTCTGTTTATGAATGCTGCCTTCGAACTGCATTGCTCTTACTCAAACATCTTGCATGATAGTTTTCCTTGGGGGTTACGGAAATGATAATCAGCCTTATGCTTGCTCTGTTTCCAGGTGCCAGTAAGAGAGACTCTTTGGAAATGATAGCTCAACAAACAGACATTTCATGTTCTACCGTGACCTAGTCCAGTTTGTCAAAGATTGGATTTTAAAGCATTAAATTGCTTATCACTAGCCTGAGCTGTTGGTGCGATTTTCATGTTTCCCTTTTGGTTGGACTTCAGAGTTCTGGTGTTAGTGGGGTTTTTCTGGTGTGGAAAGAGGGTTATAGTGGAGGACCTAAATGTGTGTTGTACTTCTTGCACCCTTTTATATTTTATCAGTTTGTTTTTATCCCCAAACTGTTTGCAGCAAGTACAGTGTAGAAGCACAGAAAACTCTTAACCTCTCACGAAAAGAAATATGTCAAATATTACAGCATATTACTGGATTCAAAAAGCAATTGACTTGTAAACCAGGCTTGGTGAACCATTTTATTCACAATGTCTTTTCATTACTTATTCAGATAATTGATGCAGTGTTTGAAGTCCCTGAAGTGCACAGAAGCATCTGCAATTTCATTGACATAGTAAACTATTTTTTAAAAAGTAACATACTTCTGTATCCTCACAATAGAGAAAATATGCAGCCTTTGTTCCATAATGATTTAAAGTTAATGCATAGGAGTTTAGGTTTGGGATTTCCATAAACTAAGGGGTTTTCCCACCTTTCAACAGTTGGGTTTTAGTACTGAAAAACAAGTGTAGTTTCTGTGTGGGTTTTGGATGACTTCAGTAAAAATAAGTGTTCTGGTGCTTCCCCCCAGTTAGAAAAAGTAATAATAATAAATGGTATTATTTGTAAAACTGCTGATACTTCAGTGTATTCTTAAACTGGAGAACAGATGCCTCCTATTGCCATCCACTTCAGTATGTTTACTGGTGGTTCATACAGCCTAGGTCATATTCTTGTCTTCATGTTTCTAAGTGCTCCTATAGCCTCTTCCTTCTGAATGCAGTCAGCTGCTCCCTGATTTGGTTTACATGCTCTTAGTGTCTCCCTCGGGTTCTCTCCATTCACCCGTCTTTCACAACAGTCTCTGCAAGCTTTGTTAATCAGCTCATCCATTTGCATTAGAAGGTTTCTTTCCCTGTGCAAGAAAAATTATTTGCACCCCTCACTGCTTGCTGTCATTGCTTGGTTTGGAGCAAATCTGTCCCTGCTTCCTAGTTTATTATCAAATTTATCACTTGCTGTGCTTCTAGATAAAGCTACGCTTTTCTGTGGGGTTTTTTGCATGTGTGTCCATCTATGTTATCTGGCCCCTTGCCTGCCTTTATAGAAAAAAAAAAGGTTACTTTTTCTTCTTGATTGATTTCTTCCACTTGGCTCCTTTCATTTTCTTCACTGACTAGTAGTTTTGTCACTTCTGGGATTTCATGCACTATTTCCAACACAGTTGACTTTATTTGAACCATTGTCCTCCATACTTCCATGCAATGTATAGGTAGAGTCTTTGCATCTTCTTGTTGTTAAGTTTGTCTGCCCTTGTTTTTTAGGTCTTTTTCAGTTAGGCACACGGGCTTGCTATAAAATCAATATCTGAATGCTTTCTTATGGGTAATACATAAACAGTGGATTTCCTGACCTCCCCAACAAGCATGTTCACTGTATATGCTTTTGTGTTTACCTTCTCTTATGAATGCATAATTCCAAATTTCTTTTAGCAAGTGTTTTTACACCCCAATTCATGAATCTTGACATCTTTGTCAATTTCTTTAGTTGCAGTAACCTGTGTGAGGCCACCTTTGACTAAGCTGTTGCTCATTGCTTATGCAGAACCCCAAATTCTCTAAGGTATATAAATATAGTTATTGTTTAATAGAAATGCTTTTATTGGAGGAGCTTTCTAGGTCAAAAGAGAAGGCCTGGCACCCTTGGGACAAAGAAGACTTGCCCATCTCCTGTGTGCATTGCCCACTAAAATTTCAAAATCTCATCTTTCTGGAGGAGTTCTCCTACCAGATACAGGATCTGAAAGCCCACCCTCTGCTGTAGACCTAACTGTAGGTTACAGAAGATTTACTTCACCTCCTCATGCATGCCAATTTATGGAAGTAATAATACCCAGCTAACCTGCTTCAGCTTGCCAAGGGATATGATGAGTTACCCGGTGGCTGGCTGTGTGCAGTTGCCTGTGGGTTTGCAGAAGAGTGGCTGCTACGCTGCTTACGGGGGATGTGCAAACAGGGTTTGGTTGCTCCAGTTCAGGTTGTGCTGTAGAGCTGTGTTAAGCACCCATGGCTTTGCTAGAGAGGTTATTACTGTTTCTAGACCTGAGATTAGCAAGCTTCATTTACAGAAGTTTTGATATAAAGTTGGTCTGATGCTCAGACTCCTGTTTCCAGGCCTGTCACTTGCCAACAGTTTTTAATCATTGCTCCTCATTCAAGTAGCTGTGTTTTTGAATAGCTTTTGTTTGGTTTTGTTCCTAGTTTTCTAAGAAAAGTCCTTATCCTATCCTACTTGTCTGTTGGTCATGTATTCCCTGCTTAATAGCTTTCTAACCCACTGGCAAGTCTTGAATGGATGATGGAAAGGTGGAAGTTTCAAAGATGCTGAACTACTACAAGCTTTGCAAAATCAAACATTCGAGAAAAGCCTTAATTTGAGCTCATCCCATAGAAGGGAATTGCACAGCAGCAAAACTGAACACTGAAGCCTTAGAGAAGCATTGTTTCCATGGGACAAGGTTCCTGCTAGTAGCCTTCATATGTGGGAGATTATTTCTCTCATGCTATGATGAGAAGAGATAAAGCACTTTGTATACACTTACTGACATCCTAGGTAGCATCGCATAATCCAGGCAATTTACTTTTTGGTTGAATTGAGATGCCTGTTGTCTGTTGGTGTTTGTAATACTAGCCTTTCTGTTAATGTACTCAGTGCTGAATTTAACTGCTTTAAGGAAGACTTCAGCTTTAATTATGTCTTGGAAGAGTCATTCAAATGCTGCTCCTTGTGAGTTTCCTCTCGCTCAGTGCTCCATGCTGTGGTTTATACTTGGCTCACTGGAGCTCTTCTCAGGCTCTCACGTAAGCAGAGAGCTTGTGGCAGCACCAGGACTGTTCTCTGCATCTGTACTTTGACATGGCAGCAGCCAGATGAAATTAATAAATACAATAGATGAAAGTGGTTAAGGGATCAAAGATGAGAAGAGATTGGTAGAGAAGGAAAAATGGCATTTACTGAAGTTAGTAGCACATTGAGCAGATTGGTTTGGGTGGTTTGTTTTGCTTTTTTTTCCATTCTCAGGAGGGAGCATGGTATTTGTTGGCCAGAAAAGCAGATTCTGGAAGAATGGTGTGCCTAGAAATAGAGAGGACTAAACTTGAACTTGCAGAAGGATGTCTTGGACATGACTGCGTGTTTCACTCCGTGCTGGGATGTATCCTTACTGTCTTGTAGTCCCTCTGACCTGCATAAATCTGCTGTGTAGGTTGCTCCTGCGGTAGTCAGCTAAGGGGTCTCAGAGTCCTGAGTAGGACCTATGTGTAGGTAGGACGAACCTGCAGAAGTGTCCACCAGGCAGTGTGTAGTAGTGTGTCTTAGTAGATGTGTGGTACAGAGGAGGGAGCAAGAAGATCAAAAGCAGCAAATACTGTATACTTGCAATGTAGTTCCATGTCATGCTGGGTACTTTCTAGTCCATCAAGTAATTTACACTGGCTGTGAATAATGTCAGGAGGTTTTATTCTTTCACATGATTTGTGAAGCCTCTCCTCTCAGTAAATCAGAGTTCTGTGGTATCTTAACACTAACAGGACAGCCAAATTTCCCACTTCACCAGTGGGACCTTGGGAGGAAGAGAAGTTGCCACTCCACATTTCCCGCAGCTGGCAATGTGACTGGAGGAGTGAGAAACTTGCTTTCCAGCCCAGATATCTTCCTCTGGCAGCAGAGAGGAAAGAAACTGATGCCAGACTTCTCTTCTGTCTTGTCCTCTGCTGTTATGTGGGGGAAGATATTAAGGTCAGCCCCAGGCTTCATGTGCTGTGACAGCGTAGGTTGTTCCCTTTACACAGATGGTCTAGCTAATGAGAGTACATTGCTGAACAGAGTTCTGAATCAGGGTTATTAACACCCAGAACTAACTACCCTTTATGGAACCACATAGTTAAAAGAAATCGTCTGTAGTACTAGAATGCTGCATGTAGTACAGACACGCACTTTTTGTGCATGTCAGTGCATCTAACCAGTCTTACCCTACAAATGTTTATGACTGTCAGAAATCCCAACCCTATACTCAAGAGATGTATTATTGGAGATTACAGCTGGAGGTATGCAGTCTATTGTCTGTTTTTTCCATTCACTTTCTCAAGGGTAATGTGCTCTCCTTATGAAGTGAAAGGCTGGGTTCTTTCCCCTCTGTGCCGCAGCCCTGAGCTTAAATGAAGCACCTGGACCAGGGCTGGTGGTGGAGGCTACAGGTGGGACTGGTCAGGGCACTGAAGACCCAGGAGCACACCTGGCAGTGGCGTGGCCCCAGGTCTTCCTCCTCGCTTGCCTCCCAGAATCTCATGCTGCTCTCTGCAGATCATTCTACTGGAAACCTGTTTGAAATGTTGCCAGGTTATGTTGCTTATGTAGTGTTGAACAATGCATTTGGGATCCTCTTGTAGTATGGGACTGTCATGGGCTGACGTGCTTTTTTCTCCTTTCTGTTAACCCGTCAGCTCTGATGCTCAGCAGTCATGCTTTAACAGAATGGTTAGTCTGAGCTTGTGGACAGGATAGGGAAGTGCTGATGAGCAGATTGGGTACACCAGAGCATCTGGCCTGTCTGTCTTAATCTGAACCTTACAAGCAGTCTCTTGTGTAGAAATAGTGAAGATTTTTATGGTTTCCTAAATAGCTGAATGAAGTAAAGCCTTCATTAAGCTTGATTGCAGTGTTTTTAAAATTATTTCTATCAGGGTCTTGTGGAAGCATTTGGCGCAAGATATTACTGTGTACACTTACAGGTTGTTTTTCCCAACATTCATTTTTAGTATCTGGTCTTATTTTGGTTTGCATAGTTGATGTGACTGTATCTGCGAGATGTTTTTTTTCCTTCATTCATTACTTAAAAGCTTATGAAACATGTGCAATAGTGTCTAGTTTTGACAGATTTTTTTAGTAAATTACTGTTATGATCTTATGATACAGAAGGAAAGGTTGGCCCTGCTTTCCACATGGAACAGCAACTGATGAGATTCAGGGAATTCATTACTTGAGGAAATTTTGCATCTGTTGGCAACATGTGCAGAGCTGCAGTCTTCATCATGGAAGTTTTCATTGTCTGTGGTGGTGTGGGCACAGGCCATGTGTATGGAGGCTCTATGATGAAGGCTGGAGTCTTGAACTTACTAAGTCCTGACTGATGCCAGTGGAAAGAGCAAAAGAAAATGTTTGGTGTGTGTAAAGTAATCTGGGTTGCTGAGGAGTGTTATGTGCTAGTAGGAGTTTCCTAAGCATCGAAGTCTTCGTGCTCTAGCATATGGCAGCTGAGAAGTGACAAAGGCAGGAATAGATAAAGCTGTGTCATCATCCACCAGCCTGGGATAGTTTCTGAACCAGCTGAAGAGGGTGGCTTCCTGAACAGATGATAGCACCTAAATAATTGGCCTCATTCTCAGTGTTGACCATCTTCCAGTTACTAGTGAGGTCAGTGGGAGTAATTGGTTAATAGTTTCATTGTCTCTTAAACTTAAATAGTGCTGTTAACCTTAAAAGGTCATGAGCTGAATTTCTATTACCAAACCACGTCATTTTCTGGTGTGCACCTATACTATCTAATATTTTGATGGAAAGCAGAATATTATCCAGGCAATAGAGACTGAAGGAAATAATCTGGGGAAAGAGGCAGTGCAGACATGCTGTAGGGATTTTGCCAATTGTTGCCAGCAGTTGAAGTTTTCTTTGTAAAATGTTCCACAATCTGTGGTTTTCCTTTACCCACAGAAGTAGGACCTCTACCACAGCAGAATAAAATTTAATCTCTTATTTGACACCATTTTAAAAAGTAAATATGTTCTTTGCTCACTAGGGGTATGTTGGTTATCCTTGCTCTCTTGAAACACTTCTTGAAGTGAATTTTTTTTACTTGATATATGCTCCTGTAGGCATTGGGGCTATGGAAAATGTTAAAAATAAAGGCCTGTTTCGTTTATTAGGTGAGTTTAAAGTTCCTTCATTGTTCCATGTCAGAAGAACAATTAAGTTTTATCTGAGCAGAGCAGGGTGTCCCTAGATGCAGGTTACAACGCATCCAGTGATACTATTAAAAGAAAGATCGTTTGTTGTTGCATTGGGGAATCCTTATAAAACATCAGGAAAACTGCCTGGAAGAATATAAATGTGTTCAAGCAATGGAGTGAAATACTCTTAAACTGCAGGGTGATGGCCTGTAGCTGGATAGGTTTTCAGAGTAGCTGTTTTGATGTGATTGTTGCTTTTCCCAACAGTCATAAACTGGATGTACTGGAACCCTTTTTTTTCTTGAGGCTTCTGCTGTTTGGAGTTACGGTCCAGAATCAAAGCTTCTGTTATTAAAAGGAGCATCTAGCCTAGGGTTCACGAAATAAACCTTGGCGGGTTTTTTCTTTTGATAAGATGCGTACGTGGCTTACATGCTTCCGGAGGTGTTAGGCTTTTCCCATGTACAGACGAACGTAGTCTTGCAAGATTTGCTTTGTGTAGCAGTTACGGGTGCATTTAGTGTTAACATTGTGTCTTGGTCTGTGACCTGTTTCCCTGGATTGAAGCGCTTCCTTGAATTGGTACTTGTACTTAAGAACGGCTATCTTGAGTTACACCAAAGATTGCACTGTGGTGGTAAGAGCCCCCTGCGTGGCTGAAGTTCAGGTAAACTTGCATCTAGGTGAGCATCAACTGGAGACCATCTACCTTGGTCACCTGGTCAACCCATGGTGGGATTGGTCTGACCAAAGATGGACTTTCTACCTGAGCTAAGCTCCCTTGGTGGTCACTGGAGATCTGCTTAACGCATAGCCAGCGAAGTCAAGGGTGTGATTTATCTTGCTCTGAAAGAGATTTCTAGAGCAGGACAGATGACTTGTGCCTTGGAAGTGACCATTTCCCATAACTGCCTCTACAAGGGGGTTTGGAGAGACTAGCTCCCCTGCAGATACATAACATTAGGTGGAGTCATCCATGCCACCCCAGGACTGGTAGAGCTCATCCTGTCACGTAGAGTTCTTGTCCACAGACTGGAAAAAAACAAAAGCAGCCTGGCTGCTGCTTCACCTCTCTTGCCTACCTGCCTATTGAGTTAAAAGCCAGTCTGAAGTAGTGAAGAAAACATATTGCCTGTAGCTGTGAAAGAGGCAGTTCAGAGCAGAAGTAAACTTGCTCTTGGGGGCTAACCCGCCAGCTTCTCCCTTTCAGCTGTACAGTTCCCTTGAAACCCAAGCACCAAATATGTATTGCTTAGTAATGGTAACCAAGGTTATTTATTAGGAAGTTTAGCCTTCAAACAATTTTTATAGCTACTAACATATTTTGAATGGGTTTCTTTTTTTAAAAAGTGCTAAAAATACCCATTGTTCTTCATCTGCCCTCCTTTAAAGGAAGCTAAAAATCGTCTGGTAAGATATGTCTGACATTTTGCAAAGAGGAGTTTAAAGAAAACCATGAATGCACATGGATATCTGTGAGAATTGGGTAGAAAAACCTTAGGGTGTCCTGACCAGTGTCATTCAGATCCCAAAACACTAGCTCCATGAACTGTAGAGAGCAAGAAGAAGAGCCAGAGATGATTTTTTTTTTGCTACCTTTCTTTAGTCCCTTCCTGCTTATGTGTCAGTACGGAGGGTTCGGAGTTAGTGTTGGTCCTTTCTTAAATACTGTGTCTGCTCTGTTTTTTCTACCTTTTACCCTCTCTGTATTTTACCTTCTTTGTTCTTCTTATTGTTATAAAATTGTCATTTCTGTAATCTAAATTACACACTGAAGAGTTGTATGAGCCATGTGCATGAGGGAGCTGTTTATCCTGGAGTTTTGGAGTACCTTATTAGGGCAGCTTATTTAACCCTTATTTCTCAAGGAGTAGAATAAAATAGATGTACACAGGAAGCTTCTCACAAGTCCTGAGACTTGTAAATACAAATGTAAGCCTTGGAGCATGAGGCAAGCTTTATTTAGTTAAGCTATTTTAAACTTTCTTTCCTCCTTTTAAGCACCCTGGGTTTGGGGATAGGTTGCATGATGGGGCTGACCCAGATGTAATTGTGAGATTTTTTTATGTATGAAATTTTAATACTTATTTACATTCTGCCTACTGTTACTAAAATACTCCATGTAAGTGCCAGCTGTTCTAACGAGAAGTAATTGGGACAATTAATAGCTCTTGACACTTTTTATTGTCTTTATTCTCTTTTGTATCTTCCCTGGTTCTGCATCCTTCCTGTGTAATTGCAAGTTGCAGGAGACATAACCCTTCTGCATGCTGCTTGTCGGTCTTCTTTGATTCCTGCTGTACCTCTTTTCTGATCCAGCCACCTCACACTCTTCCCCAGATCTTTTTCTGATGGCTGTCTCAAAGCTTGGAAACATCAGCACATTAATCCCCCTTTCAGGTTTTTATCTTTGTTCTTGTTATTGATATTATTTGGCCTGAGTGCAGGGCGTATAGCACACTATTACAGATTGGTTTAAAGCAAATCCATCAACTCGTCTAACATTAGGCAATGCAGGTTGAAAAACCCTGTTCACGTTTTTTTATGAGGGTTTTTTGTGCTCATACATAGGCACATTAAAAATGGCTGAACTCATGTAAATCTCCCTGGTAAGTCTAGACTTCTTCAGTGTCTAGGTCCTTTCATTATTTACAAGTAAATACATTTTAAAAATGCAGTCATAAATCTTTGAAAACGTCTTCATTTGTGCTCAGTTGAAACTTTGCTAACTGTATTATACAAAATTGACAGCAATGTAGAAATGTTTTAACTCTCTGTAGGTAGGGTTGAATCCTGCTTGTAGTGATAGGAAAGCAAGCTGTAGAATTTAGGATGTCTGATGTTGAATACAAGTTTTAATCTCTAAATTTAAAAAGAAGAAAACAAAATCAGGGGACCGAAAGCACTGAAATGTATATTCCTGAGCCAAAAGTAAAAGAACTGGGAAGAGGGAAAAGAATTGCTGGTATCCCTTATTGCTGTATTAACACGTTTACTGAGCATATATGCTGCCTTTTGCTTTTCAGTCTTGCAGCACTGACTGTGGGTTCTTTAAAATGTATTGAAAATTGGCCAGGCAAGATGTAGCGTGTGACCCAGCGGATGCTGTATTTTGCAAAGTGTTAGTGAGGAGCGTGGAGCCAAGGTGCCAAGGACATCGCTGGCCTTCGAATGTGCTGGGAAGGTGCTGAATCATCTTCTCCAAACCCTTCTTGCATTGTAGCAGAGATGCTGGCCCACCTCCCCGGTTGGCCTGTACCCTGACATTGACAGGAAACCATGCCTAAGTCTTTGTGGATGCCCAGCTTTAGGTTTTGAAAATGAGGATGTGGTTCCTATCGCTAAGACTTCTCTCGCCATCAGAGCTATTTACATCTGTTCGTTACCTCTGTGCTCTGGTGTGCCCTGGAGAGTTTTGTTCCAGTCTCCCAGCGTTCAAACATAAGTATCCACAGTGGGATTTGCAAATACATGTCTTCAGAAAATTGGTGTGTGATACTTAGAGCAGCTATGCAGCATCCAAATTACACATCTCATAAGGCATGAAAAAGAAAGTGGGCAAGCAACATTAAATAGCATATTTGTGCAAAAGCAGCTGAAGTGTGATTTCTGTGGGAACTGTGACTACTTGCCTGAGCTTCATGTATCTAAATTCCTCATTTAGGGTTGTAAGTATATAGGAGGGGGTTTTGTCTGGTTTTGCATCTAGTGTCTCTTCATTCCAGACCTCTTTAAGGAGCTACATCGCTAACTATTGTTTGATTATTTTTTTATTATTATTATTTCCCCCCCTCCCCCCTTCAGGGCACAGATCAAAAAGATGGTAATTTTTCCAGGTAGATCCGTGGCATATTTAATGTCCCCAGTATCAGGAGGAATCTCAGTGCACCAGATAGTACATTGCATCAGCAGCAGAGCTTGTACAGCTTGTCGGTGTAGTCCACAACAGGGGCAGAAGAGGAGGCAGGGACAGGTTCCTGTGTTCCCGAGAGGATCATCAAATAAAAGAAACTAATAAAAGCTCCAAACCACATCAGTCATCTTTTTCACCTACTATTTCCTCGAATTTTATGGTATTTCAGCCTTTTCTTTTTTGTGGGTAGTGTTTGATTATTATGACTGTTACATATTTTGTAGTGAAACCTTAAGTATTTGACTCTTCCTCAGATACATGAATTCACTAACCTTAATTGCCTGAAGAACATTCTCAGTGTCATGCAATGCTGCTTGATTTCCATGGGGCAGTTTGTAGGGTGTTTTGTTTTGCTGGTTGTTTTTTAAACTATTCAGTGGCTAAACAAACTATGTTGTTGTTTATGTATGCATTTGATTGTGAGCTGTTCAAATAACAGTGGGGAAAAAAAACTTACTGTATAGGTAAATAACCTGTTTAGCCATGTTTTTTCCCTCTACCCCCCTGGTCCATCCCATCTCCTGCACACATGTACAGAGAAGGGCAGTCTGCTTAATTGGACTGATGGGGTTTTTTTGTTTCTGTTCTCTTTCCTGAAGTCTGACTTTGGGTTAGGTGCCATGAACAATTTGGCCCTAGCTTTTCCACCTGGGTTTGTGACTTTCAGCATCACTGAATTGCATGTTTAGCTTTTCACATTTTCTTGTCATTTCATGGATGGTTTTGAAATAGTTCATTTCTTCTCTGTGTACATTCGTAAGGGATTTGCACTGCTTCATGTTCCCTTTTTCTTCTGTTGCTCTTTTTTAGTTAGTCATGCAGTGAATTTACCAGTGGTATAGGTGGTGGAGGATATTTTAAATTACTGTGAGATCTGCTGATGAAAAGGCTATGTGTGAGCTCAGTGTTGTTAAAGATAGTGTTGATGTGATATCTTGAACTGGAGACTGTTTCCACAGAGGTTGTTGAATTACTGCATAGGGCAAACCCTAGTGCTTGCATTGTGTAATGTCCTTTCCCAGCCCATTGTCTTCTCTTAAATCATTTTGTAGTTCAAATCCATCTCTTGCTCTCACATGCATCTCCATTGTTCCTCATCCACCTGCACCCTCCCATCTGTCAAACAACAAAATACTCTTTGATCAGGATTAAATATTAACTTTATGATAGGAATGTCTTGGAAAAGAATAACTCGGTTCTAGGTATAAATGTTTAGTCCTCTGGAAGAGTGGAAAATGAGGTGATAGAAAATGCCTGGTTGTAGTTTGCAGGCAGCAGCATTTAAATGGTTTGCTATAATCATATTAGGATAGAAATAGAGTTCTTTATTTTGTACTGCATGAAATAGGGCTGTTACTGATCACTTTCTCATCCCTCTTGTTTTGATTGTGGTGAAAACTCAAGCAGCAAAAATCACAGGATTTCTGCAGCAGTGCACAGAGAAACTAGTGTGAGAGGATCTGAGTTGGAGTTTTGTGTCCTTGCACATGAGAGCTCTGGTGCTTCCCTAATAGACTGAAAATGAGACCACTGCTGCTTTATAAGAGGTCTGTTCCAGCCACATTGCTCTACAGCTTGGCAGATGGTGGCATGTGAATGGTTTCATATTGATTGGATGGATTTGCCTCAGGGTAAGAGGAGTGTGGGTCCTTAAAGATGCACTTCTAGTTTTATTTTTTTTTCTTTTTATTGGGGGGGGGGGGGGGGGGGGGAAGTATATTTATAAAACACTTCTCTTTAAATCAGAGGAGTATATGGTAATCAAAGTACTAAAGTTACCTGGAAATAAAAAGTCCTTAAATAGATTATCACAAAGACCAAAAAGCCAAGAATGCTTATTTACTAAATGATTACGTTTCTACATTAGAAGAAAGTGACACTTTTAATTAGTGTTCAAGGCATATGGTGAATGAGAAAATAAGCTTATTTCATGCAAACAGAAATCGATGCAAATAACCTTTCTCCTCATATAAAAAGGGATGACTTGAAACTCAATACATATTCAAGAAGGTTAAGTCATTACTGCATCACTTTAATATTAGTTAAAGGCCAACAAAGAAAATCACTACTCTGCATATACTTACTCAGCAAGGATTGCTATAAACGAAAGAATTAGGTGATGGTACTTTGTAGGTGATAAACCTGAAGAAGCCTTTGTCCATATAATGCATTTATTCTTTAACCTCAGTAAATAACCTTTTGAGTTCTGCCTTAGCACAGGTGGTTGCCAGAGATGCCTTAATTCTCCAGCGATTCATCCCAGCTGGTAAAGACATTTTGTGATGCTCTTTGTTTATTGTTCTTTCTCACATCTCTGTTTTGTGCCTCAGTCTTGTAAATGTTGTTTGTAAATCCTTCGGTATGAAATACTTTTCAAATGTGTTTGTACAGCACCTGACACAAGGATCCCAATCTCATTCAAGCATCTGGGTGTTGCTGCAGAGTGTTGAGAGAATTCGTATTTTTTTTATAGTAATGGACGTACTCCTTGAGGTATTTGACCTTAAATAAAGCACAAAAACCCCCAAAACTTAAATAGCTTGCAGACGTGTAGGAATGGGACACTTCAACTTGGGAGACTTGGGTGATGTTGAAAACTGGATCCTTTCTATGTATTTCAGCCGTGTGCTCTGATGCGTGCAACAGTGGTTTCATAAATGAATTTAAGCCAAAATACGTCACAGCAGTATCTTATCAAGTTGTTTTCAAATTTGCTTGAAGGTATAGGTCCAACATTCTACCCGCATGTGAATTATTTACATGCTGAATTTTGTGTTTCCATGAAAGAATGCTGTTGTGCTGAACTTAATGCTAATTTTGTTTCTTCTGCAGTACAGACCATTTCTATGGGTGTGCTTTCCCTTTTAATTACACTTTGTTCTCAGAACTGACTGGATTTTATCATTTAGTTCATTTTTGCTGAATGAAGTGCTCCTGCATAAATTTTAAGGTCCCTTTAAAAAAAAATTAAATGGTAAAAGTTAAGTGATTTTAGGGGTTTTGTGCTTGGGTGTGCTTCTGGGGAGGAAAGGGCGTAAAACAGTGCAAAAAAAAATTTTTTTTTTCCTTCTGGTTGATAAGTGTAGGGGGGATTTATGCTGTATATCACAACCACCAGCTATTCCAAGAAAAATCTTTTAAGATGGTTACTTGAATCTGTGTACACTGCCCACCTGGTGGTTATGGAGTGAACTGTTACTTTAAAGAATAGTTTAAACAACAGCCATGTTTGGGGCAGGCTAATCTTGCAAAGAGAGCAGTACATATAACAGGAGTCTACAGTGTGATAAGGGGAAAATTCAGCTCACTGACTAGATGTTTTAATGTGCGAACTCTAGGGAAATAACATATTGACTATTCTGTTGTGCGCAAGAAAATTGAAGAACCCTTTGCAGACAGAGGGCTTGCAAAGGATTCTTTCTGTTTCTCTTAACCAAAATCTGTGGCAAGATGTTTGAAATCAGCAGGACGCTTAATGCTGCTTTGTTAAATAATGAGGTAATATTTTGTCACTTTTTCTGGGCAGCATCTGTTTTTTCTCTTTTTTCATATGTTTGTGAATGATTCAGTTTAATCTTATGAAAGTAAGATTTTTTTAAAAAAATCATTCTTCAATTTATTATTTTTTCCTTTTGATGCTTTTGGAGAATTGGGTTGTCTTTTATTTGCGGTTTCAATCGGCTGCTGTTGCCTAGGACATTATGCCACGTAAGGCTTCTAAACTGCACAGAGTAGGTAGTTATTAACGCTGAATTGGCTTCTGGTATAGTCCATCTGGGCTCTGTATGAGAGAGCTTGCTAGCGGCTACTGATGCTAAGATACCCGCAACCTTTGGGATGTATGCGTGGTGGAGAGGGGCTCAGTGATATGAGATCACTTCTTTTAAGGGAAACTGTCATTAATGAGTCAAGAAACTGCTCATTTATGGTAAGGAGAGGGAGGGGGGGGGGCTGGGAAACAACCCTGTGATTTCATTTTGATATTGGATTAGCTGTTTAAGACAAGTTTCTTTTTTGTGGGGGAAGATTGCATTAAAAATATGCTTTGCTCAGGGGCTTGCTGGCTGATGCTGGAGAGACTGTATTGAGAATCTGATGCTTTACAAATGTCACAACTGTGATGCGGTGGTCAGTCCCTTACCCTGAAAGATAAATGGTACTATTGGAAACATGAGAATAAGGTTGACTTTTCCAACAATAGGATTCTGCCTTTGTCTTTACAGAGAGGCCTCTGAGGACGTTTGAGCATTTGTTTTAGTGTTCCTCGGAAAGACTGCGTGTGTGGGGTGCTTTTTGAGAAAGTGGTCAGTGTGCAGAGTACCTGGATTTATAGACGGATAAGATAGCTAATTTTTCAGAGGAGCAGCGTGCAATTATTGTTTCAGAAAAAATGGCTGAATCTTTTGATATGCATAACGAATTTGTAGTAACCAAGTAGACTGAAGTTGAAAAGACTTAAAAATAATTTCTGGATGCCTTCTTCGGTGTTATTAACCCCTGAAGAGACCTTAAGTAAAAATTTGCATTACAAATCTAACTTTAATATTCGATGTATATTTGCACAAGAATGTATGGTAATATACTAGCTCTGTAGCATTTTGATGCCTGTGTGTTCAGTCTAATAGGTCACTTAAATATTTGAGTTAGGAAATCTATCTTACAAGCTAGTTTAATCTTTACTAGTTTTTACCAAGCTACAAATGTGCTCAAAGAGATGCATGGTGAGAGAAATCTTCTGCAGCCTTCTACATTGTTCATATTTTAATTGAATTCCGTGCTCATTCCACAAATACATTGTATGATGTCTTTTAAAGGGGATTTTTTTTTCCTCTCTCCTTGCTTGGTCTGTTTGTAGCTAGATTTTATAAGCTTACTATATTTCATATGTTTTGTTGGTGTGTTTTAGTCTGTGTGTGTGTGAGTCTGTCTAAGGCTTAAAGAAATTTTAAAACGTACAGAACGTCAGTTCAGAGCTTAGCAGTTCAGAGGAGATATTTATACTTTAAAAAAAACCCCAAACTTCTAGAACAACGATTATCTGATTAGGTATTTTTAAAAATGGTTTTGGTGGTTTGTAGCCAGGTTTTCTTTCTCCAGGAACGAGCTAGGTGAGCTTATAACATGGCCCATCCTAGCCTTCTCCGTTTTTAGCTCTTATGTTTAAAAACGCTTGCAACGATACTGAATTTTTAAAACATGCTTGGCCGTTGAAATGAATGTGTGAATGGTAAAATGAAATGATTCCTCTGTATGTTAATAGAGTAGTCCTCGGTTGCTTTACTTGAGGTGAATGTAAATTCAAGGTTAGTGGCAATTACAGGATGCCATGCCTTGTTACTTTGGCCAAAACATGCTTTAGAAAACAAGTCCGAGTAAGAGAAAGAAACGAATGCTTCCTAACTTGTGAGAATTTTTAGTAAACTCGCTGCGGTCAGGAGAGGGTAAAATGTTGCTGTTTGGAAGTGAAGTTTTGTTAGTTTGTCAGTGGCAGCAAGCGGAGGATTAATGAATGTGCATTGTTAAGTTAAGCATGTTCCTCTCTAAGGCTGGGGGGGGGGGAAGAGGGGGGGAATGTCTTTTAAATGCCCAAAGTTCGCCATCGTTTTATTTCCTGCGGAGCTGAGGAATAATGAAGCGAGGTGGTGAAATAATTCTGAAATACTACTGTCGTTCAGGGGGAGTGCTCTGATAAATCAGTGTCCGCTGTGCCTTAAACAGCGCCAAGTGGCAGCAATATCAAATCCCCTTCTGAAAATATGTATTTTAGAAAACCCGACAGGGCTGAAGGAAGGAGAGATGGGTTGATGATTAAAATCAATAGTACCTGAAAATAAACGCAGCTTTAAATGCACGCCAAAGTGCTTTTGTTGTGCCTTTAAGCCTAGAGGCAGATCATTAAATATGCATTTCTCCGGAAAGCAACTGTCGAAAAAGATAAGGTGGTTAAAATACGCCGGACCTGGGAGCCGGGCGTGCAGGAGGTAAGAAGATGTAGGCACTGAAGCATGGCCGAGGTATGACATCGCCGTGGCCGAGGGCTCCTGCGCCGGTGGGGTGGGAAGAGGTAAAAAAAAAAAAAAAAAAAAAAAAAAAAAGCTAAAAAATAGGGGGATGCGTGTTGTTTCTTCAACCGGGCCTTAATTACTAGACACAAGCAGCAGTTCAGAAATCTGGTCTCTGTTGTTGTAGAGGTCACCGAATCATTAACATTGTCAATCTGGCAGCGGCTAATTTCAATAGCACCTGATGTCGCAACGCCTCCCCGCGCGGCGGCGGCCAATCAGCGCCCGCCCGCCGCTGACAGATGGTCCCATAAATGGCTGTAGAGGCGAGCCGCCGGCAGGCAGTTCCAGCAGGGCTCCGCGCCGCTCCGCCCGCCGCCGCCGCCGGGGGCTGCCGCACGGGGACCGCGGTACCTGAGCCTTAAAAACAGAGGCAGAGAGAGGGAGGGAAGGCAGAGCCGCCTCGCGATCGCGACTCTTGAGCTCTGATTCTCGCTGCACAAACGTCTAGCACTGTGCTTGGTGGATCTCTTGCAAAATAATAATAAAAACAATTCCCTGAAACCGTAGCAAATCTGTAGAAGAGTTGAAGCCTCTCAAGACCCAATATTTGCCATTAAGAATGGTTATGGTAGGTATTAGTAGATTTAAAATCGGATCGTAGCGGGTTTATCTAGAGGTAGATCTAGAAGCTAACATACAGGTTTTCCCCGAATCTGCATCGTTCTCAGTCTGTGTTTTCACATGAATTTAGTTTTCTGCTACTGATTTGTTTGTACATGATCTCTCCCTTCCCCCCCTTCTCTCTCCCCCTCTCTCTCGCTCTCTCTCTTTCATATTTAATGTGTGCGTATCCTTTAATAAAGGATGTACTTTGTCATTTTAAGGTAATTGCGATTTCTCTCAGAATAAAGGAAAAAGCTCATTTCTAATGCGAGGCTGGTATGTGGCTAACTGAAATGCAAAAGGAAGAAGAGGCTTTTTTTTTTTTTTAGTGGTGGTGGGGGAGTTAATTTCCACATTGACATTTTGGAGATACAAATGCAGAGCAAAATCCTGGGGGGGTGGGGGGGAGGGATGGGGGGGGTTGGAGGGGAAAAAAAAAAGCCTCGAGATTGGTAATTTTCTTTTGGTGGACTGCGCAATAGGTATGGTAATTTTAAAAGAGGGTGATTTATATGAGCTTCAGTAAATGCTGCATATTGTATTTCAAAGAGTTTCCTGTCATGACCTCATAAAAAGAGGAGGAGGCTTGTATGTGTTGCAGCGCCTAGTATATGTCGATTTTGTTGCATCGTTGGGCAGCAGCGCTGTAAGAAGGAATGTCAGCTTTTACATAACGCTCTTTTTGCTTTTGACTCTGTGAGGGGCTGTAAGGGTCCATCTTTGTGATCACAGATGGAGTGGAATGGCTTGAAAATGGTAAGTGAACGGGGAGAGCCTGCTTGTGGGGTTTTGTCTTGCTTCTCGTGTGCCTCGCGAATTTCTTTTGTTCGGGGTGGTGGATCGTGAGTCATAAAATAAAATTAGAGAGCCCTGTTTATTTTTTTGCAGGATATGTCTGCCTGTGCGCGCGTGTGTGTATATATATCTCTCTCTATATCTATTTAACGTATCTAACTGTGATGGCACTTCACGGCGTTTCCATTGAACGTTGCATTTCAGTCGAGCGAGGATGGTCTCTGCTGACAGTCACGGTGTCATTGTACCGCATGTGCCTGGCGGATCAGGCAGCCGATGATGCCTTTTAATCTCCGCTTGTGTTCCACCAGCCTTAAATACAAACCTAATAATCGCCTCTAAAATTCAGGTATTGCGTTTCCTATGGAGCCGGTGCTGTAGAGGATGGATGGATGGGTGGATGGAAGGAAGAAGGAAGGAAGGGTGTGTTTTTTTGTGTCGGGGTGGGGGCTGGGGGGGAGCCGTGTTGTTTTGTGCTTTTTTAAATGCCGGGAGAAGTCAAAGCCATTTATGTGAAAAATAGTATTTCTATTTTTAGACGATGCTCTCCTGGCAGAGGAGCCCGGACGCGCTCGTCTCGTCCCCTCTTTTGTGCTTTCCTTACAGATTGTGCAAAATGGCATGATCAAATACAACTGCCGGGGACTTTGGGCTGCGCCGAGCGGGGCGACCCGGGGTGGGGGCTGGGACCGAACCCGCACAATACCCGTCCCTCCTGCCAGCCCCACGGGATGCTGGGGGGTGCGGGGGTGGGGGTGCCCCCCTCCCCTTCTCCCTTCATTTAACGTTTTGCAGACTTTTGCCGCGGATATTTATTATAACCGGGGAAACAAAGCGACGGTCTTTTCCCATTCTTACAGGATTGTCTTTGTCTAGCTGCTTGTTTTGATGGGTGTAAAACAAATAAGATTAGACTGAGCAGCCGAACTGAAAGCGATAGCTGGGAGGAAAAGCCAATGAAAGGTTGCCGGGGAAACGAGCATAGGGGAAGCTGAGTGGGGGAGCAGGTGGCAATCATGTGGGAATACTGCAAACAGTGTAAAAATTGAAAAAAAAAAAAAAAAAAACTAAAAAAAAAAAGCAGGGGCTACCTCGATTATCTCTGCTGTTCTTTGTGGCAGTCACAACTTTAATTATTCTTTATAAATAGGTGTTAATTACATTTCTGGCTCAGGCTTACAGTGATTTCTAGAAATCTGGTTTTAAGCATCTGTTCTTTCTCCTCTGCAAAAGAGGGTTATCTTTCCTTTTTTTTTTCTTTCCCCCTCCCTGCTGTGAAATTGTACGTGCAAAAAATTGCAAGGAATCCTGTGAGGCAGTATTTAAAAAAAAAATGTAAATTATATTGAATGAAGTTGACAGAGGTATAATAGTGAACTCCCACAGCTGATAGCTTCTGCAAATCATTTCTTAGAATTTTCCAGCAAATGTCCCTATGAGAACAGTAGGTAGAATGAATTTACCCTAAGCAGTGATTTTGTGTTAAGTGATATTGGTATTTTTACAAAATCAGATGGTTATATGGCAGAATAATCAGTTCAGGGGAGTTCACCATATCCTAGGGTTTATGCGCTGAGTGGAATTTACAAAAATAATGAGATTATTCTTCTCTTCGTCTCCAGCCCCACCTTTAGCCACAGTCTATTCTATGTCTGCTGGAGCAATATCCACTTCCAATGTCAGGCTTCTTGTGGCAACTTTACTTTTTAAACAGCAGCTGAATATTTTGCTAATTGTGAGGGTATCTTACTGTAGTGGCGAACAATAATGGAAAACAGCTATTGGTGCTAGAAGTGCTAAAAAAGCATAGTAGACTAGTAAGTGATAGACGGTAGCGTAAAAGATATAAAAATGTGGTTGCCCAGAAAATGCTCATCTATCACACATCAGGAGGCACAAGAGAAGCAAAGCAGGAATATAGAACATGCCTTTCTTTCTCTCTTCAGATATTCAGATATTTTTACTTTCTTCCTTTCTCTGGTGCAGGGTTACTTTGAATGCAAATTCAAGCAGGAACGGTGGTGCTTAGTTTTAATATGAATAAAAAGAAATTAAATCCCCCCTTTTAATTTGCTTTGTTTTAAGTATTGCTTCTGCTGCAATCCTTTCTGTGAAGAAGTAATTGAATGGCCCTCTGAAAACTGCACTGCTTTACAATGTGGGGGGTGGAGGGGGAATCTTGAGGGTGTGTGTGCGTGTGTAAAATTCTGTATTTTACAGTCTGTGCATGTGCACAGAGATGTATTCTGACATGCATTGTAGTTGTACGTGAGAGTAAAATAATTTTTCTTGTGTCCAAAACAGAGATACTGTGTTCTAAATCTGTTAACTTAGTCATGACAATAAATAAGGGTGCCTTTTATTATACACAGCTGCATTGTTTGTTTTAAGAGGCATCAGCTAGTAGCTACATTTTCATTTTCTGTTCAATTTGGTGTTTCTACAAAGATTTAAAAATAATGTAATCCTTGTTTTAAGGCGCACGTGTTCCTGCCCCGATCTTCCTCATTTCTTTGTTTTAAGATTATATTAATGAATACAGCCTGCATGTACATAGTGACATTTTCTTTTTGCATGTAAAAGATAGCATTGTAAATCCTCCTATAGAGAAATAGCTATTAAGTTAGTGAGATTGAATTAAGATTGCTACAAATACTAACGAAAGATTAAAACATAAAACCTCTTTCTGTTAAGACAAAAAGGTAGAGAAAATGTAGTCGTCTTTAGACATGACATTTAAAAAAAAAAATAAATTGTTGTCTTGGTGAGCTACTAGTCAGAACGGAGGAAATTTTACAGTTGGATATTGATACAGTGTGAACACCAGCCATCAGTTTAAAATCTTATCCCCATGTACTCTACTAATCAAGTTCCCGTGTTAGATACAGGCATGCCTCTCCACTGTTGACTGGCTTGGTTGCCTCCTTTGCGTTCTTCCTCTTTATTAATTTTGCGTTTTTGAGCGCTCTCAAAGTGAGCTGGAGCTGTTGTGACAAAGGATGGTTACAGTGAGCTAGAAGGGGTATACTTAAAAATCCCATTTGAATGGGTTTGGAATAGTCTTCATCATCTTTATTTGGTCCTGTTAAATATTGTGACTCTGTTGAAAGAAAATCCAGTTGCATTAATCTTACATATATTTAATGTATTAATTTTTTTGAAATTATATCTTCTAGGTTACAGTGAATTTTTTTTCTCAGCCTTCCTACTTGGTATGCTGGGAGTGTACTAATTAAATGCAGGTTATTTTCTGTGTGTAATTGTCATACTGTTGGTACATAACCTAGAGCCACTCCACACCCCAAGGTTTTTCAAAAGAAATAAAGTATGATTGCGTCCCACATTGTGGCAGGGGAATTGGTTTTCTTCTTTGGGAACTTGCACTTTCAAAATAATTTCAGCAAACACCCCAGGCAAGAAATGGGCAGTGGCAGAGAATATTATAGCGAGAGGGAGAGAGATGCAGATAACTTGACAAATCCACTTGTCTGTTTTGGCAATCTGTGTCCACTAGACAACTCATTTACATGCCTGGACACATTAAAATGTACATTTGTTTGTCTGTGGGACAGCTAAGTGGATACACTCCGATGCACTGGCAAATACTGCAATGCAGTATTTTTTTCAATGTCATTGGGGTTTTTGGGGAGAAGTGGGCGCAAACAAGTCTTTTTGCAAGCGAGGCGATGTTAAAAAGCATGGTACCTCCGTAAAGGATAGGCCAGATTTTGCAAAATTTGCTAATCTGTGATGGAAAGTCACCCCTCCCCCAATGCACTCCTCTCCCTCTCTTCCTCTTTCTCTTTTTCTTTCCGAGTAGGATGGAGGAAGAGATGGGTATGGATGTGTTTTTATGTGTGTGTTCATGCATGTGTATCTTCCCTTCTCATTTGAATGGACATTAAGGAAAATGCTGGGATTTATATGAGAAGGGAAAGGGCATTTGCGTAATGTAATGCTTTCCAATTGTTTGTGTAAATGTCCAGTTACCAGCAGCGTAGGACTTCCAAGTAACTTTAAAAGCAAGGCACATTTTTTCATTTTCTAAAGAATTTTGCAAAGGGGAGGGTAGTGTTTCAATTCAACAAGTACAATAGATTTAATCCTAATAAAAATACTCTTTAGTGGGGAGTTGTACCTTGCCTTAGCCTTTGCATTTGAGTATGTTTAACCATTTGCGATAATGTAAAGTGAAGATGTTGGAGAAATGGATATTCAAAGACTGTTTGCTTCCTTGCTTTTTCCCTTCAAATGATCAATCTTTACTTTCTAAAATACTGGAATATTTTAGGCGCAGGGGGCTTTTGTAGGTCACTAGCTTTACAGCAAGAAGAAGAAAGGAGGGAGAAAAGGTCTCAATGTGTCAGAGGCAGTAATTGTCTAAAATTAGCCATCTAGAAAAGGCAGGAAAGGCTTGGAGGGAAGAGAAGGAGGCACTAATATGTGAAACAGCACTGTGCTAGTCGGGGAGATAATGAGTGATAAATTTGAACTGGTGCAGTGGTGTGATGCCCATTAATTTCTCAGAACCTTGACTTTGCAGGTTTGTTACTCTGTTGTTCACACCTTTAATTATAACCAGTTTTGGATGATAGCTTGTGGCACTGAAGAGGAGACCTTTTGTTTGTTGTTTACTTATTTAAGTATTCAGACAGAGTTTGCAATAGCATTGGAACATCAGTGTTAGAAATGAAATACTTTCAGATGAGATTATAAGAATGCAATTAATTTTTGCAACCACCTAACATTGTCTTATTTGTAGCATTTACATTGCTTGCATAAATTAATTAAGAATTGGCTGACTAGAACCGGTGTTAGGTTGATCTGTATCTTCTGTCACTATAATATGTTTTCCCCTAACCGTTTTGGAGCTCCTAAGGCATTATTGCTTCTTTAGGGCCCCAAAAAGTAGGGAGGAAGCTGAGAGTCTGCCTTACCTATTGTTCTGCCCTTGACTGTGTCTTACGTGAGGACTTTCACCTCCATGAAGAAAATATGTAAAAGCCAGGAAATGCTGCAAACCAGTTAGGAATCGTTAATTAAATGGGACAAAAAGACAGAATATTAAGGAAAAAAAAAAAGATAGCTAAACCTTTGTGCATCCTCTCTGGAAATAGTTTAGTTGCACAGTAAAACACAAGCCTGGCTTTGACAATATTTAGAGTCACGATGTATATAAAATTCTGTAGTATGCCTTTGTTGCTAAGGCACACGCAATTGCGTCAGTGATGCTGTTGTGATGGGAAATTATATGTCCTTGAATTCTTTAAAAAAAATGATTTTATTCATTTAATATTAAACTTTTTTATTGCTATAAAAGCTCTTAAACATAATGGTTGGTATTTTTCCTAGTCTGGAGCTGTGCGCCAGTGTTTTTCAGGATGGGGTGGTCGCGTATTTGGCTTCTGAGCATTCGGAGCTCTTGGAAGTAAAGGTGATAAGATAATGTATGTTTGTTTCAAAACAGACGCAAATGGCTATAGGAGGTGGTTCTGTCATTCGCAGTGCTTCAGGAAGGTTCCATGTGTAATGCGTCTCTGTCCACGTAAGTGATTTTCGGTGTTGGCGGAGGGCAGCAATGCCACCGGAGCCTTTCCAGTAGTGTAAGTCCTTCAGATCCAGCCGCCTCGCTGCGTACCCGGGTGCGTTCACCGGGCCGTGGAAGGAAAACCAAACGGCTCCCTCTGGTTTTCACTTCCTGAGGGACGTTTGGCGAGAACGTCCTATCTGACCCTGCATGTCGAGACCAAAAGATTGCTGCTGGAGCAGGTAACTGCACTGCGCCTGGGCCCTCTGTGTTGGCCTGTAATTGCGTGTGTGCTCGTTTGGAGTAGCCGATTGTTTTTTCTGAGCACTGTGAAGTGTTTACTCCCAGGTTAAGTGTCCTTGAAAAGCTTTTGTAGGGACATGAGGGATGAAGGAAGCTTGTCCTTCTTACTTTTCCTCCCCTTATGAATCTCTCATTATTGCGTACTGGAAAACTAGCAAAGACAGCAATACTCATAATTTACAATTTAAGGTAGATCTGCCTCCTCTTGTAACGTTATGTCCCATTGCCCAGCGAGGATGTGGAATTCCAGGAACAGACTCTGTCCCCTTGTCTCTCCTGCTGCAGATCAGGACAGTTGCCAGAAGGCCATGTTTCTCTACTGCTCTGAAAAGCAAAACTGATATTTGTGACTTTGAGAATTATTATTGCTAGACTAAACTTCCTCAGAAGGTTTTGCATTGGAGATTTTTTTGTTTAATATGTGGATTAATTTAAACTCTTGATGTCTATGATGTGCTTAAGGTGTGTGGAAGTCAACCTGTTTCATGTAGTTCTGGTTTGAGAGGGTCGTAGAAAACCACACAGGCAAAATACTAACGAACCTTTCTGCTGATTTGAATGCTAATCTGTGGAGGAGGCCGTGCCTTTTCTCAGTCCTAAGCTGACATGTAGACTCCCATAGCCATAAGCAGTTTGATGTTAGATAATATAAAATTCATGACTCGACAGCATGAAATAACCCGTGGTTTAAGTCACTACACTGTGGTGAAGCGTTAACACGTTCTACATTTGGGATCAGAGATATTTGGGGGTATTTGGCTTTTTTACTTGATTGAAGAGTTTGTAAATGTGACTTAATTGCTCTACTTCGTTTTCTTCCACTGGTCATCCTTGATCTTTGAACGGTAGTCAGTGACTTCTTGCTTTACTGTGTGCAAAAGAACTTATGGGCAAAGCCTCATCCTGTTATTTCTGTAGAGCATAAGGCACAGTCATGACACTGTAGAAGTAATAATGCATGTAAACAAATGCTCCTTAAATAAAAATAGTTCTAATACTGTTCCCTGTATATCTTTGTTCCAAATGAAGTTACTGGCAGTAGATGAGTAGGGGGAAGCTGATTTTTAGCAGAAAGCGTGAATGCTGGAAATTCTTCCTAATATGCGTGTGCCAGCTATACTGTGGCAATGTTGCTGTTGATTCCCTTCCTGTGAGAGCAGCTGTTCAGGGAATTAATCTCTTTGCTTGATGCAGAGGGTCCTGAAAAATTCAGTGCGCAACCACGGTGGTAGCTGTGGCCATTTTTAGAGTGACCGTTGATGGGAACTAACTCCATGATCTAGCACAGTAGCATATTGTTCTTTAGACTAACTGGGCCAGGACAAAATTATCATTCTGTATTTCGTGTGCTCTGTGAGAGACTCCGGAGTGCACTGCAGAATTTGACATTGTGTTTGATAATTTATAGAGCACAGTTTATATTTAACTGTAGACACACTAATCCAGGGAAAGAGTAGTATATTTTTAGAATCCCTTTTTTATTGTCTGTGCTTGTCATTACCCAACTACTGAAAGGAATGTTCACAAATGTAGATGCTCACTGGGGTAGAAATTGTTGAGTTTAATTTCCATCGTTAGTCTTTGCTATATGCAAAAATGAACGTTATTTGTGTGATCTTCTTTGTGATTATCAAGAAGCTTTGCAGCCATACATAGGCATTGCGGCCGCTGCAGGAGCCATGTTCTCCAGCGCTTCGACACCAGGCTGGACCAGGACACCTAGGCTGAATGCCTCCGTGGTCAGGGATGCTTAGGTGGTATATTAGTTTTAGTAGTGACACAATGTCACTTCTGTCACCAAGTTACCCTTCTTTGAGGTGAAACACACAGATGGAGTGGATCCAGCTCTGAGTTGAAAGCGTCTACCTGTGACTGTTGAGTGTTGTAAGGGAAAGGTAGCCAGTAGAAAGGACAGTGACTTGGTTATTTTGACTTCTTTAATATTCAAGGGAGCTGTTCTCACGTGTTTAGACTGTTAGGACATTTCTGCCTAGTAATCTCTAATAATGCAGTCAGTTTTCCAGTTGCCTGTTGACATCTAAGCAAGATGTACTGTATGGGTTTTGAGTCGGGACAGCGGGGGTGGCCGGGGTCCCACCCTGTCTGCAGGCGCCTGTATCTGAGCAGGGGCTGGTGTCGGCAGGGCTCCTGTGGGGTGCGTTAGCAGAATTGTGTTTTCATCGGGAGTATGTTATCCATGAGGTCTGCTCATTGGTTTGTGGTTTTGGGGTTTTTTTAAGAGGTGCTTTGAAAGATTTTTTTATTATTATTATTTATTGATGTTCAAGGGTATGTTTATTTGAATAAGAATTTGGTGAATTAGAATACGATTTCATTTGGAAATTTTAGGAGGCATCTTAGTCATTGGAATAAGGAGGGTGTTTGATTTGGCCTGTGGCATCTTTCCCTTCCTTAGCACAGAGATTAATAGAGTTTATGTCCAGGATAAACCATTAGGATTTGTTAGCCTGATCTATGACAGATACATGCATATGTGCTTGATATTTTGTCCTTTATTGATGAATAATATATTATTAATCTATGGTAGTGGGTCTTTGAGCTTAGCATAGATGCTTTTATGTATGAGATCGTTTGAATTTAAGTAAAGTATTACTGAGATCCTTATCCCATAGAGTACGTTAAAACTTACTCTCATTTAAGCCATTGTGTAGATACTTCTTTTGTGAGACCATTGGAGTAAACAGCTGCCTCTGCGTACTAGGCCATTTCTGATCATTCTTCCACCAGAAATTTCTCAAGTCTTCAACTTTATTATCTGTTCATGACCTTTAAGATGGTGATGGCCACATTAATTTGGAGTAATTCATTGTACCTGTGTCTACCATGGGTATGGTACAGAAGCAGGAATGTCTATATTTCATGAAAAGATTATTTCCCTAAGTAATATTAATGTGGTACAGGGCTGTAGACTTACAGGTGAATTGTAGAAAAGATGTAAATTTCTTTTTTATTACCAATCCAGTTCAGTTTTAAGAGAAATACGCTGTTGCTTTGCAGTAAGGTAACATTTCTGCTGATGGAGATGGAAACTGTGGTGTTCTGCTAAGTCCTATTTTGGGGTCTATCTCTTAGACCTGCAAGCAGCAGTATCCATAGAGATGATGTTGCCAGCAGTCGAGATGTACACATGTTGATTAGTGTTTCCTAATTGCATTTACCAGTGTGTCTTCATTAAGGTCCTGTTGAGGACAGAGCCTTAAAACATCTTGGTTGTGGTGTGCGTTTTGCTAAGCTATCCATTCCTGCCTAATATAAGCCTGTCTGCATGAAAAATATATGGGCAGCATTTTCAGAAGAAGAACTTACAGCTTAGGAGCTGAAATCCTATTGCAGTGAACATTAATGAATCTTAAAATTGCTTAAGGGCTTCTGAAAATTGTAGCTTTTGTTTCTAGAACTTCAGTAGAAATAACAGCGGTGGGGGGCTGGATGTTCCTAGGCTTCACAGAGAGCTTCCTCTGTCCTTGCTTTGCTTTGCCTTCTGGTAAGTAGATGTTTTTAGGTTTCAGTATGGCTTGTGATACAGCTTTTCACTGTCTAAACTTTCAGGTTGCAAATGATTCTAGATTATTTTCTTAAAGGGAAAAACATAAAGTGGAATTGTGACAGGTCTACAGCAGCTGAAGACTTGCAGCTGTCTGCTTCTTACATGAACATATACGTACCTGTGGGAATCTGTGTGTCAGTACACAGTGCAACATACATATTCCCAAATCAGTAATATAATCCAGTTACCGATTAGTAATATGTAACTCAGTAATACAGTCAGTAAACTAAACAAGTAGGTAGTGATTAGGAAACAAAACTCTGAGCTAAAAATAAAATTCAGAAAGTAACCAAAAATATAAAAAGACTTTCACAATTTCCTTTGCTTTCATTTCAGTGTATTTTTAGGCTGTACATCCTTTAGACTGAAGATCTGTCTTGGATGTTGATCTCTACCATGCTCTTGTAGTATCAGTATTATTATTACCTAGTATCCAGGCTTTTCAGAAACCCTCTCCAATCTTTCAAGGTTGACCTCATATACTTAAATGTTTTCGGTGATGTTTCTTTTTATCACACTGGTAGCACAGATTTTTAGATATGGTTTTTGTTAGTCATTGTCCCTTTTTCAAGAGGGACGAGGCAGTCACTGGGAGACCGCTTGCCTTTGTGGTATTTGCCTAATAAAATCCAATCCATGGAGAAAGAGGATGTTTTCATCACATTTTGGCTTGGAGCATCAATCAAAGAAAGATCTCATCTTATTGATGAGATTGTTTGTTTTTTCAGACTCCTTTAGCCTTCATATGCAGCTTGAAAGAACAAGTAGTAGATCCAGATGAAAAGCCAGGAGGGAATAAGGAGCAACCCAGAATGATGAAATAAAATAAAGCCCTTGTAAAACTTTAGGTACAGAACTGCCTGGTACTGATTTGGGAGAAGCAGAAGGGCGATTGAAGAGGAAGTAGACGTTGGTTCAGACGGCAGAGCCCGGCCGCGTAGCCTTTGTTCTGGTTTAAAAACAGTACAGACCTTTGAGCAGAGGCGGCCGGTGACCCCTGGGGATGCGGGTGGGCAGGAGCCGTTTGGCCGTGTCCTGGCCCAGAAGTGGGACGCCTCCCCACCACCGTGGCATGTGGGACACGAGGGGTTGTAAGGGGCTCTAACCTGAGCTAATTGTGTAACCCATGTAATGGAGTGGGGACGCATCCGTTTTCCTCTCTGGGTGTTTTCGAAGGTGGCTTTCTCCAAAGCTGTGTTCCAGGGCGGTGTTTGACTGCTGTGAAATCAAGGTTGTGTTCTCCCATATCTTCATATGTAAATTATGTTTAATGGCAGAAATGATTACAAGCAAATTCTGGTGAAACCAGTCTAAATAAAGAAGGGGATAGCTGGCTGGCTTTCTAGAAGTCAGTTTGTCTCAGTAAAAAGGATGACCCTGATACAGGGATAGTAGGAGACTTCTGTGACCATCACCTGTTACACTGCTTTTCCTCACTTAATGTTTCATTAGTGCTGTTGAGCACGTTTGCTGTAGACTTTCATAAGATGTTTGGAGAACACAGAAGAATAGAGCCAAACACCTCTGAGGTTTCAAACATGCATAGTTTCTCTGTAGTCTTCGCAAGAGGTGAAGAAGCTGGAAACAGCAATTGAAAATTAAGCCCAGTAGAAGTTCATGAAGAACCTCAAATACTGTGAGTTGAGGCAATACATGTGACAGAGCTATAACTATGTTCTGCTTCTGGAAGAACGTTTTGTCCTTACAAATGTGCAGTGCAGCACTTCTATCGTGCTTTCCAGAAATTGCTGTGCATGGAGTGTTTGTCCATGTATCTCCTTCCCAGTCCTGTGTGTTTCCTCTGGGCTTTGGGGAGTGCTGAGCTCTGTGTATGCTAATTGTAGTTCTCCTCCTTCAATTTCTTATTCCCAGAGTACCTCCAGGAAGAGTAAGAGACCATATAAAGTGTGTGATATGATGCATTTGTTCCTATCTTGTGTGTGGTTATTGGATATGTAGTTCTGAGTGGTTTCTTCTACTGATACCTTAGTAGTTATTGATGTTGAAATGATTGTGACTTATTTAGGCGTCTCCTTTATTTTCCTCACTCGTTCCCTTTTGTCCTTGAAATCAAATGCAAAACTGTAGAGTCTACATTTCATGGAAACAGAAGACATACTTACCTGAAACTCTTGAAAGAAAAAAAGGAAAAAAAAAAAAAAAAAGAAAAAAAAAAAAAAAAACAAACCACTGTTTGGTGCATCATTATGCTGTTTGGCTTTTTGAAAAAATTGTTAGGAGTGGTGACCTTACCACTGGGCCAGGTTTGAGGATATGGTGGTGTGTTATGGAGCTGTCACAGCTTCCTGTGTAACTTCAGCAGTTTGCCTAGATACTTTCCTCTGGTTTGATTTTTTTCCCTTCTGCAAAACTTGGAATAAAAATAACAGGTTTTGCCTTTCTATTTTTTTGTCACTGTGTTGGTGCAGCGGCAATCCCTGCCCTTAACCACCCATTTGCACAGCATCTAGCATAACTTTGTGCTGGTGTCAGTTATATCCTTCAGGCACTGCTGTGATAACAAGTAATATTGCCAATGAACTTTGCATTCATTTCACTGCAGATTGGGGACAGAAAATTTTGTTTTAGCCTGTTCACACAAAAGTATGTAATGGACTAGATCAGGATAAATTTAGCTGTTAAAGAAAATGATTTTCTCTATTTGAACTGAAGCTTGCCTCTTAAAATGAATGCATTTGTTGTTCTCTCCATTTGGATCACTTGTGTGCTCTGTACAATTATGCAAACTTACTGAAAATGTTTGAACACCATTTCAACCTGAGTGCAGTGTACTCTGAAACCAAGATTTTGTAAGAAAGGCTGTATCCCTGTCATGAGAGCCAGAGACAGCTAGTTTTCTGAGCTGAGACTTTCAGCTCTATCTGTATTTAAAATATTTAATATGACTTTTACTCGAAGGAAAGCAAAGGTGGAGCATGTAAAAGTGCATATGAGTGGGGAGCATGTCAAAATATGGAGGGTTAGATAATGATTTGTTTCTGGGATATTGGATTTGCCTCCAGGCAGACTTACTCAAAAGCTTCATTTTCCTCCTTTATTTCATGTTCATGATGTATTTATTAGGTAAATAATAGCAAAGTCTAGTTGTGCAGTACATAAGCTTTAATAAAATGTAATTGACAGTGAAATTTGACAGTTGTGTTAGAGAAGAAAATCTGTACTGGAGCTGCACACAGAGCATTGTTTGCCTCTCCTAAGGTCACGTTAGAAAGAAGCCCACGTAATGTGTATGTGAGGTTTGGGTGCACCTGCTTCTTCTACCTCTGGCTGGAGTTGTGGTTTTGAACCAATGAATACTTAAAATCAGTATTTTTTTTAACACTCGTATGGGAAGAAGACATGATCCGTCCTGAAGATTTTATGATCCAGTGCCTCATTCTGCAAAAATGTAGGGATGCGCTTAATCCCCCTGAAGCGAGTAGCAGTGGCTGCAGGTAGAAGCGGGGTGGGGGCATGCAGCCACTGGTCCGGGGCCAGGGGACCTGGTCTCGGGTGTATTCGTATGTTCCGCTCCATACCTATGGACCGACCTTCTGGCTTTGGCGTGGCTATTCCCATGCAGATCGGGAGATGGGAGGGCAGTGGATGGGTCAGGCAGGCAGCTCCTGTAAATTGGGGTTTTGTCACCTGCAGGGAAAAAGTTCTTGTGGGACGGAGGCTTGTGCTGTGCTGGCTTCCATTCAAAAGAGCAGATATGCTGGGAGTTGAAGCCTGTTTCTCATTATAGAAGGAAAACCTTTGTGAATCTACGTTTATTTTCTTTGAGAGGTTTTGTTTGTTTCTCCTTTTGTCATCGTTGTTCAGGAGATGGCTATGGGACCTCTGCCATGGCACCATTTGTTTCCACTTGTAAAAGCAAACAAGTTGCAATGCTAATTAAAGAGCTTTTTTTAAATAATGCAAAGCTCTTACTTTATCTATCTAAATTCTTTTTTATGGGAGAATGTTCTGAGTTTGTTCATTAATGAACACTTAGAAATAATATAAAATTAGACCTCATGAATTCTTCATGAGGTGTAATTTACCATGATCACTTTTCCTGGTGTTTAGGTGCTGTGAACAGTTCATTATTCATAGATAACTTTTTTGACTTCTGAGTCCTCAAAGTGGATATGTCTGCATGAATCCTGCAATTTTTAGAATTTTTTTCAGATTTTGATTTTAGGAAATGATTGCTTGTGTTCTGTTTAAAAACACTTCTCTTTAGTGCCTATAAATAACATTTATTCTTAAGATTCTTAATTGTTACTGGTTTTTTCATACATAAATTAATTTCTGTTTATTGTGAAATATGGGCAGTAGAGTATACATAATTCAGATAGCAAGAATGGGTGCTAATTATTTGCTGAATACGAGCTCCTTTCAGCATACGTATGTGACAGTCTTTCAGTTCAACATGCAGACCTTCTTTTAGACTGCTGAGAACAAATTTGGTAAATATGAAGCATGTATATTTACATTTATCGAGCCATTGGCTATTGCTTATGTATGCAAGAGGGAGATAACGCTGTCTTAATCAGTCTGTGGGTAGTTTTCTAAATGATTCATTAACTGTGCTTTGTAATGGTAGATGGATGTCACATTTACTGTAATAACTGAAGATTAATGTCAGTTACTCTAGCTTGTTTAAGCATTGTAATAGTTGTGTTTATACATACAGGTATTCTTTGCATTATTGTTGGAGCTAATATTTCAGCAGGAATAAATTGAAATTAATTTAATTGTAAAAAAAAAAAGCAAACCACAAACAAAAAACAAACCATGAAGATATGACTGAAGTATTTCTGAAACATTATTTGTGATGTAGGAATTGCTATAATGGTTATTTGTTGCTGATACTTTGTAGGAGGGGTTATACCAAGCCTTTTGGTAAGCAGTGTTTTGCAAAACACTGGCAAAGCTTATGCTGTCTTCCTGAGCAGCAAAGCATTTCTTTGTGAAATCTGTCAAACTAAAACACCTCGTACTTTGCTGATACATTACCATACTGAGAAAAGTAGTACACCGAGAAGACATTTTTAAAAGTAGCAGTCTGATGAAATACATCCAGAATTTGATATATGGGTTGCCTTCAACTTACAAAATTGCAGTCTTTAAATTCTGTCACAGATAGTATTTTTTTCAATGTTATAAAGATAGAATATTCAAATTATTGGTAGCTAAATTATCAATGTCTATCAACAGTTACTGCAGCTCATTCTTCTTCAAAGATACTGTTATCCTGTATATAGAACATGGTGTTGCAGTATTGGGAGTCTGGCAAGTTGTTGCCAAAAACAACCACCCAAAAGAAAGTGCCTTTTTGTACCAGTAGCGTGTGAATGTCATCACACATGACGTTTGCACTGTCATATTTCAAGACCAGTAGTAGCTGCCTAAATTAGTTCAGAGAAGGTCTACAAAAAGATAGAGATGTTGCTAATTTTAAGTGACATGTACAGAGGTTTAATACTAGTCTTCAAGAGATAAGGGTATATCTTGTTTTAAAAAAAAAAAATAATGTTGGGGTTAAGTCACTGCTGGATTTTCCACATTTTTTTTTGCCCTTATCCAAATAAGCCCTTGACGAGTTGGACTTAGAGCCTCCTGTAGTATTTTTGTAGAATTCAGTTACACCCCAACACTTTCTTGTGTTAAGAAAAGAAGTTATTACCAGTAATTAAAACATAATGAAAGTTAACTGTGTGCCCAGGACACTAGAGTATCTATTTCAAAAATGTTCATGTTGTGATACAGGTATTGAATTAAAAAAATCTAAATCTTAGTGTTGTGGATAGAAAAAAAACAGCAAATAGCATGTTGAAATGTGTTCTTTGAATAAATAATGTTACTCTTATGTAATGTGCTGACTGATGTGGGATCAACAACTACTTTAATGTTAAAAACAGTCTTCGACAGTTAATGTCCCAGTGCATGCACACTGAACTCTTAACAGTGGATTTGAGCTTCAGATGTGTATGGGAGAGCACAGAATGTTTGGAAAGGAGAGCTGGGACTTACCTTTTCGTTACCATTAATAATTTAAGTCTTTACTAGGGATGTGAGTCAGTACATCTAAAATAAGTATTATTCCTTTGTGCCCATGAGAACTTTGAATGCAAGCTCTGGTACATAACTGCTTTTGCACAGAAATCACTCTGTAAATGGAGACTTGTAATTTTTAACTGCATAATTTTATCTGAAATATTTTACCAGAATTGGTTTTAATAATACTTCAGCATTTCTCTCTATCCACTATCTCACTTCTTTATATATATATATCAAATAGATTTTCAGTAACCTACAACTTTGCAGTAATTTGAAGGGCAAGTAAGTGCCTTGATTTTCCTTTCTACTATTGAAAAATCAGGAAAACCTCATTGGTGTTGAGTGAGAGTAACTAGGAAGAAAACCTGGCACCTGGTGCAACATTAGTTTATGCCAAGAGATTTTGATGAAGTATTAATGAGGAAAAACTACTTGTTCAAAACCAGATTTTTACAGAGCAGCTTAATCTTAATGTTCTGAATGTGTTAAATATCTGAGTTGAATTCTGTTAATTTGCTTGGTGTGGAAGGTAAGCATGCTGAAAATGTAACTAAAAAAGAGTTTGCAAAAT
Organism: Haliaeetus leucocephalus; assembly: GCF_000737465.1. Lineage (NCBI taxonomy): Eukaryota > Metazoa > Chordata > Aves > Accipitriformes > Accipitridae > Haliaeetus > Haliaeetus leucocephalus. The sequence continues at coordinate 5,561,830 of NW_010973284.1, read as the reverse complement.
GCGTAAGTAGGACACAAGCCAGTTTTGAATTTTGTTTTCTTTCACAGATTTTAAAAGATCCAGGGCTATTGTTTATCCTGGGGAACTATAGATAGCTTTTGTGTCCGTTGGTAATAATAGATGATGCACCTTCCTCGGAGCATTGTGCTGAAGTCCTGCTTCTGCTGTAACTGAAACCAGTGGTGTGGGATTCCTGTCTGCTTCCGAAGGGCAGGATCAGTCCCTAAAATTGCAGTTTACCTTGTGGATTTTTTTATGTTGGAAAGGATGCGGTCAGATGATTTAAATGCACGCGGAAAGCTGCAGTTAACCATGTCAGCTGCTTCGCTCGTCTTCTGACTATATCTTATTGTCAGAACTGGAATTTTCCCCCCCCAATTTTAATCAAGTTGATGCAGATAAGAGCATATAGGAGCACACTGTGCTCAGCTGAAGCATGTTAGCCTTGGGGTGCAAAACCCTGACCCTGCAGCAGGCTGTTAGCAAAGCTTAAAGTTGGTGTCTGTGTCTGCTGTGGGGGTCATGGAGGTGCAGAGACCAAAGGATGATCTTCCAGCTGGAATCCCGAGCTGAACAGATTTAGCAGCATCTGAAGCATTTAGGAGTATGTGCGAGTAAATACATGTATGAAATCAGATCGGAAAAAGGGAGCATGGCTGATACCGGGTAAAAGGGAAAGTCTTGAAGGAGGAGTGTATGGGGCTGGCACAGCTTGGCAGAGGATGTCAGCAGCGCTTGGTGCCACGTGGCTGGTAAAATTGGCAGGGGGATTCTGGTTTGGATGTGCCGATTTCTTTCAAGAAGTTACTATTTTTGTGGAGTTTATTTTCAAAATGATTCTGCTGTGTGGGTTAAGGCCTTTCTGTTAAGCACAATGTGACAAGGCTGCTTTTTATTTAAAAATTGTTAAACCGAGTAGCTATTCCTGGGCTTGATAATAAAAAATAATGGTAATTCAAAACTTATTTCCATTGATAAAAAAGAGGGTTATTTCCTAAATGAGGCTTTAACCTAATGCTGAAGCAGTTCAATTAAAAAATAAATAAAAATAGAATTGACCGGTATATAACCTATTTAGAGTCTGAACCGCCCTCATGCAGTTAATTTTAGAATAGACCCCCCCCTTTTTTGGTGTGTCTCCCCCATCCTCCTGAATTACAGGCCTAATTTGTCACAACGCGTACCTCCCTGGATTTAAAAAAGAAAGCAAATTAAGTCTTGAGTAATTACAGTAATTACAGGATCGGATGAACACAAGGTTCAGAGCGCGTGGTGTCTTAGCCCTCAGTTCTCCCCGCGTTTGTCCCTGTCCCTGGGCAGCGCAGTCCCGTGCCTGGGGCAGCAGTTTGCATCCTTGACTCTCCGTCTTTGATGGAGGGAGGCTGAGCCCGTCTGAGGGATGATGCTCTTTGAGAGGAGGTACCAGTGAAGCTGCACATCGCAAATGTCACAGTAGACAGCAGAAGCCACCATTTGCATTGCTGTATCTTACCCAGATTTGAGACTAAGATGATGTCCTTCCCTTGTCAGCACTGGTGACAGTGAAGACAGGCTGGAAGCCATAGCAGAGGCAAATACCTATATAGAAAAAGCTTGAAGTGCCCAGGTTTTTCTGCTTCCTTTGTCTGCCTGTGCAGTTTTCAGATGAAAACTTGCATTCTTCAGTCCTCAGCCTGCAGATAAACATGCAGGCAGCTTTACTCACATGACCGGTGGCACTGGCGACAATGGGGCTACTGTCCTGCGTGCACTTTGCTAAGCTGGATTCTTATTTGTCATTTTTTGGAAAGGTCTATGTGAGTCTCTTCTGTGAAAATTGGAGTTTCACATTTCAAGATAGATGCGCTTGTTAAAATTCCAGCCTGCACCTGTGCCTGATAAGCCTTTCTCTGATTAAACCTTTTTGATTCCAGTAAATATCTGAAGACCTTTGTATCTCTGAAGATTGCAAATCCAGGGCTTTATTATTTAAAGAGGTGTCAGTTTGTTAGTGAAAAATACAACTGGAGAATATAGGTCATCACTGGAACCAGTAAATGGTATGTCTTGGGACACCGAGTTTATTAATTGAAGGCAATCCGAGTGACAACACGTTGCAGATCGACTGTGCCTGGTTAATGTTGTTGTCATTGCACTCTGTGATACAGTTATTAAATAGGTAAAATATTTTACCTTTTCATATAGAGCCATACACTTACTGCATCTGATTTAATGGAACTATAATTTTAATTATGATTATTACCTTAAATTATAATTAAATTTATGTGGTTTAAATTTACATTTGTGAAAATGGCTGTGTGATGAAAGCAGAAATCAGCTTCGCATTAACAAAAAAAGAAGGTTTTTTAACTGCATCTTAGTATATGCTCACAGCCAAAGACTAGCGTGACCTACTTTGCAACAATAACAGAGGAATCAAGCCGGGGTTTTTTGTTGAAGTATCTAAATTGGCCATGAATGCTACCTACTTATTCGTTTGTAAGTATCTTTAAAAATAGCTATTGTATCTATGAAACTTAAGGGTGTCTTTTTTTCCCTTCTCTTCTTATTTTGATAGATAATTAGCACCATGGAGCCTCAGGTGTCGAATGGCCCTACTTCCAATACAACCAATGGACCCTCCAGCAACAGTAGAAACTGCCCTTCCCCCATGCAGACAGGGGCTGCTACAGATGACAGCAAAACCAACCTCATAGTCAACTATTTACCCCAGAACATGACCCAGGAGGAGTTCAGGAGTCTCTTTGGGAGCATTGGTGAAATCGAATCCTGCAAGCTCGTGAGAGACAAAATTACAGGTAAGTGCTTCATATTGTTGACTTTATGTGCATCAGGGTCAGTTTACGTTTGGGGTCAGCAAAACCTCCGTGCTTATATTGCAAGTACTTGGCACAGGGAATACTGGAAATACCCTGGTAAACTTCTTCAGATGGTAAACCTTGTAAGTTTTCGGTGATGCACACTACATCTAGAACAACTGTATGAAGCCCTTCGTCTTTCGGTCTCTGTTAGAGATCAGAGGGGAAGTATGAACATTGCCGGTCTGCATGTGTGTTACACACTGTGCAGCTTCTTGCAGCAGAGCTCAGATGATGTCATTACTTTCCTGATCATTCTGAGTTTTATTTATCATTGACTTAAGTTGTAGGAGGGTAGTCTAAATGGCTTGTAGCCAAGTGACTGTTCCTAATTCTGACTATTTTTTTGAACCTCACCATACCTTTGTCAAGTTTTTGCTTATTAACAGCACTGTAAAGTGAAGGTATTTCTGCATGCCCATCACAGCATTATTTACCACAGTGTTCTGGAACAGCAGTGCTCTGTAGTTGGGAGTCACTGCTCTGGATTTCATTCGGACATTTGTGGATATTGGTAAACGAACTCTTCCCTGAGAACACTTTAATCTGCCATGATCATTTTCTGCATGAAGCGACACCCATTGGTAGGTGCCTTCAGAATACGAAAAGCCTCCCATTACAGATAGTACCTCAAAGAGAAGAGAGATGTCTGCACTATCGCTAGAGGAGGTGTGGACGGGTGCAGATGCACCTAGCCTACTCCATATCCTTGCTGCCGCAGCCAGGAATTCACTGATGCACAAGATGATGATGGGATGAACAATCAGCTTTTATAGCTTGCTTTATAGGTTACTTTTATAGGTTGTGTGTCTACTCGCACCGTAGGTGGGGAACAGCTGAAATTTCACTGCTGTTCAGTGCATCACCAGCGCTGTTATGTTTAGCACGGAGGGCAGCCGCCTTGGGAAGGAAAGGGTTCCAGAAGAGGAGCCGTCTCCTCTCACATGCACTCCTGGCAACTTGGGTGCGTGCTCTGTGGAAAGAGGCACCATGTAAAGATGAGCAATTAAGATGCAAATTTTCATACCTACTTCCATAACAGCCTGGCAGCTGTTGTATTGGCAGCATTAGGATGATCCGCTTAGTGCTTTAAACATGCAATGCTTCTTTTTTATTTACTTCCTGACATCTAGCATGTTCTGGTTGAACACAAGGCACATAACAAATAGCAGTAGCTGCAGGGCAGCTCAAGTCCTCAGAAGTGTAGTCCAGCAGAGCTTTCTTTAGCACGTTGACCATGATGTATCTATTTTAATATATCTTCTGATTGGGCCACAGCTTCAGGGGTATTAAAAGGAAGAAGATTGAAAAATGGAATTGACTTTTATTCATTCTTTACTTTTTTCTACTTAAAGAAAAACAAATCGCTTATAACCTCCCTCCCCCCAAAATTCAATGCAAATAACTGAAGTCCTCCTCTTTTATAAGTATAGCTGGCACAGTATCCCAGTGTGACATACCACCCTTTATCTGCCACCAGACCAGTTTAGCTCCAACTGTTGTTTTTCTTTTAGTCTGAAAAAAATCTGAGAACTAAATTGCAGGTTATTTCAGACAGAAGTGAATACCTAACCCCCATCTGCAGGAGTCTAGTATGCCTAGCTTGAATTTTGATCATGGCAGGTCCTGTATTTCAGAGTTTTTTGCTTCCCATATTGTTCAAATTCATGGCAATTTCCTTGCAATGTAATTTCAAGACTTCAGATATTCAGTGTTGTTTTCATAGAGAATTGGCCATCTTTGGACAGGGAGCCATTACTTCATCAGCTAGGAACAGTATTCGTTTTGTTTCATTCCATCTCCAGGCTTTTGTCTCTGTATTTGAAGATGTGAGAAATTTGCTATATGATCTTCTGACATATTCTTGGGTCGTTTTTTGCCTATGCTTTTTCTTTCCATACAAAGTGCATAAATCTTTGATCAGTAAAATAATTTAAAGGAACCATTCTTAAAAAAACCAAAACAACAAAACCAACAACAAAAAACCCAAAAAACTTACACAGATCCTTTGAGAACATCACCCCTAAATGAGGAGCCTAAATGTTGTTTTAAGAAGTGATAAAAGTACAAAAGAACAAAATTTGCAAAAAAAAATTGTCCCCCAAAGTCTCTGTGCCATTTTTGAAAACAACTTAATTTGCCAAGGTTTTCAGGCATTGTGCAATATTACTAAATTTTAGGATGTGTGTTCATTCCTCACGTTGAATTCAGAGTTAGTAAATTGAATGCAGCCCTCTGCCAGAAGCAGTCCATGTTTTTAAAGGTTCTTAGAACATTGAGAGTAACAAAATGGAAATGCGCTGAGGTCATACACAGCTCATCTTTCCGGATCATCATGTAAGTGTGTTCTTCATTAGGCTTCTGGGTTTTTATGGGTTTTGGGAGAGTAGGGGTGGAAGTATGCCAGTAGGCTGTTACAGGAATGACTGGCTTTTCAGGGGTTCTCTGCTTTTTTCTTACTAAAAGTCAGTGTAGATTTTTTGACAGTGAAAGCCATATTGCAGAAGAAATAGTAAGTTCTTAAGCTATTCTTGCTGAACTGGTGAAGGCGTGAAATAATTTAGGTTTTGTCTGCTTTGGGATTTTTTCATTGTTTCTGTTCAAAGTTTTGTGGTTTTAATAAATCTCAGCTAAGCGTGTGCTGTTTTCGTATGCCTCTAAACAAATGTTGGAGCTCTTTCCATTAAAAATATATGTTGTTTCATAGATAATAAGTTTGTCTCCTTCTCGCTAAGGTAAAATACTGGGTAAATCAAGGAAAGCCAGAATAAAAAGTTAGCTGCAGAGGGAGGTTGCTTCAAGAAAAACAGAAAAGGTCATAAACCAAATCATCATTAAATAGTTACCCCAGAAAAACCATATTAGAAAATCTCGAATGTATTTCTGAAGCTAGATAGGATTGAATTGGTTCCTGTAAAAGATTTGATTTCCCCTGTCCTATTAAGAAATTGCACAGATTTTGTGCAGTAATGTTTAGGATCCCAAAATACTTTTTTCAATGAGTTCAAAGCTAAACAAAGTCTGTTATACATACAGGATCCCTTTGAGAGAATTTATGGACTGAACTCTTTTATTAATTTTAAAATGGATTAAACAATATATGTCAGGAATAATCATCTGCTCCAAGTCTTTTTGCAGTCTTAGAACAGTAGTAGGGTTTTTTAAGAAAATTGATTCGTGATGTTACCCCTCGCTTTGGAAAGACACATGTTTAAACAAGCATATTCCTTTACTAAAAAAATATGCTAATTTGGTAGTACACCGTACTGAGTTGAATAGGAATGACAGCTTCTAAGACAGCCTTTAATTTGGTATTCAAAACCAAAATTGTAAACTTCGGTTTTGTTTGGTAGCTTCTCAGAACAGGCAGGATATACAGTAGCATTTTTAAAAGATGCTAATGACTTGAAAGAGGAGATGGAAGTCAGGCATACATTTTAATTATGGGGGAGGGGTTGCAATAGAAAAATGTTTTTTTTCACTGCAGAGATTTTAAGGGAATGAGACAAGGAAAAACAGACTGAAGATGGTTGCCTTCATTTGGCAGGGGTGTTTAATAAAAGCAGAACTTGTGGTTGTAAAGTGTGCTTATTAAATTCTTCATTTACACTACCTAATTAATTCTAGCATTTTAAATTAACAGTGAAACTGGTCCCTGCTGTACCATTTCATAGCTACAGCATATTTCGTCCAACAACCCAGTTGTTCAGGTTTAATCAGCTGCTCTCAAAAAATGAGAAGGAACTTGAGTTTAAAAAAAAAAACAACTAAATGGCATAAACGTTTTAGAGCAGCGTTAGATGAAGGGACGTGACTTCACGGAAGAAGACTACGGCTTCAGATGGATGTGAGGCTCAGCACTTACAAGTGATGCTAAGCTATATAGTATTGCAGATGCTCTTTATTTCTTATTTTGTCCAAAGCAAGCCAGTGATAAATATCTTCCTGACTTGGGGAAGGAGAGGGCTTGAATTCATCAGAAAATTTTGAGAGAAGAAATGCTGAACTTGTTTTGTCCCATGTTTGAAAACAAAAGATCCAGTCAGCGTAGTGTCCGTCAGAGACACTGTAATTGCTGCTGGCCAAGTGAGTTGTCCTTGTTGACGTAGTTTGTGTGTTGGAGAAGGGAATGTTTGTTATTAATTTTTTTGATTGATTTGGTGGCCTTAGCTGAGCTCTTAAGAATTATATTTTTCTTTCTCTGTAATCTACACAGAAACTTACATCTGTGAGTTGTTGAATGATCAGTATCTAAAATCTTTGGATCTCAAATAATCTTTTGCATCTTAAAATGATCCGGGCACACTGTAAAGCAGGCTGTTTATTGATACAGGATTTCTGTGCATCACTTAACTTATGACAGAGTTTGCATATTCCTGCTGTGTGGTACAATTTGATGTTCTTTGCATGCATAATCAGGAACTTCATTGCTCCTCTGCCCAAAATGCAACTCTGTTCTTAAATTGTTCCTTTTGAATTTGCAATTCCTTTAAGATTACGCGCAAAGATGTACATCTTTTGTTTTCATTTCAGGTATTTATAGGACTGGTGCAGACTTAGATTAAAACTGCAGTTCAGAAATAATTGTGGCATTGTAAGTGTAATATAAATATTGATGATCCCAGTGAAAATCCAGGACAGGCAAGCTATTGATTCAAAGCAGTAGCATCTGTGTGTTGTCACATGTTAGGAGAGAAAGAAATACTGTTTTACCTATAGTCCTCTCTAGAAGTTACAGATTGTCCATTCCTCACTCTTTGGATGTTCAACCATATGATCCAAGAACCAAAGCTTACAAAACGGCAGTCAGAAATAGTGCAGCATTATGAGAGAGTACAGGAAAATATCTTCCACGTAAGTGGCGTCCAATGCTCATTTCTCTGTAGAAACCAGTAAATTCCTAACCTGGAGAGGATGCTCTACCTGTGCTCTCAGCAAGCCATCATGAACCCCTTCTGGTCCAGAAGTATGTCCATGCTACATTAAGTTGGTGTCATCTGCCCTCTATAAAAATTATTTTTTTCCTGTTTCCCTTTATAATGAGCAGCTTACAAGCACATACCAAAAAGGTGCTGCTGTAAAAAGCAAAGACCCAGATTTTATTTAACCAAGCGTGTTCAGTGAATTATGGTGCTGAACTGGTGTTTCTGTCTGGAACGTGCTGTTCAGAGATTGCATGCTTGGAGTTTCCTGAAATTTGGGGCCTAATTAAGCAGCCTTAATTTCAGCATCTGGAATCGGTAACTGTTTTGGAAGTAGTGGGTGGAGAAGGTCTGTATCCTCAGGAGCAGAAGCCATTAGTTGCACACTGATGGTGACCCTAGGAGGCAGGAGGGGAGGAAGCCAGGTATGATCATGTTCCCCAACAGTATGGCTCCCCAGGAGGGAAGCTCTTCAATCTGATGGCAAGTGCGCAGTAGCAGGAAAACACCGCTTAAGTTTACTAAGGAAAACGGGCATCTTCTAGTATTGGCCCAGTGTTTGCAGCGGGCAACAGCTAAGCTTTACGTATATTAACGGGAGGTTTTGATACCTGATAGAGTAGATAAGCTGGAGGTCGTGGTGTCTATCTTGGGATCGAAGGGGGACTCTGAAAGCTCATCATAATGGAAAGACACAAAGCAAAAACAGGATTAATGGTTAAATTTAATTAGAGGGAAGAGGCCTTTTGGTAATACAGTTCATGACAATAGGTAACCGTTGTGTGATTAAGTCTGTGTTTGAAAGACTCGGGCTGGAAATTGCAGAGATGTTAGTAAAATTGTGCTAGATGTTAGTAAAATATTTATTTTCATTCAAAGGAAATGGTTCACATCTATTTATGTTTAGAACCTGCAGATAAAACATGTATTCACTGCAGATTTCACATACAAAGGCTACCAGTGTTTTGTATATGTTTTCTGTAGGAATTTTTATAAACTGGCATACCAAAAGTGTTTCCTATTGGAAGAAAAAAATGACCCATATGCAGATAAATATAGCTTACTGTGAAACCCGGCATTAAGTTACCTGATCCTAAACAACTGAAAGTCTAATCTGAGCATAAACTTGTTCTACATTTGATGTCCAATTCACTGATTGTGCTTTGCAAGTGCCTTCCATTTTGAGATATTACTGGTTCCAGCGGTTTTCCCCACTTAAAATACATTAAACAGATAGGATTATAGAATGTAGGGATTATGTTAGATAAGACTTCTAAACTCTTTAGAAAGTATGTAAACACGCATGCCTTATGGCATAAGCCCACCTAATAACAGGGTTTAGGAGAAAAATACCTTGTAGAGGTAGTTTATTCCCTTGTTGACTTGGAAGGGGTTTTTAGTAATTCTCTGTAAAGCAATGGTAACTAGTCACTGATCTCTGATCATTTATTTGGTACAGATCTTGTTAGACTAGACTGAGTGTTAGCAGCAGTTGCTTTGCTCCAGTAGTAGATGAGAATTAACACAATCCTTCAGAAAAAAAAACAAAACCAAACTTATGTACTGTAGTGTTCACCGTTTACAAAGTGAACATAATTCTGGCATTTGGTTTGATTGCATTTGAAGGCCATATTCAGTAGTGCCCTTCAAATTGGCTGTATAGGGAATCTCTATAAGAAGCAGTGCAGTTTTCTACATTTGACTTCCTTGAAAGCAAAAGACTTAATATTTGCTGAAATAAGAAAAATATTTATGCAGCAGAGTACTCTGCTAGAGTGCTTTTGTCTGAAAAATAATACCGAATTAACATTAGTTTTTTTTAGGAAGTGACTTGTAGATTGGCCTTACTGTATTTTAGTGGGTACAGGACATTTGTATGATGGGAGTTATTTCTTTGTGTTGAGTGTATGGTCAAAATGCAGTGAGGAAAGGGTGGTAAGATAGAGTAGTACAACTAGAGCTGAAAGTCAAGTGCCCAGAAAAGCAGAAGTCTAAAATAATGTGGTTTTGGAGTTGGGGAAAAAAAAAAGATTCTTTTTGTGAATCAGATGGAATACAGAGCATGCTTCAATTTTTGGTTATAAACTTTGTCTGGTACCTCCAATTGCATGCAGAGAATAAAATACTAGAAAACATGAAAAAAACAAACATGTTTCAGAGGTTTCTAAACAAAATCTAGAATTATTTTTTAAAAGACTAAATATATGGCTCAATGTTATTAAAGACCTTTGATAAGTTGATCTTAATTTGGTAGCCTAGTTATTTTATTCTTGTAGCTTATTTCCTGAAGTGTATTCTGTTCTTGAGCAGAGAGAAACCTAATTTCAGTATTGCATATCCTATTCTAAGGGCTGCAGATTTAAGACAATCCCCAAATATTGATTATCTAAATGAGCATTTGCATTAAGTATCTGAACTAAATTCATTAGTACTGTGGGGGAGGGAACACAGGAACAGTAGTGAGTGTGTTTTAGTGCTGGATTTCTAAAATGTGTTTGGTATGGTTTGATGTCTATTCTAAATGCTGAGGAAAACGGTCAAATTTGCATCCGTCATTTTCTTTATCGTCTCTCTGCAGTCGTCTGGTGCATACTCTGCGCCAGCGAACAAAAGAATTTTGATTTCTTGATTATTGGAAAAAAGCAATTGAAATGAGTGTTGGGGCAAGTAGGCATGACCCTTGTGCTGTGAAAGAGCTTTCTAATTAACTTCAGCAGTTTCAATCCTGAGCTTGTTCTGAAGTGTATTAAATGCCTTTAATGCATATTTAGTTTATTCTTCACAGTGTTAACTGCTTAGTTTGAGTAAATAACACCACCTTCCCATCAAGTCTAGTGAGGAAGGATAAACAGTATGGCTTTCCCCAACAGCACAAGCACACCCATGTCTACAAAATCATGACTTCCAGTTACAATGTTATTTATGAGGCTTTTCAGTGTGTCTGCTGACCTTCTAGTCTGAGGCTTTTTTCCATCCTTCATATCATCTGCATTGAAGATAACTGTCTGCCAGGGAACAGCCAGGTGATGCAGCTGTGTTGGTGGAGCCCTCTCTTTGATGACAGTCCACCCTTGGCCTCCAGTGTTGTCTGTCCTTCTTCCCTCGTTCTGCTCTTCCCTCTAGAAGCACAGACCCCATGCATCAGCACTCGTGCACAGCTTCTTCTGGCCGTAACCCTTTTTCTTTTCTTTCCTTTTAGCCCAAGGAGGACAAGGAGGAAGGGAGGAAAGGAACGAGAAAGTTCCAGGAAAGCTCTGGGAAATTGGCAGCAGTGTCCACTAATGATGCACTACCTTCCAGCTGAGGCAGGGTCTTTTGGGGCAGCGGTAGACAGCACACCAAGATGTCTGTCAGGGCTCTGAAGCTGACTTTGCCAGCATTCACCCATTCCCTGCTACTCAAGACCTTCTGCCCTTCAGCCATGCCAAGGAGCAGCATGGCTGCGCTGCGGCTGTCAACTCTGCCTGTCTCCCCAGGGCTCTTGCTAGACAACTTGTCCAAGAGCAAAAGTGGCTTGTGTAAAACCAGTCTAAATGGTTTTGAAAGTGGTTAACCTCCTGATCTCTCTTTTCACAAGACTTGTTTTTTACCAATGCTGTATTAGGAGCTGCTTCTTGGCTTTAAGATGGCGTTCAGTAAACTTGTGACGAGGATTATTTGACCTGCCTGCAGTACCTGTTTCTCAGACTTGGTGAGCCAGGAAGTTCTTGCCCCTTCTCTGTTGCAGAGCTGATTCATCATCACTTGACTTCCCAGCATGCAGGTGTTTTTCTCTAATGCCAGAAGAGCCCTGCAAGATCATCTTTACTTTGACTTCTGGGAATGGTCAACCTGAGACCTTCAGATCACTATTGCAATCTGCTGCCCGTGGGAGTGTATGTCCTTGGCACTCCTATCTTTTTTTTCCTCTGTTTTCTGCTAGCTCAGTTTATGTGCAGTCCCTATACTGATGTAACAAAGTACCTCTTGAGACTCCATCCACTTGAACCCCATCCTTCATATCTTCTTTGCTTTTGGGGTTATTCTAACTGTGACTTTTGCAAGGACCCATTTACATGATCAAGCCAACCTGTTTTCTGTCTGTTTGTCAAGTGAGATTGCCATCTGTAGAGGACAAAGTTCCTTTGGGGATATCTACTGCATGGAGGTCTTGCCTGGCCTTAAATCCTTTCCTTCTCCTTTGCTTCCAGAAAACTTCAAAGGTTCGATCCCAATACTTTGAAACTTAGGGTATCATCTTAATTTTACTTACGGTTAAGAGGCATTAATTTCTGGTTACGTTATGTTGTTACGCCCAAGAAGAGATGGAGAGAGGGATTTACCACTGTTTCCTACACCTGCACATCCTTAACGCTGCACACCATCTATTCTTTTCTCCTGTTTAACGGATAGTTTCCCTTGCTGCCTGAACTGGGAGTCCCAACAACCTTTGTATGCAGCTCACTGGCAATTGCGTGCTTATAGTCGGCACTGGTAACCAACCTTCTCAGTAATGTGTCAGCTATTGGCAGTTGCTCTGATGCCCAGCCTGTGCCAACAGACAAGCATACGTCTTTGGATTTCAAAAGCATCCTACTTCATGTCCTATGCTTGGTTCCCGCAGCAGTCGTTGATAGGGTACTGCAGCCTCTGACTTCTTAAACCATTTGTGGTACAGCCTGGGTCTTGTTCAGGCCCTTTTGCATCTCTGCATGCCTGTTTAGACAGGTTTTGCCCAGGTGCCAAGTTTCCCATTTCTCTGATGCCACGGTCCCTGTCATCCCTGTGAGATTTTGATTCTAAAAAGAGTAGAGAAAGAGGGGAAGAAAGCATCATGTCGCTGAAGTCCAAGTCCATTTCTTTGACTTTCCTCACTGTCTCTGCTTTGGCTGACTCACTGCCGGGGTTTGTTGGACATAACTGCTGTTCTCCATTCTTCCTGAGCATGATCTGTCACTGATTTTGCAGATGTTCCTACTTGTCCCTGCTAGGAATTTCAGTGCAAGTGACTGACTTGCAGGTGCTGCTGGAGACAGGATATTGGGCTAGGCAGACCTCTGCTCTGACCCAGTACTGCTGTTCTTATGACTCTCACAGCATCTGTTTAATCAGTGGAATATATCAGCTTGGAGGGGGACGGGGGGGGGGACTGAATGTTTTTATTACTTTTATTCACAAGAGCCCAGACTGGGGTTTTCTTTTTCAGTTAGATGGTTTTTAAGGGGTGTTGCAAAAGCAGATGGACAAAAAGCTGCGTCATACTCACCTGCAAGCAAACAAATGGCAGCATTGCCAGTATGATTAATTGTTGCTGTACTAGAGGGGCTGCTGTTTCTGTGGTAGAAGGTCTAATGTGCCTGCTGCCCTATACAGACAATTGTTTGTGCTCATGCAGATTTTAAAGCACCTTAAATTATATCTCAACAGGCTTCCTCTTGCTACAGTGTTCTAGGACCCACAAAATGAGGCCGCCTTCCTCTTCCTTAGGATGCTGTTGGTTAGATGTGGGGGGTGTTTTGACTTTCCCTGTTGTGAGGATGGTAGGTAGGGCATGAGAAGATAGGACATGTAACAAGGAAGAAGTATTCTCCAGCAGTTCCTTTTTTAGACTCCTCTGTTCTTCTATGTGCTGTATCTGTGTCATTTCTATTTACCAATGCATCTCTTTCTCCTATTTCTCTACTTTTTTTAAAATACTTTCCTGCTCTGGAAGCCACTTTGTCTTAAACCAAAAAAACCCAACCCCAAACATGAACAGCTTGGGAGCTTGACTGATAACATTGGTTTTTTTCCCCTTATGCTTTCCACTACACTGTAATAGCTACTTTGCTGCCTTGATTTTGTCTATTGGTAGCATTGTGGTACTTATTTGCTCCAGCTTAGGTATGTTTAGGTACTTTGCCAAACTGGAAACAAAAGGAGAAATGTGTATGTTTTCCCTCTCTGTTTACCACCTACATGTTTAATATTGTGAAAAGCCTTTTTCACAAGAGTCGTGCATCATAAAACCTGCCCTGTTTTCAGTGGTGGTCAGCCAGCAAGAATGGCTTCTAGTCATGACATCCACACCACACATCCAGTGCCATACATGTGGATAGTGTCATAGGAGAAGGTGCTGGCTGATACAGGTGAAATTTTCCACCTTTAAAAGGAAAAGATTTGCTTTTCAGTCTGGAGAAAATTCGAGGAGCATATTCCTGCTGATACTCTTCTCAACAAAATTAGGAAGACATTTAAGGGATAGAACTAAGTACGTGCACAACAACAAAGTCATAATATTTTCTACTTCAAGCAGTTTTCCTTTTCATTACCTCTATTACCTGCAAGTACCTAAAAGGAATTTTATAAACATTTGAAACATACTTAAATTCCTGCTCTTGTTTTAAAGTTCTTGAAAGTTTGCTGTTAAAGCTGAAGCAAATTTAAGTAGGCTCACTGCAGTCTAAGTATTGATGGGTAGCAAAATTTTTATAGGTAGCACATTTTAGAATATGATAAAGTGGCTTTACTTTTCTCAGCATCTTTCCAGATGCTGTGTAAAGTAATCTACGGAAATCTAACTATTACAGATTAACCTTCTTAGCTGTCAGGTTACAGCTTTTATTTATGTTTTCGCTGATCAGATTAAAAATGCTGCAGACACAGGTTGTGTTGTTAATATTAAATTTTGTATTCCGGTCTGTAATAAATTACTTTCCTCTGTGCACTGGAAAAACTGGTTAGTAGAGCTCAAAGGGAGTTTAATTAGTAGGCTGTTTGAGACAGAATAGGTATTCCGAGTCATCGTTCAGAATTACTGTGAAATTTCTTAAGTGTTGTGGTGGCTTTTGTTTTTTGTTGTCTGACAGAGGCTGAGGTACAGAACCTTAAATGTTGCTGAATTAAATCATTTAATGACAAAATTACCAGGGCTTTTCGAATTTGCAGTCAACCAGGTTTCAGATATTGCTGCTGCAGTATATTGTTATGTCCTACTTAATATTCTTGTTTTGCAAAACAAACTCTTGTTTTTCTCCAGTTTTATGTGCCTCTGCTGTTTCCTTTAGACTGGAAGTGTTACTGCCACTGTTTCTACATAAAATGCTTCCAGGCTTGATGATGTACTGGGTTTTCATATCTTAGCTGTGCCTTGCCTTTCCCGATTCCTCTGCTTGCATAGTTCTTCTGAGTGAGAGAGCATGTTCTTGGCCTCTTAACAAAAATATCTGTCCTGTAAACCAAGTTGCATGTTACTTATATTGAGCCACAGCTGACTTTTCACTCTGGCTGTGCAGTTCTTTGACCCATCACGAAGGTGGGAACCTTGGTCAGTGCACAGGCTCTATTGTGGTTCTGTTCTTCTGCCTTTCTTCTCCCCATCACTCCACCACTCACTGTCATCATGTCCTAGAATAGTGGGTTTTCTCATAAGCTTTGACTCTGGGTGCCTGGCATCGCGCTTTTGTGCAAAGGTTTGGTGCTGTGCTCTGTGATCTGAACTTAGTGTCCCTCTGAAGCCTGACCAGTGAAAAATCACTCCGTTTGTTTTGGTTTGCTTTCAGTTTCTGCTCCGTTGTTCAGTATTAATTATTTTTAGTTGCCTTCCACTTTCGTCTAAATTTCAGAAATGCCAGTGTTTGGGATGGGATGCAGAAAGGGAAGATAAGTCTGCTGTAATGAGGCATGTACCTCTTCCATGACTTACTGGTTCCCATTGTTGGAGTGCCTTTTCTCCTTGGTTTCAGACCATGTAATTTTTTTACCCTCTTCTTAATTTCATCTTCTCTTATGGGTAACAGTGTTAAGTAGCACACTTAATATTTCATTTCCAGTCGTAGTCTTTACACACTTGAAGTATCTGTAGGCTTTTGCATCTCCTTTTAGTCACAATTTAACCAAAGGTTACCGTATTTTAATGTTTTAACACCGGACCCTTCTAATCTTGCATCTTAAGTCGCTGTCAAGCCTTAAGTCATTCTTGATTAAAAACCTGGTCGTTGCTGAAAATTTGCCTTCAGTTTGTTGCTTTGCTTAGCTCCAGTACATAGATTTCCTGTTATAACTGAGTGCAGTCTTTACCATTCTTTATGTACTGCTGGTCCAGCAATGCTGTATCCCCTCTCCATGATGTGACATCACCTATTTGGGATGTGAAAGGCTTCCTATGACATATTGCGTGCTTTATGTATTGCAGTGACTTCTTTAATGCCTCTTGCAGATTTCTTTCCATGCTGCTGCTTACCATTTTTTATGTGCTGGTATGTCTTTCATTTTTTTCTGGGTCTATTTGTTTTCACTTTTTCTTACTGAGTATTGTTTTAACTCAGCCTGTTTGTTTCTAATGTCTGCATTCTTGTGTTTATTTTGTCTCTTCTTCAGCATTGAATTTACTGTTCAGGATAGACAAGTCATGGCTGTTTCTTGTCCATTCATGCCTGTCCCCAGAACACTGGATTTTTATAGTACAGTCCCTGTTCTGTTCTGGGACAAAGCGGGGAGGAGTGCAGCCTTGCTCTTCTCAGAACAGCTGCTAATTCAGAGGCTGTGTGCTCCTTGAAGGAAGGGGGAGGAGAAGATGAAAAGAAGGGAAGCAAGAGATGTCAACT
Organism: Haliaeetus leucocephalus; assembly: GCF_000737465.1. NCBI lineage: Eukaryota > Metazoa > Chordata > Aves > Accipitriformes > Accipitridae > Haliaeetus > Haliaeetus leucocephalus. The sequence goes on along the minus strand of NW_010973284.1, from coordinate 5,545,486 downwards.
GGAGGGGGCTGGGGGGAATCCAAATATTTGTTCAGAAATGGAACTCAATTGTCTGACGTATGTCAGGAGCAGTAGCTTCTGAAAATGCACTTAATCAGTTGCTTGCAGTAGTATGAACGCACTAATGCTTAAAATCCAGTTTTACATTTAAAGAAACTTGATAAAAGCAGGAAAACAAAAAAGGAGGATAATATATTCTGCAGCATGAAATGTGCGTGGTGTTTACAAGATATCTCCAGCCCAGCACAACTCAGTGTTCGAATGATAAGGTTAATGTTTTAGCATGGGGGAGACGCAGATTTAGATCCCTGTTCTAGTGACGCTGTTACTCTGTCCAAGTTCACCCTGGAAATCTTGATGCCTTTCAGTTTCTTTTCTCCAAAATAGGAATAAAAGTGCTTTTCTCAGTGGTGTTTGTGAGGAAAGGTGCGTTACAGAGATAAAATGCTTCCATGCTACGGTAATGGGAAGCGCAGAAGACTCCAGCCAAGTCAGCAGCATCTGTCTCAAACTGCCACTTAAGCTTTGCATGCAGATTAGCCCACTTCCTCAACTACAGTAATTACACAGCTGACTTTGTTAAAACTCTGTGTAGTATGCAGGTAAGAGCAAAGTCTTGTTTCAGGTGAGATGCAGAACATCTGAAATGCTAGAAGCTGTTAAGAGACTGTAAGGCACTATTTGCAAGAGCAGGCATGTTTTATATAGCTGGTATGGTCAAGTTTAAAATGGAGTAATTGCATGTGTTTGAAAGTCCTCTTCAGATTTCTGTGGGAGTAGGATTTTCAGAAGGATCTAGTAGTGCTGGGTAGCAGCAGGCTCTCTCAAAGCATGCTCCATCTTGTTCTGTTTTCTGGGTGGATGTGGTGGGGCTATTCCAGAGTGAGAATCACTACTGTGTCTAATTTTGAGAGATAGCAGCTACTGTCAATTGGCATTTAATTTACATGAGAACTGCTACTGCTTCAGCATCTCTGAAAATCAAGACACTAAATTATAATGTCTTGCATTAAGGGATTTGTCAAAACTACAGAGGAAGGCAAAACTTGTCATCTCCTCTGACACTGCCTGGTGAAGTCAAGCTTTCTAACTCAGCAAGGTGCTGGTTGAATGATGTTGGTTTCCATTGTGGGGAGCTTGCAGTTGGTTTTTGGAGGTCTTGCTTTGAGGTGACCGTGTTCAGGTCCCGGTGGTTCTCTTCCAGTCAGAGATGTGGAGGTCCAGGGGTCCCAGTTACCTCACTAGCACTAATCATCTCATTTCTTTAGCTACATTTTTACGTTTTGTTTCGCATTTGGGGCAACACTTTTTTTTTATTCCCCTTTTATTTTTCTAGGCTTGTTGTCATGGTATCTGGCATTTCCCATTCAGATATTGAGTGAGTGGTGTCTGTATGTCTGGTTCATTTTCCCTCTCTTACCCTCTCCCCGAGGGAGAGTTTTACGTGGGATGTAGCACACTGTTTGCCAGGGCTTCCTTTGGGCAATTTTTTTTAATCACGTAGCAGCGTCTCTGTTGGAGAAGGCCTGGTGCAAAGAAGCCCCTTCCCCTTAGACTGAAGTTTATTAAATCCTATGTGTGTAGAGCTCCCATGGGAGCTCATTGTGCAACTTGTGACTCCCCCCAAGCCCCCCAAAAAGGCCTGCCTCCTGCACAAATGAGCTTTTATCCAAGTCTCTCTGGCATTGTGAGAAATTAAGGCAGTGATAGGAATTTTCTCCCTGCAGGTTTCCGATGGGGAGGGCCCAGTCTTTGCTATTTGGGGATCAGGGCTCTGATGCCTTAGGGGAAGAGTTTGCTTGAGGAATCTTGTCTTATCTGAGCAGGTTTGTGTCAGCATGTATGCCTTTACAGGTGCTCTAGCAAGAGCTAGGTGTCCGCCTGTGGAACACACAGGGATTTTTCCCTGAGGTTTGGGTTTAGATTTGCTTATTTATTAGTTATGAAGCTACAAACATGTTTTTTAGGAGGGTATCTGTTATAAGGGTATCGCAGTGCAAGTCTGGAACCTGGTTTTCCTCTCCAGTAGCATCTTAAGAAGGATCTATTGATACTCAGATTTTGCCGATGGCTGTTTTTAACCAAGGATAAGTTGTGCTTCCTATAACTGTAGGTGTACTGTAGCAGCAAAGCCTATCTGGGGCTCTAGACTGGATTGCATTTAAATACAGCTGACTTTTCCCAGTCTAGAAGGGGGATCTTCTTAAAAGAGCTAACAAGGGCACCTGAAATACAGTAATTTGATAGAAGATTCCCAAACAAAACTTGTACCCAGTCACCTTCCTGCAAAAGGCAAAAACCAACCTATTTACTACTCATCCTTCTCTCATTTTTGCTTTGAGGACTAAATGTTTTTCCGCTAAATTCTTGCAAAACTAATAGTTATATTGTAATAGGAGGATGATGCTTTCTTGCTATTCATGGACAACATGTATTAAATCCTAGTCTGTACAAATATAAGGAGTCTGTATGCTAAATAAGCTATAGACTAAATGGATGCCGTGATAAAGAGCTGCACTAAGCACTGAACAAGTTACCTTCAAAGTTGTAGTACAGTTAATTGTCACAGTGACAGCCTTAGCTTAATTGTTTGGTCCTAGGAGCGCTGTGTGCAGAAGCTGCTTCCCTCCTGGCTTGCTTCTCCTGTGACTGCAGTGTGCATCACTGGGGTGACAGCAGGTGCTTCTCCTCCGTAAAGGGATGGAGGATGAATGAGACTGATGTTACTGATATAAAAAAGCTTCAGACAAGGAGCAGGGTTTGAACTGGTCTCATGATCAGATCTCATTCTCCCTTGATCTGAATCTTCTCTCCATAGCTTACTTCCTTTTTTAGGTAAACAGCTCTATTTGTTGGTAACTGTCATAAAATAAAAAAAAAAATGAAGCGCACAATTCACTTGACCCTCTTTGTACATTTTGAATGTATCTTCTCAAGGGTATTTATGTAACCTCCAAAAGCCCCTACTTCATACAGCTTTTCATACAAGTTGCAGTCATTCTTTGTCCTTCCAGGAGTATCTTTACAACGCTTCTGAAATGGTTTGGAGGCTCACAGGATTGTGCTCTGAAATGGGACTACCAGCTGGAGCAGGGCTTGCCTTGAACGCCAATAAGTCTCTTCTGTTACTGTTATTTAGAAGATGGAAAGCATGACGAGTCTTTCTCTTGCCCATCTCTCTCTTGCTGCTTTCCTTGCCAGCCATCCATAGGTGGCATTTATTAGGAATATCCCCAGTTTGAGAATCATTGGGGAAGGTTGAAGAGCATGTGCAGGTCTGCTTGGAAGAGCCACAGGTGGACAGCAAGTTGAGCTCAGCCACTTCGATAGAGAGATCACCCTGGCACCAGTTTCTTCCCTAAATGTTCACTGAGGTTGGAACAGGCAAAAACTGGAGCCGGGAGAATTCATGGCAAGCATTATTTTATCTTTTGGTCCCAAACCTGGAGTGACTGAAGGCTGTTACCGTCTGACGGCTTCTGCTTGGCTAATACAAGATGAGCTGTCAGACGTGGCCTACTTCTGAAGGAAGGGATTGTGTCAGAGAAAAGCATCGGCGCTCAGTGGTGTTCGTGTTATGGCTGTCAGGCAGACAGCTTTAATTAGGTTTTACATTTGGGCAGGGGACAACAAAACCACGATTTAAGGCAGTGTGCATTGTTGCTGTCCCATTACGTGCTTGTTTTCATGAGTGACTGTTTATAGTGGGGACCATAGTCCTTTAACGTGGCTTTGCGTTCCAGGGTAATTTATTTTCAAGAAAAAAGGGTGTTTTTAAAACTTTTTTAACTTATCTGCTCACAGGTGAGCAATTCAGAGTTGTACTCTTCTCTACGTTGCTTTTAGAATAGTCTCCAGCAATAGGAAGGCTTCAAACTTGTCAGAGGAAGTAGTTTCCTTCTACTTTTCTTGTGGGACTGATTGCAGTAGGAGCTGTATGGAGAACGAGCAGCAGGAACAGTGTATTTGTAGAGCTTCAGAGTAGAAGAGGTTATTGAGCACTTAACGCATCTTGCCAAAACCTTCCCTGGTTTAATTCCTGCTTGAGCTAGAGCATAGCTTTCAGGGAAAAAATCTGAACTTTCAGAATTCCCAGTGGTAGAAGAGCTGACAAAATGCTTGGTAGGTAGTTAAAATAATCTGTTGCCTTCAATGTCAAAAACAGAACAAGCCTTCCCCAGGAAAACAGCTTTTGCTTTTGTTTCTAGTCTGGTTTCTCTTACTTCAACTGTCAAGCAGTGGGACTGGAAATACATAACTCCATGTTTTATCGGCTGGATAGACATTATTAAAAAAGAATAAAAATCAATCTGTACTTCAGATGAGTACTAATGTAGTACTGTTAAGGTTCAACTTAACATTTTTTGATCAGGTAGACAGATTGACCCCCATCTTTCAACTGAAAGAGTTTTTCTATGCTATAGTCAGTTCTCATGGCACCATTGCCAAGGCACTGGTATCTTCCTTGGAGCACGTACACCAGGACTGGGCATGGCACTTTGGCAGCAAAGCACACAGCCAGATCAGAAGGAGCGATTTTTTTTTTTTTATTTCGCTTTTTGAGTGTGTGGCTTTTATGCCAAGAAGAATTGTTTTAACCCTGTTGGCAGCATTGCAAACCTGAGATGTGGTTGGTTATCTGTCACGCTGTATCCGAGTCCTTCATTTCCCATTTGGATACTATGCCAAAGTTAACTTGGTTTGTCGGGATGTAATCTTGGGTTTGTGCTATTTAAATGTACGTATTTGTAGTTTATTGAGGAGCTTAAATTGCTTTGCACCTTCGCTCTGTCCTCTTTGTTCTTATCCTCTCATACTGTCTTTCTGCAGTTGATCTTCAGGAGCAAGGAGTTTGGCTTTTTCCACTCATCGATGGAAACAGTGTAGGGCCAAGATCTGTTTCCTGAGAGAGACCTGTAGGAAAACATCTTTCTGGTGATTTCCTATTCACAATTCCCAGTTAGAGATCTGTTGGCTGATTATTTTTTTAATCCATTTAATGTGTGCCATGTTAATTTTGTTTTAGTCAATTAATAAGCAGTACCAAATCAAGTGCTTTATAGAAGACCAAGTATATCAATGCTATTAAATCGACATTCTTAAAATTTGTAAGTCAAACTTGTAATCTCATCAAGAAGGATGTCAGTTTAGTTGGACAGAATCTATTTTCCATAGACCTAATTTGATTGACATTGATTTTATTACCCCTCTCTAATTCTTTATTATTAGAGTCCAGTATCGAATATTCTGTAATTTTGCATTGCTCAGCATTAGACTGATGGACCCGTAACTGCTTGGGTCATCCAGTCCTCCTTTTTTGAATTTCAGTGCAAAATTGTCTTTCCTCCAGGCTCCTGGAATTTGTTCAGTGCTGTAAAAATTGCTGAAAATCACAAGAGCGTCATTTGCCCCTTTTTTTGGAGTCTATTCTGTGCAAGTAATCCAGATAATTCCATTTAAACAAGTAATTTTAGGAGCTCCTGTTTAACATCCACCTGGGTTGCTAGTTAGTACTTCATATAACTTCTTCAGGTGTACATAACACATCTGTTCTCTCTGTACTGTTACTATTGCTATCTGCTAATGAGTCAGCATGAGTGTTAGGGGATTTTTTTTTCTGTAATCTAAAAAAAAAAAAAGCTTTTGTTATTCCGACCTTTATTAGCCAGAGATTTTTTCCCGTTTCCTATGATTTTTCTTTTCTAAGTTACTTTGGTTTCTATCTGTTTTCCCTTTATCTCTTAATTTAAATATGGAATTGGCCGAAGCAGACTGGCTTACAAAGGAAGTAAAGGCAGGTACAGTTCTCTAACTGGCACTATTTTATAATTGCAGGTTTTGGGGTGTATGGATAAATGTTATAAACAGGGTATACTGATTTTTTTCCATATTCCTTCTCATGGTCTGTTTTAATCTTGGTGATTTTCAGCTCTGTGAAATGGAGCCTTCTAAAATATGAAATATGTACATTACCAGCTTGGGCTGGCTTTGCATGTGGGTTTTGGCTGGTTTTTTGGGTTTTTTTAAGACTGTCAAGTCCTTGATAACTTTTAACCCTGTTATTGCTCACTTTTAGACCTATTCTTTACCAGATCACAGGAGGTCCTCTACGCGTTTTCTGCAAGCTAGATAAAACATTCAGAAAGAGTAATGGTAATAGCAATATAACAAGGTGTTAGTTTAGGATCATCTACAAATATCTCTTGCCTGCCCTACTGAATCGCAGCATGCGATGAACTATTGGATTCCAAATCACAGAAAATATTTACTATTTACGGTGCTGTTCCTGGGAAGTGTAGCATGGGAATGAACTTCAGTGTCTGTGTGGGATCCTGCTGAGAGGTCCAGCTGCTTGCTTTGTGCTGCCAGATTGCGTCCAAAGAAATGTTACCCTTTTCGAGTACATGCAATAAGAGTACATGATGGAAAAAAAAACGGAGAGTTCATATACTGCTTCACCATATTCTGTTACAAATCCTTCTCTTCTTTTTCTACCAGTAACAATTTTTAGTTCTTTCATATCTAGAGTCTGTGTTTTGTCTGACATAAGGTTTATTGCTCTTGAGAGTAATTTGAAAATAATATTTTTAGCTGGATATATAACTTTTTTGGATTCTTAGCTATAAATGTTTAGCACACTAAAACTTTATGATGTCTGCCAGCAGTTGTAAAGCTTTTCACAAATTTTTTTTTTCTGGGTTTATTTTCTTTCAGTTTTTTGAGATATTTGGGGCAGGGGGCCAGGGGGATGGTGTCTGTCTTCATTAAATGATGGTGTTTAGGGAAGAGGCTTGAAAATACAAAATAAACCAAACCAAATATACCCCTGAAGTGACAAGTTCATAACTGAAAGATTTTCTCCTGCAGCTTTACTGGTACAAAGTAGGGTGTATGGCAGAAAGCAGCAATGTGAATTTGCTGGTTGAAACAACTGTACCAAGATTTCAGTGGGTGCAAAGGGTGTGGGGTTTTTTAAGATAAGAGGGGCTTTTTCTTGAGTTAACAGAAATTCAGTACCTGGAATGCTGAGTAGACCCACCCTTTTTTGTGAGAATATAATACAGCCAATGTAGCAATTAATGTATTTGATCTGAAATCATAACTAATAGCTTATGAGTAACAGGCCTTAAATTCTATTACAAGTTTTATATATTTCATGATGTTCAGGAGTACATACTAACAAGAAATTATGTTTCTGTGTATGTATTATTCTAAGCAAAATTGTATGACAATGTAATTGTTTTCTTTAAGCCAGGTTCCGCAGGCATGCCTGCGGACGGGTTTGTTCGTGTTGGTAATCATTACCCTTCACCTTGGAGAAATTCTTGTTTATGTTTCCAGTTGGTAGTGGGAGTCAGAGATGATGATATCTAAATAACTTGAATAATGTTATTGGAGAACTCCAAGGAAAAGAGTGAATGGTCTATGAAATTTTCATACCATTCTTTTCTTATATTGCCATTATTTCCCTTCACTTACAGCTTCTGTTGTCTGCATGTTTGTTCTCCTTGGTCTCTTCCTTGCAGAAGTATTTACAGAAGTGAGAACGTTCCTATGAGAGGTTATTAAAAATTACTGTATATATTGTAGAGGTTGGTCAGTCCATGTGCCTTGACAAGACCAGTGGCTGGACATGGAAACCCATGTTCAGACAGACAGATGGACATAAATCCCAGGGCCTTGCCTCAGCTACTCCTGTTGCCTGTGTACCTCTGAGGGTTGATAGATGGTTAATGGGAAAAGTAGGGACACAAACCAGGCTTATCCAAGCCCTGATCCTTGTGTCTCCCTTCCTCTGTAAAAAGAGATTCATTTCCTAGAGAATGGCTTTTTTCTGCCTCGGACTTTTTAGGATTAAATATATTAAGGATGTGATATGTTTAGAGGCACAGGGATCGGGGCTGTATAAAATGTCTCATTTAGACAAGAAGAGGAAGGCATGGCATGGCAAGTATCTTTACAGTATTTCTGCTCCAGGCTTTGTGCTCAGTCAGACTTCAGCTCATTCTTGGTTAATCTTGTGTAACTTGGGTAAGAGTATTTTTGTTGAGACTAATTCAGCTCTCCAGGAAGACTGGATATGTTTTTATACATTATTTTTTTTCTGAAGTTAGATTGATTGGATGGATTTGCTCCCTGGTTCTACTGTAGGTTGAAACAGCCATTTCTTATTCTTATGCCTGCTTGTGGGCATTTTAGGCGTGAACTGCAGCTTTTCCATGGATTTTTAAGGTCTTCCATCACATAGTTAGCAGCTTTCAGTGCTTTGATCTGATTTTGTAAGACAGAAGCGCTCCCTGTATTTGTGTTAGAGCAAATGCTGTATTTTTGGTGGCGTCTGACTTTGAGAAACACACAGATGCTTTTTTGTAGTCCAGGAGACAAAGAAACAAAGCTTTGTGCTTGGGAGGCAGGATCCGTGCCTCCAGGGTACATCAAGGCACTTGGTGTGCAGCTGCTTTCCCAACCTCCGCTTTCTCCTGGTGAACAGGAGCTGGGTTGCCGTTTGCCGCTCCGGCGGATAGAAGTCTTCTTCCAGAAGTGCCGTCCTTCTCCTCGGGAGGGATTTTCACATGTTTCCTTTCTCGCTGCCCGTGAGCGGGAGCGCTTGGATCCCCTGCATGTCCGCGCCCAGAGGCAGGTTGTCCTTTGGCGTGCTGCTCTCCAGATACACTGATGGGTGTCTGAGAAGGAGCGTGGAAATACAGGACCACTTGGGCTGGCTCATTCTTGAAATTTGATTATCTGTGTATGTTTCCAAGCGCATGTGCCTTAAAACGACATAATTGCTGTGTTTTCCAAATGTGCAAAATAACTTCAGTAGGAGGCTCGAGAAGGAAGGGGTCTGGAAGCGGCTGTCTGTTGCGTTGCATTAATAGAATTGATGCTGCAAAACTGCTACTTGGGAATCGGGAAAAGGTGCCTCTCCGGTACGGGCTCTCGCAGCCCATCGCAGACCCACGGCTCCGTCCCTGCGCTGCGTGCGTGGGGACCCGTAGTGCGAACAGCGTGGCCTCTCCGACTCCATGTTACTTACCCCAGTTATTAGCCAGGTCTCCTCTTCCTACTGCAAACGCAAACACAGATCGCAATAGTAAAACAGAAGCTGTTCAAATTATTTTGGCTGCTAAAGTGGGCTCCTGCCATCCCATGCGCAGCAGCAGTTGTACTGTTTTGGTTTTGCTGTCATCTCTAATACACGGAGGAAAGCTTTAATGTGGTCTCTTATCCTACTGCAATTTGATCTGTCCTTTCTCTTCCTATTTACTGGCTGCTCACTGAGCAATAAAACAAGATGTAAAGGTGGTTGTCTATTTCTCAGCTGCTTCAAGGTTAGTGTTCAAACAAAGTTTCCCGATTTTTGCATTTTAAACACTTACAAACTTGTTTATAAACAGTAGCAAAACTATCTCTGTGTTTTCTATCATTTTTAAGAGGTGGCCTCATACTGCAGTGGCAGGTCAGCCAGTTACATTTATTAGGAACTCGGCACAAAACTATTACACAATTATGTCGCTGTCATGCCTTGTACATGCTTTTCAGTAAACACCTGGGGAAGGCAGGGTGGGGGGGTTGCTTCTTGTTTTTTTTAAAGTAGGATCTTCAAAGCAGCAATTGAAAATTTTTATGTTGGCTTCCACTGTATTAAGGAGATAATGAAATGGTGAAGAACAGCATAGAGACCATAGGGGAAAGCAGGGATGAAATGAACAGTGTAAGAAAACTGTGTTCTTGCTCTTGGAAGTTGTTCCTGTGCTCAAAAAATACTGAGTCCTTTCTTTTTTTTTCTTTGTTTCTTGTGTTTCAACAGGGCAGAGTTTAGGGTACGGATTCGTTAACTATATTGATCCAAAGGATGCAGAGAAAGCCATTAACACTTTAAATGGACTCAGACTCCAGACCAAAACCATAAAGGTAAGACAAAAAACACCTTTTGGTCAATTCAGGAAGTGGAGAAAGTTGTTGAAATGGTTTCTGGCAATTTCATCACTATTTTAATCTCCGTTGTTAGGGGCACTTGGCTAACAAGTTCCTCCTTGGAACAATGGGAGGACATGTGGAAGATGAAATCTCTCTTCTCTGAAATTGCTGCGGTTGTTAAAGCGGGGAAAGTAACAGGAAAGCTCCTTAAGCATTGCAGTGAGGCTTAAATGTAGAATAAAACAGCCGTAGTGACACTGTTATCCACAAACAGAAGAGAAATATGCAGCAGTGTATTCATAAGTTACATATTATCTTGTATTTTAATGGGAAATACCTTGACATGGAGCTCTCTTAGTGACACTCATGTTATTATCAGGTGTTGAAAGTATGGTTTTCTCAAGTTAGAATGTCATTCTCAAAAAAAAAAAAACACCAAAGGAAAAAACAACAACAACAAACAAACAAAAAAAAAAACCAAAAACAAAAAAAAAACCAAACCACATTTTATCTCGATTTCCACATCCTTAGTTTGATTTATTCTTTTAAAAGCAGGAGGGATTAGAGATCCCACTGAAGTCTCTCATTTCATTGTTGTAATAGACCATTAGTTATTCAACGACCTTCTTTAGTGGTCTCACAAGAAAAGCAAGTTTCTATACTGTCACGTTTTTTGCTGCATGGCTGATGAAGCTTTTTTGAAACAGCTTATGGAAGATTTCCACATCCCGAATTCTGACAAATAGAGCTTAAGGAATGTGAATCAAAAAATTGAAGGGGAACAAACAGCAGATCTGATACAAATTATCTGAAACTGCTTTGATCATATTTGAAGGCTGGCTTTTGATTTCTACCATTTTCTTAATTTTTCTTCTGTACTTAATTTGTATTTTAAAGTAAAAAATGTTAATAGAAAAACAGAATTTTTACTTTTGAAAATATTGGTACAAATGTCAGTGATTTAGTATCCTGGAAAAAAGATACTATATGGTCAGTACTTCAGTTGTACTTGCTGCTTCTCACTGAAGGTTTTGATTTGGACAAAGTGGTATTCCCAAGGCAAAAATATTTGTTGGGTTCCTGTGCATCTCTAAGGATTGTTTCAAGCAAGGTTTTTCCTGGTCTGTTTGATTAGCGAAGAGCTGAAGTCCTGAGCTGAGGGTTACGAAAGCGGTGGAGTGGCTGCATGGATTACATACAGAAGGCTACTTCCAAATCTCCCTTAGACCAAGTGGGTTCCATCCCATAGATACGTATGTAGGCTATATATCAAAATGCTCACAGCATGGTTTTGTAGAGTTAAATAGACAAACTTCGAGGAATATGTAAGGCAAAGCAGCAAAATCTACCGTCTTATCTACTGCTGCAGGTGGAAATACACACTTGGACTCAGCAGTTTCTGCTTACAGTGAAAAGTTGAGCAGTCAGTTGCTCTCCAAATTGCTTTTAAAGGCACATTATCAGGAAAAAATATAATATTTTGAAAGTACTAACTTATCTTCTAAGTACTGTATTAAAAACTCAGTAGAACTTGAGAAATCTAGATCAGTTTTTAATGCCATGCTTTTGTATTTTGAACATTATTCAGCATTAGCAGAGGTGCTACATTCTTGTCCAAAGTACCTAAGTTGCTTTGCCTCTTCTTGACTTCTGTGAGCCAGAGCAATGCTATTGTAGTCATAATATTCCAAGTTTACAGGAAATATATAAGCTACAAAAAGGCCTCCAAAAACTCCAACCCACCCCAATTATTATTTTACGTTTCTCAACATGCAAAATGAAACCATTATGCCTTCCCTTTCATCATGTATAGTAAGATTTTTGTTATCCAGGCGCTTCCCATGCTAAAACATCTTTGCAGAATGTTTTCTCTTTAATTTTTTTCAATTCGGTATAGATTTTACAAATACAAGTCATTTATTAGGTTTGGGTTTTTCATGCTTATTAATAGCTAGTAGACTTTTATAGAATATATGACATTTTGTTGGCCTCTGGAAAGCTGTTAAAATTTAATAATAAGCAAAGAGATTGACTTAATCTACATGCACAGGAGCTGCGTCATTTCTTCAGTGATTGGGAAGATGTGTAGGCTTTTTTAAATAAAATTGTGTTCAAGTAAATGTTTATGCGGTTGCCTAAAACCAACCCAAAGGAGCCTTCTATTCAAATAGCCAAGCTTTGGACATGTGGATATCTAATCAGGAGTTTCCAAGCCAGTTTTTAATTGCAGAGTCATGTGTGATTACCTCACCTTACCCCCTTGGTTTTTGTATTTTTAATTATGTTTTGCTCTTAGAAATCTTAATAAATTAGGTCTGCTTCCCTGGTACTGTGTGATGGGGATGGAGGTTTCGCAATGTTCACGTGGTGTGGTGAATCGTGGTTTTTACTGCTCCTGGCAGTGCCCATGTTGCTGGAGACGTCCCTGGTTTCCAAAGGGCTGCTGAAGTCTCTTGGCTTGCCTGTTGCCCCCACACGCCCCTTTCCAGCATCACACTGTGACTGATTATAAGGTTGAAGTATTTTGATTCATAGAATTACTATATTTAATTATCAGAGCTTGTTACTTTAGTCTAGCTAGATGCCCTTTACAATTATTAAAAATGCACTTTTGGTGCCTTAAAAAAGCCTGTCTCAAAAGAACATATAGAAAGGGATTTGGTGGCATGTAGTTCTGTAGGCTAAAAAATATTTAATTAAATACTAGAATAACATTGAGCAGGAAAAGTACTAAGCATTGCTTTATTCTCTTTTCTTAATGAGTGTGATTGGGTTTTATGCCCCAGAATGAATCTGTAGTGTCCTATTGATGGATAGGCTGAACCTTGGCCTCTGCCCATGTGTGCTGGGTAGCTGCAGCCCTGCAGGTAGCATTTCTATGGCTACCTTTTGTTTGGAAGCTGTTTTGATGGAAAGTTGAAATGAATAATCTGTGAAAGCCCTTTTACAGGGGCAAATTACTTCTGCCTGCCAAGGTCACCTTGGTCCTGCTGGCTGTGTCCCATCTCCTTGCTCAAACAGTTGTGGGCTCTGCTGTCCCTTGCACAGAGACTGAACGTGAGCTGGCTCTGGGCGGTCATATTTGTACTCATTTTTTGACCCCATAAGGCTTAATTCCTGTTTTAAAAAAATACATATTTTCTGCACGCGTCCCCAGATCATGTCCTTTTCACTTCTGTAACATTTTTGTGGCAGCTTAATGTTCTCCCTCTCCTGACGCCTTGCAAAACAGCCATGCAGTCACAGGAGGAACTGGTTTTATAGCAGGATCAGCAAAACAGCTAGGCACGGTCTGCTCTCAGATGTGCGGACTAAAATAACTGAAGAAATGTTCTTTTTATTATTTCATTGTTACAATAAATAATCCCTTTTCACTGTAGCAGCTAAAATATTTATGTGCATTTTATTTAAGTCAGTGATGCCCTTTCAAGTCAAAGTCGAGAGGTGACTATTTACAGAATATCTGTTTGGGGAAAGCATTGAAGGAAGTGTTATGCATTTGGTGGTAATAGGTTATACACGTTATGTTCCTCCTCAGCTGATCATAGTGCATATTTTATTTACGCCATTTCGTAGCAGCAGCAGCATCTTGTGAGGGAAGAGGGCTTCACTTTAGTTTTACAGCTAAAGCTTGACATAATTCTACAAAACAGCTTAGAATGAGGGAAGATAGAGCGTGTGTTGAAATAAATATATATTTCAGAAATTGAATCTATTTTTAGAAATTAAATTTGCCCATCCATAAAAGCATATAAAAGGTCACTGCTGCTGTTGAAGATTGCCTGGCAATTCAGTTGCATCAAGTATCAGAAGGAAAGTAAGATGTGTGATGCATGGGATTGTTTAAACTGTGCTGCTTTGCCTGGGAAAAAAGGATGATGTCTGAAAGGATGCGAGGGAAGCATTTTACAATTTACATGGGGATTCAGGTGACCTGGCTTCATGTTGGGAGACGCTGGGACAAGGGAGAAACAGAGTTTTGAAAGGAGGTTTGAAATCTAAAAAGAGCTAGTGACCCCCTGAAGTACAGTCTTGCGTCCCCCTCTCCTTCCTTTTCGCTGTCGCCTGAGAAATAGGTTTGTTTCTTTCTTCCCTTGCAGGAGCAGGTAGCGTGCTGTGATTGCTGCTGGAGCAAAGGGAGAAGTCTCCAGTGAGGGGAGAAGGAATCTGGGTTCTCTGAGCCCTTGATGCCTTCCAGTTTTTAAATCCATCATACCTATCAGATGATAAAATACCAAACAGATAAGATCATCCCTCTGTGATCAGAGGGTTTCTCTAATTATTTTAAATTTTAGCTAAATGAGTAAATAACATGGAATATAGCTACTGCCATTTTAACACTTCTGGTTTTAGTTCAAAATGTTTATTTCTGCATTACTCTCTTGTTTTGATCAATACGACTGGATGGTCTTAGTTTAAAATACAGTGAATAGGGCTGTGGGAGAAAGTAGTCCTGTATTTTCTGGAAATAAAGTAGTAACATTACTGCTCAAAGATCTTGCTATTTATCTTGGTTTCTCTGGCATTTTTCAAAATGCCAGATATTTATACAAAACTCAGGCTCTAAATCTGTCCATGTTAATTCTTGTAATTGTCTGCAAAACTACAAACCATCCTGTCACTGTACGGGAACCAAATAATAGCAACCTCAGACTTCTCCGTCCTACGAAGTCATTTGTCAAAAAGATTGCCTTCCAGTCCTGCTCGGCGGTGAAGGAGGCGCGGGAAGCACAAGGCAGGGGAGGAGGAAGGCTGCGGCAGCAAGCGATGGGGAAGAGCGCGGCGTCTTCCATACCCCATCCCAAACTGCATGGGGGGGGGGGTTAACCCCAAAAAGTGCTAGCTTGCTGATAGTTATGGTAGCAGAGCTCTGGCGTTGGGTGCCCTTGGTGCGACACTGCTGAAACCCTTCTGTTTTCCACCTATATTCTCCCATAGCCTCCCCAGGGGCTACCTGCCACGGAGCCGGCCAGCCACCTCCTGCAGCTGCTTCTCCCAGTGAAGAAATGAGATGTTGTGCAAGGCCAGGTCGTAAGGGGAGGGTGTACGGAGAGATTTGCTGTACTCTGATTTGTGAGGTAGCCGGGAAAATGAAATGACAGTGGGGAAGGCACAGAGAGGGCTTAGGTGTTCTGTGAAGGAGAGGAGATGGAGGGACTGAAGGGGTGGAAGATGCTGGTAGGAGCTGAGCATGTTGGACTGTGTCAAAGAGAAGTTTGCATTTTTAAGTTTCCCTGCACCTTGTGTGCTCTGCCTGCTCATCAGCTGCCTTCAGATGTGCTCAGCTGTGTTTCCACCCAAGCTTCAGCAGAGCTTTGTAGAGGTGTAAAAGCATGCACTCCTTTCCTTCCCTGAAAATTCAGATTACAGGCATTGGCAAGCTGCAGGTTTGGGATGTAGTTGTTCTACAGTTCCTTTTAAAATAAGGTAATTGCTTATTCTGTTTTGTGGTAGCCCAGAGTTAGTTGTAAGAGGGGTCATCTGCTGTGACTGCTGCACCTCGGGACAAAGCCTTGGACAGGAAACTTTAAAGATGCCACAGACCTGTAAAGCCTCAACTAAGTTTACTTTGTTTTTGCTCTTCAGGAGCCTCTGTCTGTGTAACCTTCTGGACTTTGTAGTGCTTGTTAATAAATCCTCCTCTATCCTTTGTGCCTGTAGTGATGCTGCAGCTCAAAGGACCTTTCAGTGCTGCGTTTGAAGGTTCAGATTAGGCTCTGCTGCTTTCAGCAACCACCAGAGAGTCTTTACCTGCTAGTTTTGTGCATCTTAATCGAGATTTCTTTTAACTGCTTCAGTTTTGCCAATGAGTCCTTTTCATTCCACGCAGCTGGAGCAATTATTTCTCTTAGCCTTGCTCTTGGTACAGCCTGAGTGCTTCTAGGTTATTATCTATGGATGTCTTTCCTGAAATGATGGGATAGACCATTGTATCTTACCTGCAATCATAATTAATCCTAGTAAAATGACATTAAATTGCTCAACAGTAAAGTGCATTGTCAGTTCCCTCCATCCCCCAGCCAAGGGTTTGGAGAAGAGAAAGGACAAAGCGGTGCAAGTGGTAGATGTGAAAATATTCCGGATTCTTGGTCTTCAGCCTTTGGACCAGAGGGCTTCTGCGTGTGCTTGTTCTGCCAAAGCACGTAGCTTTCACAGGAGGGTTTCTCAAATCTGTGTTTTTGCCCAAAATTAGGGCGTGGACGAGGGCCTGGAAGTGGCCGTGGGGAAACATCTCTTCTGGCCATAGCCCATCCTCTGGTGTTAAGCGGATTTTACTTCTAGTTCTACATGTGCGTGAAACAAGTAAGATAGTACTTGCTTACACGTGTGAAGCTCTTTGGTTGTGTTAAAGCACTTCCAGTGTGTACCAGTGGAATAAAAGGCAGCAAGTGAAGGAAGGGTTGTCCCCATTTTACACGTTTGGACCTCAGGCAGAAAAAAACCAAAGTGACTCACCCCAAAAGTCATGCGAGAAATCTTAGATCTCGGAGAGTGTCATGCAGAGAGACAAAGCGAAGTCTTTCAGAATTAAGGTCAGCAAGAAGTTTAGTATTTTTGAATGTTACACAGACTTTTTTGAAAGCCGCCTGGGGAGTCGCTTAACACCGACTGCACCTTACCTGCTTGTGGCTGGAGAGATGTCCCAGGGATGGCCGGTACCATCGGTGGGTGGTTGGGTGGCCTGTGGGTGCCTGTGCTGCCATGCAGCACTCTCCGATCAAAGGCTCCTGACTAGTCTCTCGTTCCCCAGGTGAGTAACGCTAGATGCAGAGCAGGACACGCACCTCCTTGGCGGAGTTTTGTTTTTGAAAGACGTGAGCTGCTAGGTTGCTTGTCAGCGGGTGTTTTGGCTAGGGCAGGGTGGCTCTGCTGGCAGAGCACATCGTTTCGGGAAGGATGATGCCATTCTTCGGAGCAGACAGGAGTTGAATTTGGGGAGGAGGCTTCTAGAAATGGACTTACTGTTTGAGAAGTCCAGAATTAGCATATGAGCTGAAGGCATCTCTTACAATGAGCAGCAATGAAGTGGTTAAGTGTCAGTGTTTGAATGGTTGCTGTTAGATGTCCAGCGCCTCGCCTCTGTAAGACAAATGGGATGCGTTCATGCCTCTGGGTGCCTTTGCTGTGGGCTCTGACTTGGAAAGACCAGACCGCTTCAATTTATGTTCTGAAGAGTCTCGAGGTTAGAAATGTATCAGAAAGTTTTCTAAGTGGGAAAATGGGTAGGAAATCAATAGGGAAGATAATTAACTTGGAGATACTTTCTGTGCTCCTGAACAAAAATGTGCATTACCATGGAAGATATGAAATGCTGGACCTTATGACTCTGCAGTGGTGTTTGGAGACAGTGGTGCAGGCTCTTGAGGTGGCTGTTTATACTGAAGAGAAGCCCTTACACAGGCTAATGCTCAATGTCAGATGAGAAATATCCTAGCAAATGTTTTTCACAGTTAGTATATATATATTTATAGAAACTAACATCGGAGGCCAGCAAGCCATAAAATGAATTGTACAATATTTTATCTTCCTTGCAAATTTGACCAAAGAACTCCTAAATGATCTTATGCAGTGAAATATAACACCATCATTCGACCTCCAGCTGTCATACAAGTGGACAGACTTTTTAATGCTGAGAAATGCCTGGGTCAAACAGTAGTTTGGCGTTTTCCAGCTCATTTATTTGAATTTTTTGTGGTGGCTAGGATTTCAATATTCTTCTCTTTTTCAACACCCTATTTCATTACAGGGTGCTAACACTGCCGTGAGCAAAAAAAAAAAAAAAGTTCTTAAGTGTGAATATAAAGAATTAATGCAGCATCCTCACCCAGTGCTTTGCAGTTTTCAGTGATAAAATGGGAGCTGGTTTTGGCTCCCATTTTAACTTTCACAGCACAGGGAGCTGGAGGGTAAGGGTGGGCGATTTCTTCCTTTGATAGCTAATACACAGGAAGACATCCCGTCCTCAGTACTAACTGAATAATAGCTTGCAAGCAGGATGGCACAGTCTAACCGATCAATTTGTCATTGGCTGACCTGAGAGGGAAGATGAAAAAGATTCAAAAGCAGATAAATAATTGACATTACTAGCCTTGAGTCCATTCAACTCGCAACCTTTTCTCCTTGATATTAAAGACGGCTGAGTTGCTTTTGGCAGGTTCTTTCTTTGGCCCAGGCTCCCCTGCAACCTGAATGTTTGATGGCAGGAGGAAATAAAAATTAGACCTGAGCAGCAATAGGTGTTTACATGTGCTGTGAGTAGATGGATTTGTGAGCGTGTGCAGTCTCTCCTTCCACTGTGTGTCTGCGTGGCCCACTAGCAGAGAATTTTCTGTATGTTGAAGTATATAGATATAAAAAATGTCAGGCACTCAGCGCTCTGGGAAGTAGCGGGTTTTGCATATCCCAATACTTTTCAACTTTCCTGTAGTGTGGCATTTGGTTAATGAATGTGCCAGAGTGAGAAAACCCAAAGGAAACCCCTGGCTGTTTTCCCAGGAACTTTATTAATTTTGCAGCTCTCAGTTTTGAGGAATAGGTAAGGTCCCTACCCCCACTCCAGAGAGGCTCTGAAGTGTTTTTTAAACTGTTATTCCTAAAGTAGGTTAAACTGTAGGTGTCTGAACCCTTACAGTACCCTCTCAAGGTAAGGCATTTGCAGAGCGTGGAGAGAGTGTCTGCTTTTCCAAATGCCCTGGCGCGGGGTATAAATGAGAAGCCACTGGCACGAGACCACCAAACCAAGCACGGTCAAAACCAGTGATTTTCGGCACGGTATCTGTAGGTGACAGCACAGCGTAGTTGTCCCTGGTTTCCCCAAGCACCTGGCTTCATCTTAGTTACATAAAAGCCGAGTGGGTGCTGTGCGTGTTCTGGTCCTGGAGCATCAGAGGGGGGTTCGGGACCAGCGATCCCGTGGCTGCAGTGCTGCACCCCATCGGGAGCTCGTGGGCTGTGAGGTCCTGAGTCGCTGAGGCACAAAATAGTTTCCAGCCCAAGATCCTTCTCCCTTTCAGCACTGATCTCGGCACCTGAAGGTTTCTCTGCTTGTTACGTCTGCTTGTGCCTTTGTGCTGTGCCTGAGCTTGATGCAAATGTTCTATCTAACCTCTTTTTCACATTTCTTTCCCTAAATTTTTCCACCTCCTCTCTCTAGCCTTCTCTGTAAATGTTAGATTTAAAAGGTTATATACAAACATGTAAGTTATAAAGAAGTTGCCAAAAGCCTTAAAATCTAGAATCTTTAGAGTTTGTCTGCTATTATGCAGAGAAGATTGTGGAAGCAAATATTAGTCATTAACATCATTTTCTGTGTTGAGTCAACATCTATTTTTAGGTGTGGAGCACATAAAGACAACTCTTTGACACATAAAACACATCAAGACATCCATTTGACATCATTTATGTTTGGGCTAAGGCTCACGAAGAGGGGAAGACAGTTGCTGAATGCATTGTATTTGTGATGGGGGGGACACACACACACACCATTTCCTTCCAAAACACATTTTAAGACATAATGCAGGAAGGTACTGATCTGTTTATATTTAAATAAATCATGATGAAGTGCAAAATATTCAGGTTTGGATCCAATGCTATTTCAGATGTGCTGCGAAGTAATTCTTCATGATCCGTGCTGAATACTTGCCATTAGGCTTTATCCAGGAAGTATTTTTATTATGTTAAATGTGTGTATTCTAAATGTATGTATTATTTTTAAAGTGCATAAGGCTTTTTATGCACATATTATAATTATAAATCTGATTCATAGGTAGAAGAGCAGTTAAGAGAGTCTTGATTTAGTAATTTTCCAGCAGCATACATGCAGAGCCTCAGCTAGATTTTCTTGTTTGCTTGGCCATAATATTTTATGGTCTGGTTCTGGGCTTACAGTGCAAGGGAACTTCTTGTGATAAATTGCAGATATGACAATGAGTGTCAGTGTACAGTTCCCTGAGCAGATGTTCATTTAGTCTAATTTCACCAGTACTTTACTGTTCATCCAGAACAGATCTTGCCAGCTCAGGATGAAAACACAAAGAGAGATAGCACAAAAGATCGCTCTGCAAATAACCTGATCTGTTTTAGGCGCGTGGGGGGGGGGGGTGTGTGAAGAAAAACATGCTGGAACTTCAGAGTGCTACGTATGTGCTAAGGTTATTACATGTTAGATACAGTAAATCATCCATACACCCACAACCCATAGGGGTAAATTTACAAAAGCATGCGTAGGAAGCTGCACATTAATCTACCTCTGAACAATAGTTACTTTATGACTGCACTTAAAGAACCCTTGCATCTGTTTTTAAGGTCTCTCTAGCTCTGCCTTTGTTCTGCCAGCCTTTCCTGACTTTGTTGGTTTTGCAGAACAGGTAGCATCTGAACTTGAGGGTTACTGCTTGTGAAAGAAGAGAAAATAATCTGTCCGTTTAAAATGCAGAGGGTGGCTCTAGTTTACTAATCTGCCTTTCCTTTTCTTCAATCCGTAGGTGTCGTATGCCCGTCCAAGTTCAGCATCAATCAGAGATGCGAACTTGTATGTCAGCGGCCTTCCGAAAACAATGACCCAGAAAGAATTAGAGCAGTTATTCTCACAATATGGGCGCATCATCACCTCACGGATTCTGGTTGATCAAGTCACAGGTTAAAAGAAAACTTTTCTCCATATATGCATATTTTTCTGGAAATGGCAAAATTGTAAATGCTTGCTGGCAGTTGGGTTTAAGACAATATGACTTTTAGTGTAAAATGCTGGTTCTTTATAAGTGTGCCTGTTTGGAGGCATAACTGCTGGCTTTTTAATGAGGGATCTCAAAATGCAGAATGTTGTTTACTTAAAATCGTTATATTAAATACAGTAGGGGCTGATTTTGGAGAATACAGATGGGGAAGAGCATTTTTCTTTATAGGATTTCCTTAATTTGCAAGCCATGTATTCTGTGAAGTCAAAACCAACATTCAGTTTATGTTCATTACGCAGATGAGGCTGTTCCTGCAAATATTCATCTGTTCACATGTCTTTACTTCCCAGGGGTTTCTCGAGGTGTGGGATTTATCCGTTTTGATAAGAGAATAGAGGCAGAAGAAGCCATAAAGGGACTAAATGGCCAGAAGCCCAGTGGTGCTACAGAACCAATTACTGTGAAGTTTGCCAATAACCCCAGCCAGAAAACAAGCCAGGCACTCCTTTCACAGCTGTATCAGTCTCCCAACAGACGCTACCCTGGACCACTTCACCACCAGGCTCAGAGATTCAGGTAATTACCTGGAAAAGAACTGAAGTTCCACCAGTGATGACAATGTGGGGCAGGTGCTGCGCAGGAAAATATGCTTTAGTTGCGTAGGCTGACCTGATTTTCTTTGTAAAATTAAATATTCTTTCCTGGAGAATGAGGAGGAAAATCTGCTGACAGCAGTAGTCATGTTGTATTTACTAAAACAGCTGAAGTACTGTACAATCAGATCTCATGAAGGCTCATAGAAAAAGGGAAGACAGAATAGAGTTACACTGATAATCAGATGAGCAGTGACTATCCTGTTCTTTCTCATTTTTTTGGTAATGCTTTTATTTTCTGCTATATTATTACAGTTTTGATGCAGCTTAGACTTTGATGTTAATGACAGTGGATTGGTAGCAGGAAAAAAGCTGAGTCTGTTCCAGTCAGCAGCAGTATCATTAAATTTATTAGCCTGAGATATCTGCTCTTAGTATAAAGAGACCTTGTATTAGTCTTTGGTGTGATACTTCAGCTACTTTCGGGGATGTTTTATGCTTTGCATTCTGAATATACTGTTTCCATCTGATCCATAAGCCAGAGTTAGCAATACATGATGTTCTCATTACTTTTTTATTTAATAGTAATTTTCAGGCAACCTAGCATTCAAATAAAAAGTCTGCCTTCAAAAAAGATAACTTGGACATACGTAACTGAGTTGCCTACTGGCTTTAGAAAATTATTCAAAAGCAGTTTTAGTTTTTCAGTGATGAAAAGTGCTAATGACTTAAAGATCATAAAAAAAGTCAGTCATTGGCTACACTAAATTTACACTTGTTTGTCTTTAGCATGCAGCTGTGTCCATTGAGGTTATCACTGAATCCTTCCATGGATAGAAGGACTTTGTTGTACTCCCATGGAAAGCAGATGATTATATTCTGCAAAATTTGGTGGTCATTTAGATTGACATATCGTGGAGGATTAGTACTAAATATGTGTAATATAGAGGGGAGGATGTGTTATATTAAAGCAGTTAGAATCAAGAATTTTTCCAGTTCCAGCAATTTTAGACTGTAACATTTTCTTCTCAAGTTAACTGTAAATATAAGGTGAACAGTGGAATTATTTGCAAAAATCTCATACTAATATTGTCTAAAAAAGACAAATCAGAAGTGGATTTTTAAAAACCAAACCCTGGAAATTAAGGTTTTCTCTAAGACTGTAGACAAGTTAAAAATGGCTTTAAATGCTGTGGTGGAAATTTAAACACAACCTCAGACTTAACAAAGCAGGCTGGGAGTTGTTAGGCTCCTTAGATGTGTGGGAAACTTGTTGAACGTTTCTTCTTTGAAAATGGAACGCTATTAATAATAGTTCCATTGAGCGATCTTGCCATCTGTGAGACATTAACCCAAAGACCCTCCTTCTCTTTTCAGGCTGGACAATTTGCTTAATATGGCCTATGGCGTAAAGAGGTAATTAGAATTCCACAGATTGCCAGATGTCCGTGTTGGCACAGATTGGTGCTACAATTTATTTTTTTTAATTCACTAACTTTATTTTTTTTTTAATTCCTTCTTTTCTTCCACCAGCATGTCAAATTCTTTTTAAGTTTGGACTTCAGTTGGTTTTGTTACTTTAAAGGCCACACACAAAAATTCTGTGGGTTTTTTTCAACCTTTTTTTATTTACAGGTGGGCTTCTTAAATGGTTTAGGTGCAACAGCTACAAGCATTCAAACTGCAGTTGTCCTAAATGGTGCTTTTTCCAGAATCAGAACTATTAACTTAAGTGTTTAACTAATATCTGATCTGATAATGGAAAATTTAACAGTTCAAAACAAAAATTATGCTGCTGCTGTTGTCTAAATCTCACAGTTAAGACCTCATTCCTCCTACATCTGGCTTCACAAGTTTGACTTGAAAATATAGCTGTGTGCACCTTAATCAGCCCTAAGTTTCTTTTGTTACAGGTTTAATACTTTGAAATGTTCTTGGTGCTTGAGATTTCTTTTTTTGTTTGTTTAAAATAGCTCTGTGTGTTTGTATGTATGTGCACGCATGTGTGATAAAGCTCGGCTGATTTATAAACATTTATGCTGTTTCATGAGGATGTTCAATGTTTGATCTGATAGCTAAAATGAGTTGACATGTTGTTAGTGTTTCTTCTAATGGCACACATCAATGCAAGCGAACCTTACAGCAAAACAAAGGTGTAGTCTTATTCCTGATGTTACCGTAAGATGTCCAGCCATCCCCCACAATTAAGATGAGAAAATACTTCTTAATCTTCTGAAATGGTCTACTCGCCACACTTGAGAATTATTTGAGCTTTTTTTTTAAAGCTCATCCTGTAAAATGGTACGGTAAGTATATCTTTACACTGGCTAGTAGTGGACAGTAACATACTGCCACAGTAGCTGTCACACAAATCACAAATGGTAAGACTACTTGCAAAAACAATAGTCGAAACAGAGGCAGTGTATCATCCCAGAAGCACTACTTCTGGTGTTCATTAGTACATTTGTTACATCTGCAATATCCTTAGCAGCGATGGTGATATGATGAGTCAGAACTTACCACCTGATTTTATCACACACAGCTTCTCCCGCGTTCTCCCCTCTCATTTGTTTCTTGATACATTGCCAAAAACATGGCAAAACTCTCAGCCTCGAGTACCTGTCAGGTACAGGTCGGTGTCAGAAGGACGGGTTTGTTCAGGGAGTTTTCCCTGGGTTTTTGCTGCTGCTGCTTCCCTGGAGTTGCACTGGTGTGTGGTGCAGGACAAACAGGGCTTAGTCTGAACTAGTGAGGGTTTGAATTCTGATTTCATATTACCTGCAGAGGGAGAGAGACTGAGTTACCTGCCTTTATAGGTTATGCATCTGCTTTCTTAATATTCAGGGTCTGCAACGTTAGTCTCAAATCACAGCAGTGTTTAAGTTGTTTTGTAGGCATCTGAACTTAGTTCTTAACTCCTCCCAGCGAATCTTAAACTTGTGCTTGCACTAGCAAACCCTGTATTTACGAGCTTAGGGTCACAAAAAAATACCATATTGATAAAAAATCCTGAGGCTGCTTCTGAAACATCTGTAGTGTAGCATTCCTGGGTTTGGGAGTCGGTTCTTTCTTTCCCTGTTTTAAGTATGTGGTACTGGTGGAAAATGAGATCTGCTGATGTGGAACAAAGGTTTTACTGACGCGAATTTCAGATCACTAGCTAGTAGCAAAGCTACTTATGCAATAGGTTATCTTGTATTTGTGTCAATACACTTGCACTAGTTTCGGGCATGTTTTCTTGGATTTACAGCAGCTCCTCTGCTCGTGGTACATAAACAGTTGAAAGCTGCATAGCTCCCAAAGGTTTCCAGGGAAAAGCCACTCTCCAGTGAACTGTATGGAACTTTAACCCTTTACTTCAGCGCAGCATTCCTCAAAAATGCAAAACGTTATAACCTACTGTGTGACATGCACAGCTTTGCATTGTACAGATTTTACAATAACATCAGTTACAGGTAGTGTATCCACTAGTGTTGTACTTCATGTTAAATTTAAACGCTGCAGAAAAGGAGCATTTGCTGGCTTACGTATGTTACTCGCACAGTTGACACTTGTCAGCAATGGGCTTAAAGTCCCATCTTCCAAATTTCAAAAGAGGTTGAAGCTGTTGGCTTATACAAGCTCTCAGTCCTGGCCGCCTTATTTACAATTCCACATACAGTGGAAGGAGCAGTATAAATTGGCCTTGTCCAGCTGTCTTTGTTTTCAGCAGCTGGGGAAATACCGTGGGTTAGAGCCATGCTGAACTATTATGATAATGTTACTAGTTTCAGTATGCGGGAGAGAAACTAAAAGATGTTGAGAGTAGGATTTGCAAAAGTGAAGTTCAGTTGGAAAGTTGCCATCTATTTTTAATAAACTGTCTGCGAACCTGTATGTATGTCTGAACATCTAATGCTGTAAGCATTTGTGAACTGCTCATTTATAGCATAGCTACACCCCAGTGATGTTCCTCAGCTTAAGATGAATATTCCAAGTGTCTCGAATATACATATAAAGTGCCATCAGGAGTCCCCAGCATGGTGAGCAGCCATCAAGTGTGTAGTTTCTCTTATGGTTATTTAATATACGCTGCAAAATATTGTGCAGATTGCTAAATGTGTGTGGAAATATTACAAGTGTAAAAGGAGAAGTTTTGGAGAGCACAAGAGCTTACTCAGCAACTCAGAACCCCCCCCTCCACTCCCTCAGACATCACTCAGAAAATCTTGAGGAATTATTATTCAGTTCTGGTATTAATACTCATCATATTGAAGGTACATGTGAAACTGGATTTTTATTAAGACATTTCCTCTGTGCAGTTGTTATTTTAAAACATATCCCAAAGTGTAGCTTCAGAAAGCGTGTCATTTTTTTTTTTAAACTCATGAAAGGAAAATTATGTTGATCCTGAGGGCTGATACTGCTTAACATCTTCATTAATATCCTGAGTCATGGGCTGCAATGCACCCTCCTTGCATTAACGGGTGACACTAAATTGGTGAGGGAGCAGGGGCAGTCACTGTGCTGTTGGCCACGGCTGCCACTGGGGAGACCTTGTCAAGCTGGAGGAACGTGGTAAAATTCAGGAAAAGCAAATGCAGAGTTTAGCCCCTGACTGCTGTCTTCAGCTACCTACAAGGGGCATTAAAAAGATGAAGCCAAGCTCTTCTCAGAGGTCAACTGCAAAAGGACGAGAGTCAACAGTAACGGGCTGCAGCAGGGAAAATTCAACTGAGTATGAGGGAAAATCATTCGCAGTGAGGATGGTGGAGCCCTGAAGCAGGAGCTGCAGGAGTGGAGTTCCCGTCCTTGGAGACTTTCAAAACTTCCCTCTGCGAGGCCATGAGCAGCAGATCCAATGCAAGAAGTTAGCCTCACGTTGAGCAGGAGGTTGTTCAGATGACCTGCATAGGTCCGGCCCAGCCTATGTTATTCTGTGATGGTTGTGTTCATCAGTGTACTACCTGGCCTTGGCTTCCCAGTTCAGATGTTCAAGTTAAAGAAAACAGGTCCCAAAAGACAAGGCGGGGGGAAAGTTAGGGTGCTATATTACATTTCTAGGAGCTTGTCTCTCTGCATTGGCTATTCGAAGACCTAAGATCCTGTTATGGACATGAAGTCTCACAGTATGAAGGTATTAGTTGACATGCTCATTGATTACATTTATGCACTCTCTTACTTACTCTACGATAGCTGCATAAGTCTTCTTTAATATGTGGCCAGCTTTAGGACTTCTTTATTAACTGGATTTTTTCCCAGTGTATGTCAATTAAGGACTATGTTAGGAGGAGAATTAAAATCTACCACTTAAAGACGTCTCTAAATCTAATAGTATTTCTGGCTAAAGAGGCTACTGTTATAGCTGAATCCTGACAGTGCCATTTCATACTAATCTTTAAAATAAGTCTTGAAGTTTGTTTGATTTTTTTTTTCTCCCCCCCTCCCCTGAAACGAGTAAGAGGTAAAGCATTAGATCTCCCATTGCCCTGAAACTATGTTATTTTTTTAGTGATGGGAATAAGTGGCAAATTCCTACAGGCCTTTTTAAATGAACTTGTGTTTATAGCAGCATGTACAGGCCCTTCTTGACTTAGATTGTCCTTAAGCATTTCTTTTATTAGATCTTTGTATACATCTAAGTGGGGCTTATCCTTGAAGGGAGATGCATTTATGCCCAGATTTGGTCTGTTGATTTACAACAGCTCCCTTCCACTTAAGTAGGAGCTAGAGACCAAGGGTGGCTATGTAGGCATCTTCCAGGGATAGGATCAAGAACCTTCATTAACATTGGCTTATTTATTTCAAAGTCTTGGTTCCGTGTACCTTGTGCCAAGAGATATATTTAGAATAGACCCCTCTTTTTACTTGGTAGGTTTTCTCCGATCACAATTGATGGTATGACGAGCCTTGTTGGAATGAATATCCCTGGTCACACCGGGACTGGATGGTGCATCTTCGTCTACAACTTGTCTCCCGACTCAGATGAGAGCGTGCTGTGGCAGTTGTTTGGTCCCTTTGGAGCAGTCAATAATGTCAAGGTGATCCGTGATTTCAACACCAACAAGTGCAAGGGATTTGGCTTTGTCACCATGACCAACTACGACGAAGCTGCCATGGCGATTGCCAGCCTTAATGGATACCGTTTAGGAGACAGAGTATTGCAAGTTTCCTTTAAAACCAATAAAACCCACAAATCCTGAATTTCATATCCTTACTTACTAAAATATATATATATAAATATATATACGAACAAAACAAAAAAAAAAACTCTTCAAGGCTTATATTCAACCATGGACTTTATAAGCCAGTGTTGCCTAAGTATTAAAACATTGGATATCCTGTGAGGAACAGGAAAGGATTTTATAATGCTTAGAAAAAAAAAAAAAACCTTTGATGCATTGAATGTTCTTTCATAGCTGTCGTTGTTGAATATAATATACATAGATAACAATGTGCAGGGATTTTTACCCGGCCAGCTAGTTTTACTACCTTCCTTGAAGGTGGGTCTTTTTAAGATGACCATTCACTCATTTGAAAAAATAATAAAACAAAAACAATTTTTACGAACTAATGGGATTAAAAGCAAGAAAAAATTTTTGTTTTTCTTTTCTTTTTTCAAAACATTGATTGAATCAGATTGGTAAACCCCCCACATAAATTAAAGAGGAACAATAAAAATTGCAAAAAGAAGAACATAATTTTGCAACTTTTTTTATTTTTCCTTTTTTCTTTTGTATCATGTGAACTAAACAGTCTTCTGTTAGGGAATGGGGTAAAGGGGGATACCTGATGACATAACAATTTAAATAACATTAACAATGTTGCCAAAGAGGTGGTCTCTTTGCTGAAAATGGGTTTCAAGAAAAATCTATTTTTATAAAATATAAAGAATTTTTACAAGAGAATCTGGATTTGAGAAAAAATATTTTGACTGGCTAATTTAGGGGAAATTGACAACTTTGTCATGTTCATACTGCACTGGTAACTTTTTAGAGATCAAGATGTGTGTTTTAAACTGGATTAGTAGATTGTTTTTTGAAGGATGGGCTACAAACAGATGATCTTCGTATCTTTTCATAGCATGTAATAAAAATATTAAATACAGTACGGGAGAGTGTTCTTCCCAGGCACGCAGTTACCCACAGTCAAAACCCAAAAGCAAGGAGATGAGTTGCAAGACGGTTTTTCTTTAAGTCATCAGTATGGGATATCAGCAGAACAAAAGTTAAAAAAAATTAATTTTTGATCAAAAACTTCCTTGGTTTGAGCAGTAGGTGCTACAAAATTATTTACATATCTTAGTATCATAGTTAAATGTAATGTGTTTAGAAAAAATACATTTGCTTTAAATTTGTTAAGAATTTTCAAATTCACTTTATAGCCCAAGCTAATATAATTGGGCTGTGTTGGCACATTTGGAACACTGTTTATGTTGCTTGAAACACTTATTTATTTAATTGCCGATGTGATGCATATGGCCAAAATCAAATATAGCTAGTTTGGCTAGTCTACTTATTTGTTTACTTAAACTATGGGAAGAAGCATATTATTGTGTCATTTTGTTGTGTGTGTATGTGTATATATAATATAAATATATATATATATAAAGTTATTTTTTCTTTTGGTTAATTTATTATAAGTTGTAACACTTTGCTAGTTTTGTTTGTATATGTCTTAAAATGTTTTCTTATGATACTTAAGTGACAGAGGTATCAAGGTAACTTGTGTAGAAATATTGTTTGATATATTGTCATGTTTGTTGTGAATATTTTTTCTTACTGCACAGTAGAAAAGAAAACAACTGGGTCTTTATTTTAATGTAATTCAGATTGGGGAAAACAGAGCTAAGGGAACAAAATGACTGAGGGGGTGCTCTCCCATGTCCAGTGCACTGATCATTTTAGTATGTTTGTGCTTTGTATGGTTATATATTTAAAACAAAAAAGGGTCATGCTCTTCCCTGAGTACTAGAAACAGTTACTCGCTATGCATAATCTAGTTGATAGTTAAATTTGCTATTGCTTTTCTTGTCTTGTTATATAAAATCTTTTCAATACAAGTTTAGTCTTAATGGTAATAAAACGTTATGGTTATTTATAACTTGTGCTTATTTTGTGCATTTTTTCCATGCTATACCCACTAACTGCATGTAGACTAAGTATTGTTTTTTCACACTGAAGAGGCAAACTTTTGTAGTAGACAAATAACTAAAGCAAAGGCTGCATCATAATTTTATCAGTTTTTTACTTTAACAATGTTAGATTTTAGTTTAAAGGAACACTCATTCAATGTTCAGGGAAACCTTTATACATCATCTGCTATGAATGAGCGCAGTTTGCTGGGAAAGTTTTGATGCATTTGCTAAGCATTAGTGGGGAAGGCATGTCAGAATCTTTTCTCTACGATGTGTTTTACTATCTGAATAATAATAATAATTTAAAAAAATCTTTCTTAGGACCAGGCAGTTGTATACTTTAGTTATAATGAATGACTTCATGTTAACCTTGCTAGTTTAGATCATTTCTGAGGGAAAGTATTGTAAATGTTTTTTTCATAACCTTGTTGTGTTTGAATTATTTGTACTTTAATTGTCCAGACAATAAATGAAAGTGTGTAGAATGGCTATGGACTTTCCACCTTTTTAACTGTGTTCAGATGTTTTAGTAATCCCAGCTGCACCTCAAATGAAGTAGATGTTAGAGTCTGATTTCAGAAGCAAGGTCTTCAAGAGAGAAATGTACTAGTCAAACCAGATGAGCATATTCATGATTTGTTTTTCCTTCTGAAGGTTAGAAAGAATCAGCCATTTAATTTAAGATGTTGAACACCAAATACCAAACTGTAACTGTAACTTTATTTATTTGAATGTGGAAGATACTGAAGGATTTCTACTATATACAGTATTTTTACACAATGAAAATATTAACTCAGTATCAACACTTAACAAAAGTAGCGAGCAAATTTCAGCGCTAATACAGTTTTTAAGCCATCATTTAGTTTGACTTTTCTATGAATATGCTATGAATGTCATGCAATATGAAACACTGTACATATTATCTGTACAACAGTCTATATGATCACACTCCAAATTTGATTCTTTTCACCATGTGTTATAACTAGAGTTGATACTTCTTTCAGTTGACTTGTTTGAATCCCATTAATACAAATATTCACTTCATGTTTATGTTCTGTAACATTCACTAATTGAGAATATGTACCTTGTAAAACTGCAGCGTTGCATTTCGTAACAGATTAGGAAAACTATATCAGAGGGCTGGATGGACTGTGTGGTTCTTCAGCTCCTTCACCTACTAATAAACTCGTGTTTTTGTGAGATTAAGTTACCATGTTGGTTATAATAATTAATTGCAGGCCACAGAATGAGTTTGTTCTTAAATTTACAGCTTGCTCAATTCATCCTTAAACCAACCTGACCATGCCATAGTAAAATGCAGAAGTTAATTTGTTCTGTTTAAAGACTTGGCTCTGAAAACCATCATTCTTCCATCTATCTATATATATGTATATACACACAGTTTTGATATATACATGTATATATTACATGCACGTCACAACATAGTGTAACATGCACCAGCCCATTTTAAAAAAACCCTGCACTTTCCATTTAAGAAAGTGTTTGTTATAAAATAACACTATCTACATTACAGCATTTGTTAGGTTCGTCACCTAATTTTTTTTCCTCTCCTTTCTTCTGTGTACCTTACACTGTCAGAAAAGTAGTGAGCTGAAAAATCACTGTACAGTCTAGACAGAAAGGTGACTGTACATACTGGCATTTTGCTGTTGGCTTCAAAGAGGCCAGTTTTGGTCCAGCTTACTTCCCCAGGTCCACTTAAAGGTTGGCTACTGATCCTTCTACATCTCATTCATGTAAAGTACCTATTTCTCATTCTGTACAGCTTGCGTTAGTGAGCTTACCTAAGCTGTATGAAAGCTCACGTGCACATGTTAACACAAGAGAAAGGACTCTGCCCATTTTAGGAATCCAAATGTAAGTTCAGTCCCACTTTTGAGAGTATCACAAATGTACGCTGGATAAAAATGGTCACAGGCGGGCCCTTGGTTCACTACACATCCTATGTGAGCATTTTTAGAAAGTCTTGCTGAAACACAATTTCTGCCCAGCTGGGATCAGAACCAAATTTCACTAACACTCATTCAAAGTAATCAAGTTTTATATTTCTTTCCTGAAAGGGTAATCACTCTTTCTGCAATTAGCAAGCCTGCTGCATAAATGGAAAATCACCTGGGGGAGGGTGTTTCAAGTGCATTCACTTTATATTCCACTTCAGACTACCTTGGGCACAGTAATGGGCTTTGAATGAATGGAAAGGGGAGTGTGTGTTGAAAATGATGGCTGGCGTATTCAAGATAGCAGTGAGCCGCTCTTGAAATTTTTGCGGTGGGAAGT
This sequence comes from Haliaeetus leucocephalus, assembly GCF_000737465.1. Lineage (NCBI taxonomy): Eukaryota > Metazoa > Chordata > Aves > Accipitriformes > Accipitridae > Haliaeetus > Haliaeetus leucocephalus. The sequence goes on along the minus strand of NW_010973284.1, from coordinate 5,513,882 downwards.
CAGCTTACCTGGTGACATGGAATTTGTAGCAACCCAACTGCAGACAAGTATTCTGGTGCCCTCAAGGGTTTCCATTGGAATGGTTGGGCGGGGGGGGGCTGGATGCACAGCACCTAGCAGAGGCTGCTACCTGGGTACTTACATCAGCCTCGGGATAATTGATGGGGAGAGGCACATCCAGAAGGTGTCCTGGGGAACCCCTTTCTCCGTCATCAGTAGCAGGAGCCGGGCAAGGCTGTTAACTGAATGCCTCTCACTTACATGACCGCAGCTAGATGAGGTAAAGCCAGGTCAGGGTGTGATGACAGAGTAGATTAGCTCCCTGCCCTGGAGATCTTACAGACTGAGCTCGCTGCACAGAAGTAATTCATTGTGCATACAGAGCAAAATGAAAGGAGATCAAATCCAGCATAACTTTACGAAAGCTCTGACATCTCGGGCTAATCCAGTAGCTCTCTTCTAAAAATAACTGACTTCTTAAACCCAGAAGATGCGATGGAGCCGCTCCAGCTGAGCTTCAGTAACTCATAAGGGGGCATATCACTTGGAGACAAACAGGAGCTTCTGCAGGAAGGAAACGAAAAGCGACAACTGCACACAGGCACACGTACACACACCCTGGGGGTGCTGCTCCCCGCCACCGCTGCAGTGCAGCCCCTGGCCGCGTGCTAAGGAAATGGCTTTCATCCCACGTGCAGCGGGGTGGTAACTCCTGCAACCGGGAGAACGCGTACGCTGGCGCGACAGGTACTTCGGAGGCCTTCCCCAGAAACGCTGTGTGCCACTCCGGTGCGCTCGAGAAATTCAAATGGGATCAAGCACCGTAAGGTGCCAGCGTGGTCAGGAGGATGGGAACTTAGTCTATGAAAAGAGTCACTGAGCTTAAATTGTTTCTATTCCCATAAACCCAAAAGCAGTGTTTCAAAAAGCCTGTTCCCTGTAAATCTCCTAGAGACGAGCATCAGAAAGGGCTGTAGGAAGAAAAGTGACCAAAAGGATGGGTCATACAAAGGCAAACTACTTTGACTTGCCCACAATTGAAGACAAGAAATTACTTTCTTGTTCTTTCTATCACATTAGCAGTATTTTCAAAATACTCTTTCAGTAGAAATAACTGGGAAGATGGGGATGTGGATACACACACACACAAAATTAAACAGCTGCTTTTCAGTCAAGGCTTGAAATTTTGTCTACCGCACCCCTAAGGTATCACTGATATTTTTAAAAACCAGTCCAGCATATTTTAAAGGACTTAAAATATTTCATGCTTAATTTCATGCAGGTTTAAAACATTACAGGGCTGCAATTTATTTCTTGTGCAGTAGCAAAAAATAAAATCCTAAAACCTCTACCCTATCCATTTCACAATAAACCTCCAGTCTTCTCTCAAATCAGTGGGGTCTGGAGCTGCCAGCAATCGTGACCCAACTACTGCTACTTACTCACAGGCAAACACAACGCAGGGCTGGTTCACGTTTCCCCCCCAGCAGATACAAAGCAAACCAATGTGGTAAGTTGCTATGCCATCAGGTCCAGAAGCTCCCAACACTGCAGATTGCTTTGGAGTGGATGGGAGGGCTTTGTCAGCAAAACAAGCGTCTTGTCCCCAAACACTTCAGCCACCAGCCTCGAGGTCCCCTGTGCCACCGTGCGCTCCCACCACAGGTGGCAGCCCCGGCCCCGCTTGTCTAGTGCGACGTCCTCACCGTAGCAGCTACGCCAACAGCTCCTGGCCAGCCCAGGGTGCCATGGGGTGATCCCGCCTGCCCACCCTTGCTCCAGCAGCCGAAGGACAAGAGGAATGGGTTTTATTTAGTTCTTTGTTAATACACCCAGTGGCACAGGGGAAGCACACCGGGGACCCTCCGTCCTGGCTGTTGTCTTACCTGGCCCGCGTGGTGCAGAGCACCCCACTGCATCAACACTTAAAGTAAAGAACCAAGCTTCCTAAATTTCATTTCTCATTAACCTCTCTCACACAGTGGCCCAGTAGCCATCACTCAGGCAGGAGGAGCAGGCAAATAGCCGTCTTTGGCCTTATTTTATCCATCCTGACCACCTGCTTAACACCACGACCATTAAGGCTCTGTGTCGTTCCCCCCTGCCCAAGGACACCAATGTGGACCCCACTGTAGATGAAGCTCCGGGTTTTGTGCCACACGAGGCTGATGGAGCAGTCGGCGATGTGGGGCTGGTGAGTCTGGAAGTGCCTGACCTCCGCTGAAGTTCTCCACTCAGCCTTGCATTTTCTCTTTTCTCCTCCAAAACCCAGATGTACAGCCTGGGATGGCTGCATTGCCGAGGCACTAGTACAAGCCACCAGTGACAGCTTTCATAAAGACACAAGATTTTATCAAATTAGGAGGAAACAAACAAACAAAAATATCCCCTAAACTTTGCAAACGAGCATAAGCAATGCCACTGAAAGAGCAATCATTTAAAAATAAATCCCTGATAAGGAAAAAACCCCACCAAAAGAAAAGGGGCTTAATTCGGAGGCCTTGTCTGTGCTGTGGATCACTCAGCGCAGCTAAACTGCCCCAGCAACCTTTTTCATAGCAATATCTGGGGAACCTGACGCTGAGGCCCAAAATACTTAATTTTAATTTGGTGACTTTTAAACACACGAGATCATTAGCTCTTCAGTTTGCGCATCAGAACTGACTAGAGCTGCCACAAGCCATTTGCTTTAAAGTAGCACTTAGACTTTTCTTCCCTTACATTTTGTTGGAATTGCACAGGTCCCAACAAAATGATATGCAAGAATTAGCTTTTTATGAACAATACAATTCTGATTTTAAATCAGCACATGAGATAGATAGATACTTAATTAATTTTGTAGGATAAGGAATCTGTTGCAAATATACAGCAGTACACCCACACATCACCATCTGCTGTGGAGAATTAAATGTACAACTCACAAATGAAATCCTGCAAAGTTGGTGCAAAAAGGTCCTTGCTTGAATTTAAACAAGGCTGTGGAAACCTGCAAACACATTGCAAAAGATCATGAAAACAATAACAAATTTGTCCATCTGTGAGTCAGTTCTAGCAGGGTTGGGTTTTCGTTTTGTTTTTAATATTGGTGTATTTGCAATAATTGTTGCAGCTCACAATGCAAACTGTGTAAAGTGTATTTGAGCTCTTCTCTGGGCAGAACAAAGTCACTCATAGAGGTGCTCCTAACGGGCTCTCTGTCACATTACGCCAGGTCTTCTATGGTTGGGGGGGGGGGGGAAAAAACCAAAAAAAACAATTTCCTTTTTTTTTTTTTAATATTCAGTTTAGCCACAATTGTGAAAAAAATTGGCAAATCTGGCAATTGTTGTGGATGTTTTATTATTAGAATTATTAACAAACACTGTTCTACTGAAGTGAGGAAAAATAAACATCAACAACTACTGCTGCCATGAAAAAACTGACAAACACAAATACCTGTACCCCTTTGACTCCTCTGAAGCCAAGCGTTCATTTTCTAATTTTGCATCATTTTCTCCTAACATACTGATTTGAAATGTGCTTTTAACTTTACACCTAGTAGAACCACATGATACTAAGTCATGTCTCCTGATCTCCTATACCGAGGAGATGGCCATGAATCTTTATAGCCAAGAAAGGCAGTGAAGTCTCTTGCCCTAATACATGCCAGTAAAATACGTGGTTACATATGAGAAGGCTGGAGCAGACTGAAAGAAAGGCTCTTTGTACAGTTGCAGCTCCTGCCTTTTCTGTGCTTAGCATTAACCCCCAGGACAGCCGAGAGTGCCGAGCGCTCGCTGGCAGCCGCGGGCTGTAAATGAGCCCAGGAGCTGCTCCTCACACTCTCACCAGCTGTATACCTCAAAAAAGTTGTCTTCTGCAGTATTAGGATGACTGAAGCCATACCAGTGGTCCCTGAAACACAGATGCCCTTCTCTTTTTTTTAAATAGGGTGCCAGGAAAACATGCTGACATTTTCTCTGGTTACTACTTCATTTTATCAACAAAAGAGCTATAAACGTGCTGTCTGAAAGCACACACTTGTGATGCTACCAAGCCCATCAGCATCTGGAATTCTACCTGCGCATCCACAAAACCGTAAGGCTATGTAGGAAATACAAGATACAGCATTCCTCTGCCACAGACAAAAATTGCTCTGGTTTGGTGTTCTTACAGCTTTTAACGGGTTTTTTTTTTAGAAAATGAAAAGATTTCCTAAACCTTTTCTAAGATGCATGCGTTTTTTTAACATATATTTATCCCCTCGCACACCTGGGAAGTACTCTCAGTACACACACACCAAGTATAATTTATGCTAAGGGCCTGTTACATGTTTAACTCAGATAAAGTGTATCTGTAATTAAGAAACGCAGCATCAGAGGTACAACGTGCATGTAAATTTGCAGCAAGGAGTCTATCAACTGAATGAATGCCACTGAAGACTATTTAAAACCACAACCTAATCAGAAAACTACGCATATATATTTATATCAATATCACAAAACCCTTTGACATCCTCAGCACTGCTAACACTCTGACTAGAAGCCGACTTAACACAGCTGCCTTGGGCACACTTGCATGCATAAAAAATCAAGTGACTTGATTAATCAGTTAAAGTTGCTGAATCATGGGCTTGCAGTCGTGCCTGCGTAGCCTTGGCTATCAATGGGAAACCGTCAGCGTGGGATTTAGATGAATTTCTATCAGCTGGTCCACAGACCTGTATGGCCCTTATCTTTGCCAGCATTTTTATAAGAGACAGAATCTCCGTCCCGAAAAATGAGCCTTGTCAAAGGGGTGGAAGTATGTGTATGAGAAGGGAGTCCAAAGGTAAGTGGCAGAAGGGAAGCAGATCTTAGAAGAAGAGGTAGGAATGCTGTAAGAAAATCCTGAATCCACTTGGAAGCCACCTCCAACAAACCCAGCCAGAGGCCCCAGGCTGCCTGGCCACACTGAGCAGCAGCTGAAGGTGGATCCCAGGTTGAGCAAAGCATGTCTGAAATTCAGCAGCATCACCAAGAAAAGAGCAGGAAGAAATAAAGAGCATGTGATATGGGTGGGGATGGAAAGCAAAAGCATCCAGGCAGTCTTATCTAAGAAAACTGCATTCTCAGAGTCACTGTAGCACCAGTGCAGCCACACCAGGAAAATGGGAGCACTTCTGGGTCTCTGGGGCATGAACTACCTTGCCATGAGTTTTCAAAAGTCGGAGACGCTGGGAAAAAAAATGCTTTTCCTTAACACATAGAGAGCAATTTGTCCAGGAAAAAAAAAAGAGAAATTTCTAGGGTGTATGTTTTATTTGACTCCCACTGTGGAGGCTCTCTGCATGGCTCATCCTACCCAGTGTCCTGCAAGCTTCACCTCTTCTGAGGAGGGCTGGAGTCTCTGGGAGAAGGAGCTTCCTTCCTGTGTCAGCCTGTGTCTGGAGAAAAGAAAATCCTCAGAAACAATTCACTGTGCCCTGCAGGGACCCTCTGCAGCAGCATTGCTCTCTGGCCATGTGCGCCCGATGGGAATAGTGCTTTTTGTCATTGAGTTCAAACCCTCCCATCCAAAGAGGTTATCCTTTGGTGGGATCTTTAGGTGACAAGAACAGCCACTGCTCCTCTGAAGGACACCAAACCAGCTGCTTTCTGCTAGGAAATCAAGAAAAATTTGGTTAAAGAAACAAACAAAAAAAGTCAGATGAAACCCTGGTGAGAGCTGGAGAGCCTGAGCATGTAGCTGCTGCCTCCTCCACCGCCTTTGTCCCAGGTGCCCACAGCGCCCAGCAGACCGATGATGCGGTGGGGAGGGAAGGCCAGTTCAGGCAGGAGAAGGGTCCCTGGAGGAGACTGTTCCTCAGTTGCTGGTGCCTTCTTGCCCAGCAGAGCACAATAGAGAGAACCATGATGACACATTTGCCAAATCCGTCCTGCCAGGCAGCTGGTCAAAGCTTTTGCTTTGCTTTTTCAGAGTGTGAGCAAAGTGTCCTTGAACGAGTGTTTAGAATAAAAGAAAAAGGAGGGCAAGCAGCCTTTGTGCCAAACCTCTTACATTTTCTCCACAGTGTGACTGCTGCACTTGTGAATGATCATATTAACATATATTAGAGGAGTTCATGTGCCAGTAATGGAAGAGATTGTCAAACCATGGTATCTTATCTATTAAAATAGCCAGAGTAATAGTATCATGTTGGCTAAATTAAAAAGAAGAGAAGGTGCTGAACAGGTTGTTCACTGCCCAAAACCAGTACATCTTTGGCTACACACATATATATTTCAGTATGAACTGACTGTGTGTGTATTTTCAACATGAAAAGATAAAATATTGTTCTATGCCATGTTATAAACTAAGTTTGTGCAATGGAACAGATTTTTACAGCTAAGTTAAAACCTCTTGAGAATAAGAGGTTTATAATGGAAATGCTGACAGAGTCAACTACAGCACTGGGATCTCTCTTGCTATTATGACCAGATAAACCAACAAGGTAATTCAATGTAGTGTTCCAGCGCCGAGACACTAACACACTCTTTCTGGTCCCAGGTGCTGAGGGAAAGTTAAATATAAAACTTAATGAAACTGCAGTGACTGACTACAGGGCTGGATGGTTGCCCCTGCACCAGGGAAAGGTGAATTTCTCTCCCAGGAAGGTGTCTGAAAGGCAGGTAGTGACCGGCTGGTTCAAGTGCAAGCAGTGGCTGGAGCCTTCTGAAGTTTTCCTCGGCTAAAGTCAAATGGCTGGCTAAAGTCAAACAGCTGTAAGAATCCAACCCAGTCGCTGCACACATCTCAGACTAAGAAATGAACAGAAATGCAAAGTGCTTCCAACGCACCCACCACACCTCCACACGATGGATGCTGAGGGCTTGAGCAGCGCTCACAGGGGCTGGGGGGCATAGAACTGCTGTCCCTCCCCGCAAAATTGCCCCAGAAGTCTTCGGTTTAGCAATTCAAGTGCTGGGGAATCCAACTCCACTCAGAAAGTGATAGCTAGAGGGAAGCTCACGTGTGGATGGGTGTTCAGTCCTTGCTCTGTTTCCAGATCCTTTCCCCTGGTCTCAGAGGCGGGAGGCAGCCGCAGGGTTGTGCTAAGCCGGCATGGCGATTCTCCAGCTTGTGTCCAAATAGATGATAAAGCTGCCAGAAGCAGAAGTGCAGTTCATGCCATGTTTTAACACCCAGAAAACTTTGCTACTCCTTTTTGTGCCGTGTATAAAATTACAGAGGCTACTAGGAGGTGCGCGCGCTGCCTCTACCTACACAAAAAATCCTGAGCAAACTTCCTGAGGTTGGTGGGCTGGTAGCACTGCCTACTGTCAAGACCGTCTGACATTTCCAATTACAAGACTCTACTTTCAGCTGCTTATAACTGTCATATTTTGACCAGTAACTTGTCATTTTCCATCCTGGGCATCTGCCTCAGGCTGAATTTTTTTTGAAAGCTTCAGCCAAAACAATATAGCTATTCCCAAGGGCAAGGCCAGGAAACAATGCGCTGTTTTGTAATGGTAAAAGAGAAAAAGAACTGACATCCTCTTCTTTAAGATGCACCACAGCTCCTCATGGTTTGGATAGGGGAGTCGACTTGTGACCTTTGTGTTAAGGATGTGCCTTTTCATTACTGCCATGAAAATCTACGCAAGTGTGGCCAAGTGAAAGCATTTAACAAAAATCCAATCCAACTTCCTCAGCAAAGACTTTTTTAGTGGGAATCCTAAAAGCTCTGAGGATCTTGTCCTGCTGGGGTCATCTTGCCCTTCAGCTTGTCCAGAACAGGGTAGCCCCATCCCACCGACCCATCAGCACAGAGCAGCTAATTCCCTTTGGAGCACTCACCACCACAAGTTACTGGGTATGTGTTAACGCCTGGCTGGAGAAGCAGAGCGAGATGCCGCCTATGGTCACAGCTCCTCATCACTACACTGTGGGTGCAAAGATCACCTGTATTCTGGCATCAAGACCACGAGGGAAACAAATTCAACCATGCTGGCACAGAAGAAATGAGTCTTGGGCCAGGATCGTGGAGGAAATGCAGCCTTAAGGAGAGGAAGGGACATTTAGACAAGTCTGATGGGCTGGGCAAAGGCGGTGGGACAGGAGCAGTGCAGGTGTGGGAGACCTGGTGCTGAACAGAGAAGGGGCCTGAACCTCAGGAAATGAACCCAAATAGGGGCGACTGGGACTAGCCAGGTAAAAAGACAGGGTAAGAAAAGACAGCACTCAAACAAGGATGAGATGCAGGGGAACGGGCGGAATGATTTGCACCCACCAGAGCTGGTGGCTTTCCAGGACTGGGAATGGGATCCAGGATCCTGAGTCTCATGATCAGGACAGTGCCAGAACGAGCTGTGAGATCCTGCCGTGCCCGGTCGGAAACGCAGGTTTTACAGCTCCTAGCTCGGCGTGGCTCTTCCTGGGTTCACAGCCCAGCGGCAGGAGTTGCAGCTGGAAGTGCTCCGCAATCTGGAAATCAGATGCCAAAATGAACAGCATACATTTAGCAACCCCGTGCAAAACGTCTGGGTTAAACGACCTTCCCAGGCCCACAGAGCAGGCTTTTGGCAGAATCCAGATCTGCAGGGCACCATTCAGACGGCTGAACCAGGACAGCGTCCCGTGCCCTGCTGCATTTGTCACAGCCCTCAACTCCCACAGCAAATGAAGCAGGGACCTGCAGAAAACAGCATCCTTTGCTACCCCGTCCTCCTAATTCACCCTGAGCACCAGCTTCTCCTATACCCAGTGTGGCAGAAAGAACGTGTGACACACAAACTGCAGCCTGATTTGCATGCACAACTGGTGCAGGCGGCTTCTGTTCAGAGATTCCCTAAATTTTGACTACAGGAATTTACAATCCTTCATTATGTCCCTTGAATACGGAAATCCAGAAGAGAGAAAATGGAGGGTGTTTTCCTTCTCGAAAGTTGTCTTTGAATGCTGCATCCTGCCTTTACAGAAAGCTGATGTTTACTACTGCAATACATTTATTTTGAAACTCAGTTCATCTGCTGTAAGAAATTACTCAGACCATTAATTTTGGAAGCCAATGCTGAGAGATCACGAATGTTAAGAATTCTAATTATGCTGGGTCTGGGAAATTTAATGAATAAAAGAGACTTTTCATAAGCATCTCAAGCCATAATATTTTAATGCTATTGGCATTAATTAAAATACCTGGAATTTTTAAAGGAACCCTCCTCTTCTCCCTTTAAATTTTTTACTTCTGCCATTAGAACAGAAGCATCATTTTGCTAAAGCCACAAAAAATAATGTTCTTTGTGGCTGATCATCTCATTTATAATCGTGTCATGGCAAGAACAACCTTTCGCTGAAATTTTGTTTATGCTTCAAAAATTTCCCCCTAATAACTTCTTCCCCACCCAACCCCCCCTTCCCAAGCAGTAGCAGGCCTGGATTTGTCTTCTGTGCAGGGCTGGGAAGATAAAAGTCCAGATGATTTGGCACCGTATAAGGGACTGAACTCCCAGTGTCTGATTAATGATACTATCCATCTCAGAAGGTAGTGATTCCCTCCTTTAGAGCTTAGGGGAAAAAACAGACTAACCTTTGAATTCATACTTCATCATCTTCCGCTGACATTTGTGGCTTTCTGCAGGACAGCAGGGCTGCAGCTCTCGGGCGGTCCCAGGGGCTCAGTGGCGGCAGCAGCACTGCCTTTCTGCCCACACCAACCAGCACGGCAAATACTCGGGGAAAAAAGGGGGCACCTGCTCTTCCGCAGGCTGCTTTGTAGGCGAGGTGGGTTCACACAAAGTCAGTGCCGCGTCCTGCAGGCCTGACAAAAGCGCTGGCTCTTCTAGGGGACATCGATGCACTGTGGGGTGGGCAGATCCTGACCGTCCAGGTCTCCGCTGCTTATGCTGTGACCGGTTGCAGCAATGATGAACGCAAAGGCTAGAGACAGCTTTGGCATGGCGCTGAGGTCTTGTGAAGTGGACTCTCCCTGACTTGAGAGTTCAGATGAGCTCAGAAAGATAAAAGGCTCTTTTTGTCTCTGATCTTAAGCTCACAGGTTTTTATTTGGATTTTTTTTAAGTATCTAAATATACAGTCACTTGCTAGTTATTAATAGTGGGACCTCACCTTATTTGATGCTGTTCTCACTTCTTAGAGTGTCTAATTAAAGGAAGGACACAGCAACTGCCATGTGCTGCTCAGCCACTTGGCTTGACTGAGAAAATGGAGCCAGTGGGTTTTCCAGCCGCCAAAAGTGCCACTGACTGCCTCGGAGGGAACCAGTGCTGTGCCATTGCCTGGTCAAGGCAGGGTCAAGTGCACTGAAACATCAGGCACAGCGAAGAAGCTGCCATGCCTTCAGAGGCACTGAAACAGGCATTTTCTCTTAAAAAGGCCAAAATTGTAGCCGCCCGAAAAGCGAAAACAGCATTTTGCGGTGGATCAGGGGAAGCAGAGATTCCACAAAACCAGCAAATAATAAAAAGAGGAGGTTGCTTTTTATTTCCGCCAAATTGGGCACAGTCTACTCTGTCTCAGAGGTGCTTGGCACAAAACAAAGCTACTCCTGTTGGGATGCTGCACACCGGTACATTGCAGAAAAGCGGCAGGTCACTGCTTCCTGGCAGTATTTTCTCCTCCACAGCAAATATGCCGATTCAGCAGGCTGCCCAGCTTGCTTGTGCTTATTTCTGTGCTGGGCACAGGCAGGTGTCACACAGGTGAGGTTGCACATAGACATACAGGAGGCCCAGAGGGCTTTTATCTATTTTCTCCATGTGGCTGAGAGAGCACTCAAAGGCACCTGCTGATTTTGTATGTTCGGTGCCGCAGAGAAGAAAATCAATGTGGGAACTACAGATGGCTTCAGTGTTACAGGGTAATCCAGGCTGCTTTCTGATGGAAACAGAACTGATTTACTCTTAATGGCTTAACTTTACTGACCATTATATTTTGTTTCATTATTCAAAGGCAAACACCAAAGAAGCTTTTTGTGAACATGCCTGGTTCTTTGAGGTGGAAGGAGGTGAGAACCATTTCTGCATCATTTCAGACACTTGTTTTAGTGACTTCCCACGGTGTCAGGAAGCTTTTCTTCTCTCTGATCTTGAGCTCTCTTTAGCAGGTCTCTTTTTTTTTCTATGCCTTGGGATCCAGTATCATTTCCTTGTTTATTCTGCACTCCAGTGCTATCAGCCATCCTCAAGTGTTTGTCTCATCTCCTTCAAGACTGCACCCCTACCCAGGAAAACAGCGAGGGACAAACTTTCTGCTCTCTGCAGGTTTTTCTCCCAATAAGCCTGAAAATAATGTTTGTTTGGCTCATATTCTTAGCTAGCTACAGACTCCCCACCGAGACCCCCTGCCCTGTCAATTGCTGACTAATCGTGCCTGCAGCAAAAGTAATCCGAACTAGGGAGTTATTCAGCAGCAGCAGAAGGATCCATTAAAACAGATTATGCTCTCTGCTCTGTTTCGGTATTTATCCTACGGGATTGGCCTGCCTAGGTGCTGCCCCCGGGCACAGGCACCCAGCGCTCTGCAAAGTCACCCTGGAGTGTCCCCTCGGCAGGTCTGCAAGAATCACGTACACAGCAAAGGGCCAGGCAAAATTCAGGCCAGCAAGGTCTGCGCACCGAGGGACCCAGCTGCGAGGTGATACTTATAGGCAGGCTAGTCCAGGAAGCTGCTGTGATTTTTTTTTTTTTTTTAGCTTTCTTATCCTTGGCACACAGGCAGCAAAGCAGCTCTGTATTTGATTTGACTGAGCCTTCCTCTGAGACTTCAAGGGGAGCAAACCCCTACAGTATTCAGGCTCTAGAGAAAAAGAAATGCACAGTAGTGATGTCCTGCAGTTAATTCAGCCTCAAAACTCAGTGGCTGCTGGGCATCAGGAAAGACCCCGGCCTGGGGCAAGGAGCAGGATTTCGGCAGGCCATTGGAACAAGTCTTTGGCTTTTACATACCTTCCCCTTAGAGCAGCTTGCTTATAGGCCTTCATGTTTCTCCTGGGTACGAGGTCAGTCCCTGTGGGTTTTGCTGCCCCTTTGAAGACCCCATCTCAGGCTCAGCACCTTGCTTCCATCGTTGACTTTCTGGAGGCGCCGTGCCTCTGTCTCTCCACCAGCTACAGCAGGTGGACTCTGGGGCAAGGTCTGCTGCTCCAGCTGCTCTTGCTCCGCTCCTGTGACTGCTCTTTCACTCCTGGAGGTGCCCACCTCTTTCCAAGGGAAGCTACCTGTGCTCTTCTGTTCAGTGCCTCAGTGTGCCCACGTGTGTCTCTGGGAGTGATCTTTCTTGGGCACAGGAAGCCAGTCAGACTGCAAGGATCATAACCCTCCTTCCAACCTGCTGTATGAAATATAACGTATACAGTCCTTGTTACATCTACGAGCTTAATGCAGCCACCTCCAGCTGAGCTATGGCCGCTGCTGCTAATAATGCATGAGCTGTTCTGTGGTGTGTCAGAAAGGGACTGTAGGTGACGCAAGCTGGAGGATGAGGGACACTGATAAAATGGAGTTACCTTGGTTGGACAGCGAATCAGCCACCCTTTCTGCTCTGGAAAGCACTGTGCACGGTTAATGCCACATGGCTAGACCTTGCTAGGCTTCCTCTTGCCACTTTGTTTAATTGTGTGACGTTAAAGCTACTGCCTATGCCAGTAGGACAGGCGTATGCAGAATGTACCTATTTACCTTGCAGGTTTTTAAATCTACTGAATTCAAATAGGTTATGTAAAGCAGCAAAATCTACACAATTTAAATTGGCCTGACTTCTGAAAGCTGCAGGTTCCAGGACCTGAAAGAAAGCCCGCAGCTAGACTGAGTATCCAAGGGAGGTCCTTTTGGCATACAAAGATCAAGCACTAGCTGAAATTCAAACATACCTTTACACCTAGTTTTTATCTAATTTCGGTTTCACGCAAAATAATGTTGCCCTAGAAATAAAATTTCCCCATATGTCTGCCGCAGCTCTACAATGGCCATTTAGCGGAGCAGTAAAGCAAAGCACCAGGTACTTGACAGCTCTCTTTGTGTCACTCGCAACATGCCTTCTAATTCTAGAGAGCTACTGCCATGTACTCCAACAGGGTTTCTTTACTTTCCTGAAGCAGTTACATGCCTTAAGAGTTTGGTCATCTTTTCTGCTAATAGGAATTGTATATAGAACAGGACACAAGTAGAAAGCACTGCACTTTAAAATCTAGCTAGCTCAGGATACCAGTAATATGATCTACGCAGCTCTGCAAAATGAATTTTTATGATTTTCCCAGCTTAACATGGTAGCATTAATATTTCATTACTAGATTTCACTATGATTTTGGTCCTGTTACTGTCTCAACCAATTTATTGCTTGAGAAGGTTATTTTTAATCTTCAGCAGTAACTGAGAATATACCCTCAGAAAACCTTTCCCCATGTGGAATTTCTTTGCTGTTTCATTATAATTGAGGTGATGCTGTATCCAACAGCTCTTTATGAGAACAAAATATATACGTCAATTTTAAGAGGGGAGGGAGGCTTATCTTTCAGTTTCTAGCTCAAAAGTCTGTGTTCTCCACTTGTCTTAATTTTTAATTATAGCATTTCAGACATGAAGAATGGGGAGAATGAGTTAAAAAGACGTGATCTCATACAGAAAGGCTGGGTTCAGCACAGAGCACTCAGTCCAGCTGGCCTCTGGGGTACTACAGCACTGGTGCTCCAGCAATTTCCCTTTGAAAAATAAAGGTGTTTATTTGGGCTCTACTTCAAACAGGGTCAAGGGTATAAAGGCACAGGCAGCTTTAGGCCAGATTTGTTCCTCTCTAGGCTTGTGATTTAGGGCCCTGTGTCTCGTGTCTCAGAGCCAGCCCTGGCAGCCAGGAAATAAGAAAGGGCCAAAGACTGCACAGAGAGTCTGGTCTTAAGCCCATCTCCCACCAGCCTCACTCAGGCACCAGAGCAAGGTTTAGCACACAGGATGTTCACTAACTATAAGAGGGGGAAAAAAAAAAAAAACCTCTCCAAAAAAACTCTCAAAATCTGCTTTGCAACTACTAAACAAACATTTCTCAGTGATGTCAAACATAAGTAATTAGTGTTAATTATTCATCCCCTTACCAACGTGAAAAACATCCTGACTCCCCAGTCCCAGTTCCCTCCAGGCAGGTATAGGCAGTCATACTGCATCTCTCCTCAATTTGAGAAGGATGCAGGACAGGATGTGCCATTCTGGTCCCTTATTCTATCCTGTGGAGTCTGCTCTCTTTGCTTTGTGGACAACTTCCTTGTCCTCTCTAAGGGCAGGGCTAATTTCCCAGCTGTTATGGGGACATATAAGATGGGAGAGGGATGTAGGCAATTCTCTACCGACCACTGACATGAAGCATAACTGCCCCTTCACCATCTAGGAAACCCAGGCTATTCCCAAAAGTACAGAGAGAGACACAGTGCTACCGGCCCAGATCCATGACAAGCAGGTGATTTTCCTGTTTGACCCCTTGGATATAAAGTCAAAATGGTTCCCTGTATGTTCACAGGTCTCCAGGGGGACTCTTCCTTCCTGAGCTGCCCACACTCTTCCCTGAATTCTCCCTGGAGCAGTACGGTTGTGCACTATCCTTCATATGTGCCAAAACACCCATGCAGGGGTTCCTCTGGGCTGCCTTGTACCTCTCCAAAACGTATCCTCAGCAGCTCAATCAAAGGAAAAACATGGGTTTGAAATATCGCCTGTAGGTATGCAGCCTGACATGTCATTAACATTTGTAGACACTTTTTCATGATGCAAACTCAACATGATTTGTTGCAACAGTGTCACAGTGGTCCTCTCTGTACACTGCCTTGTCCTCCACCTGTTCCAACCTGTGTGTGAGCCCAAAGGATGGTCTCATTTCTCCTCCTTTATCAGTTTACCTAGAAAAATATCTGCTCTTCCCCACTGTCATGTCATCACAGCTACAGTCACAACGGCACCCTAACCCAAAGACAGCCTGAAAGGATCCCTGTGGTACGTATCACCAAACGAGCCCAAAGTTCCAGTGCAGTGTGTGTAATGATAGTCACACATGTCACCAGCACTCCATCACACCTCAGTACACTTAAGGTACATGCAGTTTGAGGGTTTTTACTGTTTAAGTCCTTCTTCTAAAACCCCTTCTGTGGTAATCACAGCTCTTCTAATTTGGGGACTTAAAACCAATTCAAAGCAGAACCAAAGGACACAATTTTTTCACTCTGACATTTCATATTTCTCAAACATCTCCCAGCCTGCTAGTGAGTGGCCCCAAACAGAATAGATACAAATGAGTGCACCAGTGTTCATAAAAGTATGTTTTGGGGAGAAACAGGCTCATACTTACCGCTTTAACAGATCCCAAAAATGACGCTAATCCAAATGAAATGGTCTATCTTTGACACTTAGAGCATCAAACAACTCATAAAAGCCTTCCTTGATTCTAGATATTGAGTGTATTCTTCACAGGGAAGATGAGCAGCGGAGCAGATTTTCCAGTGAAAACATTTTCTCCTGTAATCTTTCCTGATCTGAGAATTGTAACTAGTGCATGGAAATTACAAGCTGCTATAAAAATTACAGAGACTAAAACTACCATTTTATCCTGCATTAGAACAATTTTAACATTGTTAGAGGAATACATCTCTGCAATTTTAAAATTATTTGAGTCATGACAGAAAGACTCACAACTGCAATATTTATCTTTCAGATTCATCTTAGGATGTTCCTGAAGACTTGTGAGATGTCACATTATGTAACATTTTGTGGGGACCAGAGAAAGTCACTTTGACAAGTAACACATGTAAATTGGAGCCATTGATTATGGAGGATTTAATTTTATCTCTTCTGTATTCATGGTACAATAAATAAAAAAGACTTCAGTGGTCACTGTAGGACTGCAACAACTTCTACAAAAATGCAATTTATAGTTGCATATTTTTAACAGCGAGCTTTCACATACATTTGATTAAATTCTGCTTTCCAGTGCACTTAATGAGAATTCTAATTCTCTAGAGATTTCTATAGGCATGCCAGGTAAAGAGGAGTCTACCAAGTCATAGCTGTGGTTGTTAGTAGAAGGAGCTGGCTCCTTTGAAAAGAAATAAAATTCATAAGCATGCATGCATATATTTTAATATTGCCAAGATACATATTGGCAGAGCAATAAATAGTAAGAAGATTTATTACCCACTCTATTTCCCAATGTATACAAATGCAAGTGATACTTGTGAGGTATAACATCTTTCAGGAATGTGTTTGAACTGAGTGCCTTGAGCAAACCTTATTTATTTGGGGTTCTCAGAGAAATTGAGGTTGATTCAGTCTCTAAATTTCAACAAGTTATCCCATTGCTTTCCCTGCCTGCCTGATGGGGAAGGAGAAGGACTTCCTCTAAGGGACGCAAAGTCATCTCCTGACTGGAGGCCACCCTCTTCTCTAAATAAAAAGGGTAAAAAAGCAAAATAACTTTTTCTTACCGGCTCCCTTCTGGTATATTTCTGCTTCAGCTCTCAGATTATGATCATTTTTATAAGGACTATCTGACTACCACAATCATCTTCTTACAGCAGCTTGGAAAATGTTTCATCCTTCCTGGTAGGAATTTTGGGGTTGTCCAGCTAGGACGGCTCCTTCCTCTATAAATCTGTAGCCACAGCCACATTAAATTCTACGACATAGTTTAGTTTTGGCAAGTGTTTTATCCTTGGCTGCAGAGCTGGGAGAAGGACAAAACCTGTCACCATGTAACCTGTTACGGGAAACTCCTTGGAGCTGATAAAATCCAGCTCTAATACTGTCGAAGGTAGAGCATTTGGTGAATGAGGGTATCTCCACACTGCGACTGAAGGCACAAATCAGTTCAGGTAGGCAGTCCTGAGCTGCCTTGCTTTTACACTGAACACAATGGCAAGTTTGCCTTGTTCCAGTCTGCCTTATTCTAGCTTGGATATTGAAAAGTATGAGTGAAATCCTGGACACATTCATCTCAGTGGCAAAACCCCATTCATATGAATGGGACTAGGATTTCTTCCATGCAGCTATAGGTGTATCTGCCAGCTCTGTAGAAATTATACCGACTGTTCATCTCCAGACTGGATCTGGTTTCCGGGAGCTACAGAGTTTATTGGTTACTGGGGTTTTAAGCCAATTTTTGGTGTGAAAGTACCAACAGGAATATCTAGTCATATAACACTTTTAATCTGCAGGTTTCAAATTGACTAAGGAGTTCAACGAGTCTGCACCCACCCATCTGATGCGGACCCAGAGTCATGCGGGCAAGAGATTTGCTATTCAAGATAGCAGAAGGGGACACTGGTAAGAATAGGGGTAGAGCGCAGAGTTTTGAAGATGTATCCCAAACTTCAGTCATCAGGACACAGTATTATTCTTCAGGTGAATATACTTTTCTTGCTGTCATTACCATTAGTCCTGGACTTCAAAACAGAATCAGTCTCCCCTAAAGGATACAAATGAACATAATAAACCTTAGTTTTTATCATTTCAGTTGTCACTATCTGAACCAGTGGGGTTTTTTTAATACTGACCAATAATCAATTTCTAATTCTTACACTGGAATTAAAAACAAAACAAAACACATAAAAAAAACCCAAAGCACATGAAAAGAACAGATTAAATATAGCTTGAGCTTATGCTGATTTTCAGAAATAGGTTAATAAACACTGCTTAGATGAAAGGAGCCTCAAGCGTTAAAGAAGGAAATCAGAAGGTCTCACTTAAGTGATTTTTTGGCAGGAATCAAATTAACGAATATAATATGGATTGCTGACAAGGTGCTTGATCATTCTCTGCAGTAAGGATTTTTTTAATGTATATATTATATTTATTTTCATATATATATACACATACATGAGTTTGTGTGTGAGTTGATTCCATTAACACTTCATTTGATAGTGATAAATGGCATTTTTATTTAAAAGGAAAATATTAAGACATCCTGATTATATGACATTATTATGTCCTACTGCATTTTCTTCTGCTTTAAAAAACACAAGTCTTCAGCGAAGGACTTTGCTAGTACAAAAGAATGCAAACATTTTATTTAGTCCATAGACAATTTTCCTCTAATTCAATCTGCAAATAACACAAAGTAGTTTTTTGTAAGAGGGTGGAGGGTAAAATAAAAAGGGAGACATAAAAGAGACTTAATGAGATCATGGAACTCTTTCTTAAGCAGTACAGCATCTTAATTTCTGGTAAATTCAAGCAACTTCCATCTGGGGGCTGGTTCTGTCAGTCTGTATCTATGTCTGTCTGCCTTTATCCATCTCTCTAGGCATTCATCGCTGTGGCTTCAGAGCACCACTGAAGGAAACGGGAGCTCTGCATGCAGCATAGCTGCAGAATCCAGCCCCTATTTGACAGTGATTGGGTCTGACATTGACAACCACTTATACCCCATTCTCTGGCTCTTTTTGTTTGGCCTTAGATACACGTGTTGTCTGGCAAAAGTTAAAAATAAAACATTTAGGGCTACGCTGTGGTCAGTTTTCATGTGCCTCCGCAGTGCGAGGGGGAGGAAGGGGAGGGTGGAGGCAGCCGCGTCTCAGCATTCTGCACCACTCGCATCAAGGTCAGCCAGAACTGCTGCGAGAGCAAAGTCAGTGCCACCCAGAGCACGTGGCTTGCTATAAAAGATGTTTTCCTCTTAGAAGTAATCACCTGAAAGTCCGGAGGGTCTAAGAGATGCTCAGGCATTGCCCCCACTGATTCAGACAGCAGATTTAGCTGGCCACACCCCGATGCAACCAGCTCCTGAGCCTCAGGGCTCTCTGAAAATTTTCCATCAAAACTTTCGTGGCAAGTATCTGATTTCCTTGAAAATGTCAGCATGTTTTTATTTCATTCTGCTAGACAAATTAAATATGGAAAATGGAAAAGATATTAGCAGAAACGCAGAAACCCTAATGGCTGGGGGAGGGGACAGCATTCATTTTGTCAATGAGAAGCTGATATTTTCAGCTGGACATTTTGGATTAAAATAATGATGGTCTGACTAGGCAAAAGAATAACTGGAGAAACCCACCTCTTTTTTATGAGCAGCTCTATTTCAGATCTTTATGCGGTAAAGTTGACTGCTTCCCCCCTGTTTCTCAGTGGCAAAGGGTGGATATAGGCAAAACCTTTCTCCCCCCACAATTTCCTAAGGCTGGAGAAGCTCCTTGCCGCCCATGTCTGCCAAAGCTGCAGAAGTGTCATAACCCTGCTCTCCATCAGTGGTGCTGGGGGCTCACTGGAGGGGACTTCAGGGTTAAAAGCTGAAATGGATTTATATGGATGTGGGACCAGAATGAATGAGAAGAGGATGATGGGACAGGGTCCACTGGTCGCGGAGCCCAGTCTGCTGCTACAGCGTGCAGACATGCTGCCAAATCCCTCAGACGTGTACCTGTCTCCATCACAGAATAAGTCACAGGGGTTCTAACCACTGCTGCTGTGGAAGGCTTTTCCAGAAACTCATATCTTTCATTAGAAACCCTCTTCTAAAATACAGGGTGACTTGCTGATGACTAGTTTACAGTTATTTGTTTATGTAACAATACTATCAAAGCTTAAAAAGATCCTCTTCATTCCTGTCATGTTTATGGATGATTCTTTGCAGCCTTTAGCATGCTAAGGCACAATCCCTCTTTCCCATCAAACTATTCACCTTTCTCTGCTCCTGCTCTAGGTTGAATTTCTTTCTTTCAAACACAGGTGGCTACAATTGGTCACCACATTCCTGAAAAAGTCTTACTAAAGCCTTTTAAAGGGCATTAATTTTTTCCTGTCTCGACTGGAAATGCTTCTTTTGATATAGTGCCAAATATATGCCCAATTCTTCTGTATCAGTCCAACTGACAAGCCTTACCTTATATTAGAAATTGTCATTAGTTCCCAGCTACCTGACCTTGCTACTTGAACTGTTGAATGTAATCCCATTTATATCTCCCCAGTCCCTGAGGATATTCTGTTTTTCTATATGCTCTGAGCCTCCTTGCTATTGACAATCCCTCCCACCTTCAGCCATCAGCACATTTCTCTAGCAGGTTCTTATTCTTTCTGTGCCTAGTTGATTAATGAAAATATTAAGTGATATTGGTCCCCAGACTGTGCCTTCAGAAACTCCACTTTTAGCTCCCTCTAACCTGGTATTTCCTCTTTCAGCATCATCTGTTATTATCTCCTTTAGCCAGTTTCTACTTATTTTACAATTCTGGGTCTAATCTTCATCTTTTCCAGTCAGACAATTCTCCATGTAGCTCTGTGTCAGATGCTTCTCTTAGTACATCACATCTATTGCCATTTCCTTTCTCTAAAAAGATCAGGATAATCTAAACAAAGATTATCAAGTTAATCTAGTAAATCTGCTTTCGGTAAACCTATTCTGTGTGTTATCCTGCTTCTTCCATTTGCTATGCTCTCTATTACTCTTCTTTGCAAAAGCACGCTAATGCCTTGCATACTACTGATGTCACACTAATATGCCTACATTTAACTAGATCACAGATTTTTTCCTATCTTAAATACAGGCATCATATCTGAAATTTCTCATACCACTCTGACTTTAACGTAGTCCTAAATATCTTTCAAGTAGAAATGCAGTTTCAAATGCTAATTCCTTCAGACTACTGTGATACAGATCCCCTGAAACAGCACTCCTTAAATTTTACTTCTACCTCAGAAGGCATCATTTCTATCCTTTCAAATTCACTCCCATAAAGCCAGTTTTCCCCCATCCAAGTTCAGAGCCATTGTTCAAATTCAACACTGAGGCACAAAATTATCTCATTTTTGGAAAGTATCCATGCCAACCCTAAACCCATCCTCCCTCAAGCCAGCCTCACTGTTATTTTCCTTGCTGTCATCTAATTTTGATGGCTGAAAACCCCTACTATTTGTTTTAACTTCTTTTGCAAGTTCTAAGTTGGCTTCAATTCTCATTTTACCTCTGTGGTTTTGGATCTTAGGCTTCCTGTTGATCACTCTGTTTCCATTCCTGGAAGACTTTGCTGTTTTGAAATTTCAGAATTTCCTCTCAGTAAAAATACCTGCAATGGAACATTATCAGAAGAACATTTATTCTAAAGCATTGCCAAAATTTGTTATTATCCTTTATACAGTGTAACACAATTTCTTTATATTTATTGACTTCAATAGTGTCTTATATTTGAAAAGCATTGCTTCACAGATTCAGTACAGCAGATTTACTGAAGCCTAACATGCACGTGTGATCAGAAAGCAAACTTCCAACCCTGTAAGCAGTTGATATCATGGGCTCTGTATGGCCCACCCGCTATGCATATTGATTGGGCTAAAATGTAACCACGCAAAGTGTAGCTGCAGCTGGAAATGTCCCTCAGTCAAAACAAAGCTCCTGGATCCGGATTTAATCTTTCTCTGACTCTATATCAAGTTTGCAAGTCAAAAGAGGGTTTCTCTAATCATCACCTTTGAAAGCTCACTTTCAGATCCGCAGTCAAACCCTGCCTTTATTTCCTCCTCCCTAATCACCAGCACCAGACTGCATAATTAGCAAGTGAATGACAATTCAGGACCCACTGCAAAGCCCAAAGTGTGAGTTCATTTGATGATCAGGCCTTTTAATTGAAACTGCAGAAGGGATATGGCAATCCATCCACTTCCCCACAGTAATTTTGACTTTGTAGGGCTCTGAGCTTAAAAGTATATTGTGGGGTCTAATGGGGGTTTTGTTGACAGGGAAAAACAACTCTCTAGAACACACACTTGTCAAAGGTTCAAGTTAAACCACGAGGCTCCACATTTGCATAGCCCTTTCTCTGAATATAGTCATCCCTGGAAAGGTGCAGAGTTCTGGAGCTTTACAGGTTTTTGGAGTAGAAATGCCTATGCAATGCACAAAGAACCACCGTTGTTTGCACCATACAGTTTAACCTCCAAAGCAATCCCATGAATTCCCAACTTATTTATATCAAAACAAAAGCTAGACTAAAAAATTTCAAGTGTTCTCAACCACAGCAGAGATCTTGTTTCATAGAAAAACAGATGTGTTTCCAATATACCTGTTCATTATATCAATCCAGTCTATTCCTAATATTGGATATATTTGATATGCTCTGGGATGATTTATCATTTGCCACTCATTCTTCAGGACTATATATGAAAAAACCACCCTATTGTATCTGTACTAGAAGGCAGAGCAATTGTCTTAAGCCCGTGCTTAAATGCAAATCTACCACTGAACTCTATCATATGTTAAGCCCACAATTAAATGCTGTGACAAAGCAGGGTCTAAACCTCCAAAGTGCTATGTAAAAGGTAAAATCATGCCTACACAGCAAAACTGGCATGGCTGTTGTGGTTGATGGTGTTACAGACTATGCTGAACAGCTATCAAGATTCTGTATGAGTACTGGTGTCAGAATAAAGTCACATTTGGGTATAACTACAATATTTTGGTGTAGCATCTTCATATTCGTATTCATGTAGTATACTGGGATACCTGTGCAATTCAATTTCTTACACATAGATGAGGCCTGATTGTAACTGTTAGTACTTTATGGACAATAAGCATCATAGCCAGGTTTCATATATAGGAATTGAAACATACAGGATCAATGATTTATCTAATGACAGGATCAAGATACAGCTGCCAAGTCAAAACTGAATTCACCATTTCAGCCTCATGCACATGGTCAGCTCACTTCAATATGATATACTTCTGTAATTCATTTTAAAACTAGCTGAAGTCCCACCCTGCTTGGTAATTCAGATTATAGTTTCTCTGTGCAATAGGAATTAACTAACTTATTAAACAAAGCTCCAATCTTAATTTTAAGTATCTTTCTCATAGTACACAGCTACATCCTGGGTTTGGTACCACTGAAAAGACTATTCTTGTCTTAACATCTAGAAAACGTTATTAATGTCCTGTATCCCTGGTCCTGTAATATTGATTTGCTGCCCCAGTTAACAGGAATATGTTACTAAGGTAAGTGACTTATTTCTATCCCTTTCTTTATTGAATTGTCCTCTAGGTGAAGAAATGTGGCTCTCCTATACTGAGAATTATCTTGTTTCCATTAACAAGATGGCAAAAAATAATACAGTATCTCATGCTTCGACTTTTGAAGTAAACCTTTCCATTTTGTTCATTGGCACAGAAAGAAGAATCTTTATTCAGATAACCATAAGGCCACATATAATAAATGGATATTTTTAAAATACAAAATAATGCTTGGATAATGTGACTTTTAGCAGTAACTTTTTTCTATCATGAATTTTGCTTTGATTCTTGTCTTCTGTTTCATTTAGAATTCCCAGCCCTTCATTATTAAATTATAACCTACAAACTATTAAAATTTACCAATTAGAACTGACAGATACTTTTTCAAAAGTGAAGAGTTAAGTGTTGATTTATTACAAAAAATATTCACATCCCTACCCTTCACATGTAGCCAACATCTGCCCAGCTTACTCAGAGTAGCTGCTGAATTTACCAGCCCATGCTCCCCCATGACTGCAGATACTGTGAGCTGTCAGTGTAATGTACTTGTCAAAAAGACAAATGCAACTTTAGGATGTATCCAGGAAGGTACTTCCAAATGCAAAGAACTTACACCACTGCCCAAGGAACTCATAGCACCTCCTTTGAAATAGTCTGAATAATTCTGCTCCTCAGATTCAAGAACAAACACTCAAACAGGTGCAAAGAAGGACAACTGAGAGAGGAGGGATGAGGGGTGAAAGCAAGATGAAGAGGGAAAACTACTGCAGTCAATGAACAGTTTAACATGGGAAACACCTTAGAGAGGAAAAAAAAAAAATTCTGTGCTACAGGTGATTCCTAGCACCGAAGCAAGAAGTATAAATAGGATAAATTTAGGCTAGAAATTAGAAGGTTTCTACTCATAAGAGCAAAGATGTTCTAGAACAGGCTTCCAGTAAGAGTAGTGTGGGAAAAAAATCCAACTGCCTGTAAGATGGAGCTTACTATAAATGTACAGAATTATATGATTTGAGCACCAGTAACAACAGGGGATTGGACTTCCTGCTTGTTTCCATTGTGAATTAACAATGCAACAATCAGACTTTTACTTGAACTGTATTATCAATAACAATGTGTAATTTTACGTGGTTGTGTATTGCTAGAGCTGAGGCCCTCTTCCAAACTCCCCAAAGTAAATGCAACGAGCACAAAAGCAGCTAACAAGCTGGTGAGTTTTAAGATGTGGTTGAAGCGGAATGTGTTAAAGAGGAATGAGGTGGAAAGTGACTGAACTACAGCTCAGTCCAGGTCCAAGCTACAGCAGGTCCAAGCCTGTCTGGGAAAGCAAAGGATGTCAACCACTCAAAGCAAAATTCTGAGATGGCTCCTCATTTAAAGAGAGCAAAGAAAACTATCTTCACACATAATCAAGAAGGAAGACAGAGAGCCTTGCAGAGTAACTATCACAGAACTGGGCTGAGAAAGAGGGAGGTCCATGGTCACGAAACACCCACCTGCAGGTGGAGCCCGCTAGTGAAGTCAGGTACCTGAGAGGGAGAAAGTGAGATAGAGGAATTGCGAAATAAGGTTTGCTTCTACAAAGAGTATAGGTTTGCAGTCTGAGGGAGGATGGAAGCAAGAGGTTTAACATCTAGATCATTACTTGTAGCTCTGTGTGGTGCTATGCATCTTGGGTAACAGTACTGTCACCTGAACACAAGTCTGGCTTTGTAGAATAAGTATGTGATAAGTCTGAAAAGGAATCAGCACCTATATTTATCTTCTAAATTTACAGCTGAATATTTTGAAATTCTGAGAGTGACCCATAAAGACCCTTCTAGTTCTAGCCTTACTTCTATGACAAGATTCTTTTAAAATGTTCTCAAACCTTGTAGCAAGTAATTAATGATATTTCAATATAATTTAACACCTGGTTGCATTCATCTACCCACCTAGAGCATACTTCTTATATTAAACAATAATTTATTAATACTTTAAAAAATACAATTCCTAAGTGAAAACGTGACCCAAATCAATATGCTTTTTGGTGTGACACAGAAGGCTATAACTACCTAAATATATATGTTCAAAACAGAGAAGGAAAAGGCAATACTTCTCTCCTATAGGTATGGAAAATGAGTAAGTTTGTCACTGAGAACATGTTGTATTTCAGCCATTGTAATTGTGATAGCAGGATTAATTAGGAGGGCTGTATTGGTGCAACAACCTCATCAGCATCAGTTGCCACTGTCGATCACGCCAAAAAGTCAGAAGTGCATTAGAAAGCAGATGTTTCTGGCTCCTTATTCCTGTGATCAAGCTTCATCTCCATCCTGGTATCAAATTAAAGGAGTCAGTCAGTTTTTAGGTCTTTCACATATCCATAGCATTTTGTTTTCCCTAGAAAATTATTTCTGTTGTCAACCACTGTGTGTAATGTAAATGGAAAAGCCATTTTCTAGAGGAGGGTCACTTCTGCAGCCATTTCCGTGCAGGAGATAAAAGCTTCCTCTTTTTTCAAACTGGTATTACAGTCCACCATGATGCTCAAAAACTAGTCACAGCAACCTTCTAGGTCAGCCAAATCTTGGCAGAATTGCCAGCTATAACCTTGTTGTTAATGAATTATTTTGAGAAAAGCCATTAAGACAAAAGAAAATCCATATATAAAAACTTCTTCTTATGCCAGGCATGAATTCTGTAACTAAAGGTGACAATCCTCATACTCCACAAAATGTGCACAGAAGTAATAAAACCAGTATTAAATAATAAGTTCACTATGCCTTTGGCTATACAAGGGTTTCAACCGGCTTTCTTTTCCACATTGTAACTAGTTACTGATACGTATTCTTTAGATCCATAATGATGGCAGGGAGTTAACTTTAGGAAATACAAGGAGTAGTTCTTCATGATACTTTTTTTGACCAGAAGAACACCGTAAGGGAACTTATCTTGTTTTTCATTGTCACAATGTTTTCCTATCATTTCACTCAAATTATCATTCATGTACAGTATTTATTTTTAATTTAAAATTAAAACACTGAATAATTAAGTACCATAGAGAATACTAATGTGTGGAACAAAGTGGGACAAATAGACTCTGTCTACAAGATTTCTATGATCCTCTCTCCATTAACATAAGCATGAGTTCTACTGGGTATTTACATATTAGATTTGGCAAGCACTAATACAATGAGAAGTAATTTCTGTATTAATATTTCTTCTTTCAAATAAGACAAGTTCCTGAACTTGTCAAACATAAATGCAAAATTATGAAAAACAATCTTAACCAAAAACTCTTGTTATTAAAATGCATGGCAACTAATTATTGATCTGATGCTATTCTGCATAAAGAAGACATGCTTGACTGAACAGAAATATTTTAAAATCATTAATATACATGTGTTTATTTTACTGAGTCTAAATTGGAAGTGGTAGATTATTCTTATTGTCTAACGAATTAGGAAGTGTGACAATACCACTGTACAGTGCTGATGTATGATATCTCTCCTTATACTTATTAATTTCTGTCAAATTAAAACTAAAACACTACTGGAAATCTTGAACAGCCATAATATGAAAATCAAATGTGAATTGCTATTAGAAAAGCCATAGTACCTTAGATTGCTCCAGGCAAACACACAGAGATACAATACTAAACACCGTCTTTGTATAAGAAAGGAAAGGAAAAAATCTCTTATGGGACGTGCTGCCAGTTGAAGCTGAAGCGCTGTCAAAACTGCAGTTCTTCTGTGGGAACATGGTAAAATCGAAAATCTTTGTGCAGCTGGGGTTTCTCTTCCCTTCAGTTTTCCACTTAAAACAAAAACCTAAGTGAATTTCAGTTCACTGCAGATTTGCCAATGCATCATTTCACTCTAAGGACAGATTAATAATTCCTGAACTTATTTCAACTGAATTTCATGGCCAAGATATCCTGTAATTTTACACCTCCCCACAATGACCTTTATACTGTACTTATTTTACAAAATATCACTGGTAACATTTTTTCCATTCCAACAAGCTTCAGGATACATATATCTTGATATTACTTTGGAATTACTATGGTGTGGAGTGCTCCGTAAATAATCAATGACATGTAGCTCATTCACTGTAAAATTCTGAAGAGCACAGTACTGAAGACTGTTCATCTTTAATGCATTTTGTACAAGTGAAAGTTAACCTTTATGGAAGGTACAAGCTCATTTTGATGAATCCCAAAATCAGCCATACTAATCTAACTCTGGATAATCACAAATGTATATTGTAACAATAGCAACGTGCCTGCTGCACAATGTGACTTCCCCACAGATAGTGCTGTTACAGAACAACTCATCTCTATAGCCTGAACAACCCAAAAGTTCTTTGATAATTTCTCTAAAAGCAGGCTCTGACACCCCTGCTCATAGCATCCTTTGCACGTTTCCGTTCAGTTATTCACAGAGGCAAAGTAGCAAATGTTGGTCTCACAGCTGAAAGTTTTTATAAGTTTATATCCTGCTGCCAGAACACACAATGTACCAAATTATATGTGGTGCACCCAGAGGCGTCAAGTAGTTAAACAAATTCCCCATAGTCTTCTCTTCCAGAGAATATTAACACATTGATACATTGCCTGCATATAGATATCCTATCTGAAAGTGCATTATTACATTACTGAAAAAAAGATTTCAACATTCAGACTCCTGTACACCACTGATTTCAGGAAAAACTGGTTACCACCTAGGAGTTTTTGTTGTATAGCATTGCTGGAGACAATTAGGAAAGTTAGGACCGTTAGTTCTTCTAGAAGGTAAAATATATTCTTAGTTATGCTGGTGATCCAGGGGCCAGGTGGGTGAAGGAACATCTACTGTCTCCATGGGCACTTGACTTCCAAGCCTCCTCTTTGCCACCATACGATACTGCTCTAGAGAACATAAGCAATGAGTACCCTACAGAAAACATACAGTTTATGTGATTCATTAACTCTTAACAACTCTTTTGGCAAGGTATTTATAGCTCTACACCTGGCCTCTCTTTGCAAATCAAGCCTTTTACCATACGCTGTAGTCTATTCTCTGGTTCTTTGTGCTCTGTCAGCGTTGGGTGTGCGATATTGTGCCACTGCGATCCACTGCTCCTCACCAAGTTTTCTTTTGCTGTAGGCTTTCCTGGCAGGGGCAAACCGCTCTTGAATTGCACTTGCTATTCTTCTGCTGAGGTGTTTTATTGCTTTTGTAGAAATTGATCTGCTTTTGGAGTGGTTGGAACCAAACATCTCTTCCATGAAAATGTCCAGGAGAGGAATTTCTGCAGGAATGAAAAACTCCAAAACTCTTCTCTGACAAACTCCCCCTAAGCTTTTCAGAAGCAAAGGAATGATTCATATGGAACATGCTACCAATAAAGACTGGAACAAGCAATAGTTCCTCACTATAAAACCCTATGAAAAGGGATATTCAGAGGTCTAAACCAATATCTTTACAGCCTGGAGCCTCTAGGCTATCTCTGGAACCAGTATCTCCCATCTGCTCTCTGATAGTAAAGCTCTATTGGAGTACAGGTGAGACAGGCAGTCCAGTGATTTTGTTATTTTGGTGAAGTCACTTTGCCATGTCAAACATAAAATCAGATTTCCCTGAAAACTGCACAATTTTCTAACTCTCAGTTTATTTTAACAAGAGGCTCAATGCAGTAGGAAACACCAACCATCTTGAAGGGAATTGCTTCATTTCATTTACCCAACAAGACTATATTAAGATTTTCCCCCTATTTACGCAGTAGAATATACTTTTGGTTTTGCCAAATACAGTTAATTCAAACTACAACAAAACTCCCTTACAAATAAGAGTAATACAAAGTAATCAACAAAAGAGGGCTGATGCAAACACATCACTCCAGCCCTCAGGATTTGGGTAAACAATTGTCCAAACTCTTTCCATTTCCCTTCTCCCCTGTACAGTTATTCCTTCACCTTTATTCCCTGCCACTGCTAGATGAGAAAAGCAAGTATTTTATTTGTGTTGTGGTAGTACATAAGAGCCCGTCTCATAAATGGACCCTACTGTGTTATGTGTTATATAAACCTTGCAGTAACACATTATTTCTACCAATGAACACAGTTAAAATTTTAACAAGTGGTCTCACATTGATCTACTCCTTCATCTCAACCTTTCCCATCACTGGAGATTGACTAGGATATAAACATGCAAAAGCAGAAATAAAGATTTTTAATAGGTCAGATCTCTATGAATTAGAGTAGCTTGGAGGAGGTCAATAGAGCTGTACTGATTTACAACAGCTGGATACGCATCTCCCATGGCATACTGGCCCCATATGTATATTTGGGAAGAAAAATTACTACAAAAAAAATTCAGCAATACTTTTATAATGTTTTACATGAATCCCCAATAGCAGCAGCTCAATAAATATTTTGAACCTCTACTGTAAGAACATAACGAATTGTGAAAATTGTGGTGTTCTTTCGATAAAGTAAGTTGAGAGCTCTTAGTGAATCAACTTTATAATGAATTCTTTCAGATACTGATGAAAATGGTTCACTTACTAAGGAACTTAGCTTGATTTTGAAATTAATGTGGTAATTTAAAACTACTTTGGAAAAAAAAGGTTTAATGACAGCTGAAACCTGAAAAGGATAAAAGATGGAGGCTCAATGAATAAAGCATTTGCTGCTTCTGCTCTCCAGGTTTAGCTGATGGCTAACATGAGTGCTGTTTTCCAGGACTATTAGTTATAACATAACAAATTGTTCAAGTCCAGCTCCTCATATGGTGGACAGACACTACACAAAAACTCCCAAGTAAACTCTGGCTGCATTGAAACTGGTGGCTGAGCTCCGTTATTTTCTATGGTCTCAGCCTGCTTCCAACCTTCATAAAGTAACTTTAATGACAAAAATTGAGCAACATAAATTGCGGTAAACGGTGGACCACCAGTTGTCTGTCATCTTATAACCTGGAGTAACACAAAGCTGCAGTATTCACACTTCACGTCTAAAATTATCATCATTAAGGATACATTCCAGATACAATGTAAGAGATGAGGACAAGCAAAGGATTATTTTCAGAGGCTTGGATTTGGCCATCAGTAAAAAACTGTTCACATGACCAACAACATTCTAATCTTATTTTCCCAACGCATTAGGAAATGATTCATTATCTAATCTTATTTACATCATGGGCATCCAAGTCATTCTCTTACTCTTTTTTTAATCCTTAAATCCCAGCTAAATGGATTACGCCAGTACAATTTGTGTTTGGAAATCCTACCTCTGAGTGCCTTCTGGACCAAAATAAATACCATCATATATATTCAGTCTAAACACTGGAGTCAAGTCTTCATCTGGGGTAAATGAGCATTGCTTGGTCAGATGTATAATGACTTGCATCCATTTTTTGAGTTTACATTTATTGAAATGTTGGTTAATATTGTAGGCAGAGAGAATTTCAGGATTCCTCAGGTATTTTCTACCACCTGAATGTGGTTAAGCAACACATTGCATCAATTGGTGCATAACAATTAAATATCTATAACTATTAAATATGCATTAAAGTAGCTCTCAATGATACCATGTTGGTACCCAGGTCGAAATAAAAGCAGTATGTGCAGTCTGCACAACATAAAGGAGTAGAGGAAGAGCTTAGATGGACAGTAAAAAACTTTACAAGTACATCTTTCCCACTTTTTTAAGTGACCAAATTATCCAAATAACCTGGAACATTTCAAGCCAAAGGTGCATTTTTTCCCAAAAATCCCAGTAGTAGTTTTGTTCTAAGAGGACACGGGATATTTTTTCAGAATAAAATGTCTAGTTACAACATAAATCTTCTGGGAATTCTGGCCCACATTTTTAGCCCTTGTAAATCCTCTTCATACCATTCTGGCTGCACGTGTTTCCAAGGATTCCTGAGAAATCCAGATGTCACATTTTTCTTACCGATAACTGCAGAAGGCAAACTAGTTTGATGATGTGTGGCTGCTCCATAAACCACCTTTGTCCTTCCCTCCAGCATATTTAAAACCAGTCAGGGCTAATGACCAAATCTCAGGATTTGGTCATTAGCAAATTAAGTCTAGTTGCTGCATAAAAGCATTGCCCTTGCTTCCGGTAAAATGGGATTAAGATGGGCTTGTCATTTGAGACCTTTATTTTGCTATATGGTCTCTATGACCGTGGTATACAGTGCATTCAGCATTTACAGAGAACCTGTCATCAATGAGAAACTGAGGCAAAGATAAATTATATGATTTTCCCTGAAACTGAACTCAATTGAACTCAAACTGAACTCAAATTTCCCAAGCCCCAACCTGACAACCTAACTACTGGAATTATCTGTAACTAAAATAATGAGAAATTTAGAAGAAAATGGTATGCTATACCCATCCTCCCCTATATTTACCTAGTATGATACTTGATTCTGTTGCTTTACTCTGTTATTAAAAATGTACAAGACACTGATCCAAAGTGTCTTGATTTATGATAAGGTTCATAATTCTACATATGTCTAAATATAAGGTTGCATGAAATCCTAGGAATATTATATGACAAAATATTTGAGGAAAAAAAAAAAAATCTTGGATTTGTTCAGAAAATAATCCATATTTTCCTGAACAGAATTTTCTTTCAAATTACTCATGGATTGCTGGTTGGGAGGGGGTGTTGGTTGGTTGTTATGGGAATATTTTCTTTTGGGTTTTTTTTTTAGGAAAAAGATGAGTTTGTATCTCTCAGAAAATCAGACCAGCAATTTAGTCAGGTTTTTTAACATTCACTGTATCCCTACTATGCTATCCCTATACTGTCCCCTTTAAGATTTTTCTTTATATCTATTAAATAATACAAATAGCACTAAATTAGGGCTGATCATTGAAACTCTGAAGGATATAGCTGTTTATAGGATAGTTTTGGTAGCACTAATGGAAATGTGAAGGGCATAAAGGAAATAATACAAAATAGAAAGCAGAAGAGAAAAAGACAAATTCCAATGAAACTATCTAGGTTTTCAAGAAAAAAGTCACTGATTAGTGCCAGTATACCCTCACTTCATATTGCAGTGTCCTCATCTCCTTTCCTCTTCACAGAAAACTAGTATACACACAGTAAATAGTGCTGATACTAACAAAGAGATGCACTAAAACTAAAAACAGATGAGTTGGTACTGAAGTAGTTAACACCAGAGAGGAAAAAGCCCTGGGTGTATTTGACTGGTCCAGCTCATGCACTCTCAGTTCAACAGGCAGTAGCAATGAAGAAGGTTAGTAAGATGCTAGTATACATTAAGAAAGAGGTATATCTGTAACAAAGCCAATAAAATTAGATTTTTACTTTATAAGACCCTGTGGTGGTAGACCAAATTTGGAATATAATGTCCAATTTTGGTCATGACAGTGGAAGAAAGATGTAAATAAAATGGAGAAAGTACAGCAGAGGGCAACCAAAATGATTAATGTACTGGAGAAGGCTAACACAGTAGCTGAGAGAATGATGAAATGGGAATTATTTAGCCTCAAGGAAAGGTGATTAGGAGGTGAACTGACTGAAATATTTAAACTACCTATGGGTTATTATAAAATTAAGCTTGAAGATCAATTTGAAGTTTCTTGACAGACCAGAAATAAGGGATGCAAGATTAAATACACTGTTCTCACAGGTTACTGTGGTACACAAGTTAGCTGCATGAGATGCACACATTTGGAAACTGCAGTACAGTCTTTGTGCTACAACATGCAGGTACACAGAGTCTTTGAATAACCTGACATAACTGGTGGGGGCTGAAGGCTTGATCATCTACAGCATCAGCAGCAAATTCGCTCACTAGCAGAAGTCATCTGGGTGGGTAGAGACTGCTCTATCCAGATCATATCCACTCAGAGATGTGGATAAATATCTTATTCCCAAATGGACCAGCTAGTTCCCTGCCAGCAGGACTGATTTATGAGGTAACATGTTCAGCGTCATCTTTGGCTGTCATGCTCTGAACGTGAGGGTGGGATTCATCTCACCTACCTTTAGCCATTTAAGGTAAGGCAAGGCACCAACTTCAAGCTAGTCACTTCAGCTCCCACTGCAGTGTCCTGGTTTCAGCTGGGATACAGTTAATTGTCTTCCTAGTAGCTGGTACAGTGCTGTTGTTTGGGTTCAGTATGAGAAGAATGTTGACAACACACTGATGTCTTCAGTTGTTGCTGAGTAATGTTTAGACTAAGTCAAGGATTTTTCAGCTTCTCATGCCCAGCCAGCAAGGAGGCTGGAGGGGCACAAGAGGTTGGGAGGGGACACAGCCAGGACAGCTGACCCAAACTGGCCAAGGGGGTATTCCAGACCATGTGATGTCAAGCCCAGTATATAAACTGGGGGGAGTGGGGCTGGGAGGAATTGCTGCTTGGATACTAACTGGGCATCGGTTGGTGGGTGGTGAGGAATTGTATCACTTGTGAGTGGGTGCATCACTTGTATATTCCAATCCTGTTAGTATTATTATTGTCATTTTAATATTGTTATTATTATCATTATTAGTTTCTTCACTTCTGTTCTGTTAAACTGTTCTTACCTCAACCCACGAGTTTTACTTTTTTTTTTCCCCTGATTCTCTCCCCCATCCCACTGGGGCGGGGGGGGTGAGTGAGCAGCTGCGTGGTGCTTAGTTGCTGGCTGGGGTTAAACCACGACATGCAGTCACTGGAGGGAGGAAGAGATACTGCCAATGCAGTGGTTCATGCCCATTCTAAGTAACGTGCCTAAGACAGGTAAAATTAATTGCTCTCTGGAGGTGGCTTTCTCTTTCCATTGTCTCTACTGGCAGACTCACATCTAACTAGGCTTGAATCCCAGTGCTAGGTACCTTTTTGGCAATCATTACCATGATGCCTCTGAGTTATGAAATGAATACTAGGGTCCATGAGCATACAGAAAAAAACAGAAACTACAGAGAAGTGAGGGCCAGATTTTAGACCAGGTAGATGGCATTGAAGGCAAGATTTAAATCCCCAGGGTAAAGTGAGTGAGATGATCATGAAAGGTAAAGAGTTCAAGCTCACTTATAGTCATTCAGGAATCTGGGAGTTAAGCAAAAATTTTTGATGAACAAACAGTTTAGTTTCTCACTGATGGATGAAGGCTCTGAATCTGCATTGAGACAGTCCTGACATGGTACTTACTTAAACAATGCAGACTAAGAAAAATAAACTGTACCTGAACAAAAAAAGGAAGAGGACACAGTGGCTATTAACAGTGAAATATGATGTTTTTAATTAGCAAATGCTAATTGTAGGACAGGATATACAGTGGAATGGAAACATCGAATCTCAGGTGAAAGTAGGTGATAGCAAAATACTATTAATCTGAAAAGGTATAATGAGGAAAACAAAGTAAGAGAAAATGGAAAGGCTGATTGTTCCTTCCAGCAAGAAAATGTTATTATCAATAAAAAAATTAAGTGGAGCCTATTTTTTCTGTACTGAAACAAATTTTATACAGTATGTATACCACTTGAATTATATTTTTTGCATTAAGAAGCCTAAAAATGAACATATTAATTTTCCAAAATAAGATAGACTTGAGTAAATCATGGAAATCTAGTAAAGTAGCAAAAAACCTGTAGAAAAGTGATGGATTCCACAGCAGTGACATAAGCAGGATGGAAAAGGAGAAGGGAAACGTGGGAGGAAAGAACTAGAAAGAGAGTTACATGTATAACTAGATGTCCAGAACAGGAGATAAGTATGTCAATAGATCTGCAGATATATCAAACAAGATGATCAAGTTTTATACTTTTAAAACTACTTTGGCATTAATTGGAAAAAGTTAATAGTAAAAACCTACTTTCTGATGAACTCACTCTCTTTCAGAACCTCTTGGGTTTATATATCACCTGCGTGAGATGTAAGAGAATCATAATTCTCCTGAACTTTGTTTCAAAAAAACCAACAAGGCTGATCAATAAAATACAAGTTACTGCACAAATAGAATTCAGTGATCATACTATTAGATCTGAAATATTTGTAAGGAAAAGGTAGAAGCATCATGTAGTGCTCTTATTGAAGTCAGACTTTTAAAGAACATAGAACAAATTAAAAAATTGTCTTGAGTAAAGTATATGACAGAAGAGAGATTATGGTATACTGGTAAATATTTAGGAACAGGTAAAGATGGTAAAATCAAAATTAATTCCATCAGAGCCCACCAGATTGCAGTTGAAGAGTTTGGAAGCTGAATACAGTATTGCTGAAGCATAAAATCACAAATAAACAGGAGTAGCCACAAATACTGGAAAAAACATTAACATTAGTGTCTGCACCATACCCAATCTATTGATTTTTTTCAAGGTAACATAAAATGGTTTGATTTTACTAGGTGGAAACATAAATTGAATGTGAAGAGAAATTTAAGATATTGGGACTATTTACATTAAAAATAGATGAAGAGAGGTTATGATAAAAGTCAAAAAAGCAGCTTAACAGCCCTACTCAGTTCTTTGTGATTATGTTTGTCCTTCCATAAGTACAAAGAAGACACAATGAGACTGAACAGTTGCAAATTCAAAAACATTAACTTGATTTTGCTTTCTCTGGTACTGCTACCTAACCAAGACTCTGAAGATGCACTGCAGTAAATGGGCAGTATATACAAGGTGACAGCAGTAAATTATTTTTTTTCTTAAATGGTTTTGAAGCACCTTGCTTCAGAGCCTGCACCAACTTTCACCTAGCAGGATTGGTAGGAAAGGATGACTGGCCACAGTTATTCCTTAGCTCCAGGATAACTGCACCTTCGCCGGCAGGAATGGGCACTGGTTGTTGTTAGAGGCAGGACTGGACAATGTAAATCCATATGTGAGTCAAACTGGGCAGTTCCTATTTTTCTCCTTTGTGTGTGTTTTTTAGAAGAGATTAAAGGACAGTTTAAAGAGGAATGAAAGAATCCATCCATATTGTAAGTACTAAAATTGCACATGTGTGTGTTTGTACAATGTATATACATTTAAGAAACACTTGGGGTTTGTTGTGGAAATGTTATTATTATTATCATTATTATGAATTTAAATACATCTAGACAGAAAGACATGACTCCTATCCTTATTTTTGCCTTCCTATCAGAGAAGAAGGATCATGATCTGTCTCCTATTAATAGCTCCAGAAAAATGGCAGCATGTTTCTACTCACTCTCTGACAGGGAAGGACTTGACTGCTTAAAAAAATAGTGGTTGCCAGATGTACACTGAGTAAAGCTAGGGTGGTCTTATAAAGCTGGCAGTCCAAGTGCAAGATAGAAAATGAGCCCTTGGCAGTATTGTGTAAGGAGAGGCTGAAAATTATTCTATATATTTTATCAAAAATGTAGTCTGAATGTTAGATAGCTACAAACAGTGGAAGCTAATGATAGGGCTCTTCAAACACAAAAAGACTCGTGGCTGGGTGATCCCTGGGAGAGTCTCTCTCTTTCATCTTTCACAGGACCAAACCTGAACAAAGCGTTTGTTTAGTAATAGTTTATTATTTCCCAGCCCAATTGCTCCATGCCCTCTGGAGAAGCATGCAAGGAGAGAGTCAAGAACCAGAGACATCACATGAAATGCTGCTGTGGCTTACAAGGTTGTGCATACTCATTCACAAAGACAGTGATGCAGGGAGGGATGGAGGGCCCTTGGGTCCATGGGCTGAGTGTGCTTTATGTTGTGTGTCAGGCTACGGGCACAAGCTCACCCTTAGTTATTCATATTTATGACATTGCCTTGCCTATGATGTGATACCAGCTACCGGACTTAGCAGTCCTGCGTTGGGTCCAAGAGAACATGCTGAGGCTCGTTAAAGTAAAAAAATGGGATACGAGGCTTTGGGATCTTCCTCTCTCCTATGCCATTAACCTATAGCATGATGGGAAGCCTGCCAACTAAATGCTCTGCGCCTCGGTTTCCCACTTACAAACAAGGATAGTAAAGCGTTCCTATTGGGGAGAGTAGGATAACCTTCATCATTACAGCCTAGAGCATGCTTTGATATCTCAAGTAGGTAAACACAGCTGAACTGTACGCTATTATCAATCTTACACATGGCAAAGAAGAATTATGGCTGTTACAAGGGCCTAACCTTTTCCTCCTGCCTTCCCTTCCACTCAGAATGCCCCAAACACGTGCCAAGGAAATAACACTGTGATGGCAGCTGAGGAAGGGCCAGTGGGTACTGAAGTGTGGCTTTGTCAGTTTAATAAGCTGCTGCTCTTGCAAAAATGGCTGCAGCCTCTAAACTTAACCCCTGAGAACTTCAATTATTTTATCTACCAATCTTTTGGATTACTGACACCCTCCAAGGGAAAAGCTGTTGTCTTAGATTAGCCAAAGCAGCTACAATGCTGTCTTCCTTAGAGACGGAGGATGACTTAGCTGTCTTATCCTTGGAAAATCTATATAATCCAAAGATTAATCCAGAGGACCCTGATCTCTTTGCAGCAAAAGGCCATTCCTAACAAACTGCTTTCTCTCTAGCAAAGCTAGCTCTTCACTTTCTCTTTCAGCCTAGAGTAAAAAGAGCTGTAATTGTCCTAATAAAAGCATTTTAGCATCACAGATAGCGACTGTCATAATACAATTTCTTGCCTAGGTAAAATTTATCCAGAGAGTGAAATGGTTCCTACATTCCTTACTATGAAAAGAGAGTTAATTGCTATCAGTTAGACGAAAGCACCAAGGAAACTAGATGAACAGCTTTCTCTTGGATCTCCTACAGGTATCTTAGGCTACAAAATAGTCAGTACTGTATGTGTGTTGACTTTAAAATCATTGTGGGATACAAAATAATGCACATCGCCTCTCTAAGCTGCTTCATTAGCCTGATTTACCTCCAAGGTTCCTGTTTCAGGCAAGTCTGCTAGTCTTGCATACAAAAGGATCAGCCACAGTACTCTGCAGCGTGAGCTGAGTCTTTTGTCCTCCCAGTAAGAAGGAATAAAGAAGAGTACAAAACAAAAACAAACCTTCCCTGCAAAAGTAGTCTGTCAAATTAGCAGGGCACTTCAGATACAAAGATCTTGAAATTCTCACTTTTGCTCTATTTTAGAGACAGAGGAGAAAAACCCCGTTTAGCAACAAAACACAGTCCTTGACATACCACTTCTAAAACACCTAATTGATCAATCTCTCTCTCCCTCTGTCCATCTTTTAAAAGAAAAGATTGTATGTAGTTTGAAATGTCCAAGAAAGCTCAACTGTGTGACAAAGCAGAAGCCAGATCTAAAGCAAACAGTAAAAGCTGAAAATGTCCCTACTCCTCTGAACAAGGGAGCAAGGGAGGCAGAGTCCTGGTGCAGGGGGTGGGAGCTTTACAGGTTGCTCAGAGCTCCACTGTAAGTGAAGCCACGTAAATTATCTCACCTGCTCTTACTAGTGATTGTGGGACATTTTAGAGTGTGACCTTCTGAAACGTACATAAAATACTGTAGATGGTCTCCTCTCCTGAGGGCATCTGTAGCATGAAACTGAAGGCGGCCTCACAGTTGGCAGAAACTGTGTGGGGCTTTCTGTTTACATTTATTTGTATACAGACCCTGGCTTGTTTGCTGCTTTTTCTAAATTACTGCCCTCTGTATTTTCTTCGTTTTACATGCACTGCAGTTAAATCACTTTTTCTGATAAATATGGAAACTTGATGACTTGAAAAAATCCTTCCATGTCAATTCTGCAGTTCATATTCATGCTGAGATTGTATCTAATTTTGAAAATCTTCACACTTGTGCCCTGCCATCATGTGTAATCTTTTATGCATGGCTACCTCCACTGCTGCTGAAGCAGTTGCTATGCGACAGATGAACCTGCTCCGTGGGGCCCTGACATTAGTAAAAGCAAATTGACCACAGGAGCACTAATCTAGCATGAAAAGCAGTTGGTGCCGTGCATTTCCTAGAGAAGGATTACCTAATCAACAAGCAAAACCTCCTTTTAAACGTGAGCTGAATTACCTGGGTCTGGATTTCCCTGCTTCACACCTTTTTGCTACACCAAATCATCCTGAAGAGTGAAGTCTGTGCAGGTGCATTACTCAGGAGGAACAGGGACTCACCTCAGATCAGATTCTCCAGCTCTCACACTGGCCTGCTTGCAAATTTGTCATCTGGGCTGATAGTTGCTGTAACTTCTTTCTCCAAGGTTACCAAAAACTGGTAATGAAGACAAATAAAGACAAAAGATGGTCAGACAACAGTGAATGTCACCCTCTTATCGCCTCACTGATAACCCGTATGAACTTTAAGTGTCAAAAAAGGGTTAGATGCAGAAGTGGTCATCTAATCCACATGGAAACCTGGGTATAATGCCTTCCGCTCAAAAAGCACCACAGCACACTGCTGCATTTCTTGGAGAAAGTGATCTCAGGGGAATTATACTTTGCCAGCCAGATCACTACTAACATCATTATTAGTGATTTAACCCTGCAAGTACTGGGCAATTTTCTCTGAATCCATCACCAAACATAGGATTATACTAGAGAAAATGAGTCCTGACTCACATAAAGGTTCAGCTGACCTCTATCCTGGATGTTTCTGAGGAGGATAAGGCTGATAATCTACTGTTTTCTCCTAGAGGTAGAAAGGCTTTTTAACCCTTATCTTGTCACAGGTGAACAGAGTTGCTGGAAAAAGTGAATTCAAAAGCCACTTTTGAAGTGGCAAGGGTTTTATAATGTGAAGCATTTTTAGGACAATTACAGGTGCTCCAGTGTTGGAGGATTCAAATTTGCCCAGTCGAGCGTGTCTGCAACTTCACAACATCCCAGTGAGATTTGATTTATTGCATAAAAGACAGGTTTCCCCTGCCCTCCTGTTTTCTACTGAGGTGCACCAGAAAGAAATGAAACAATCCAGCATGCAACGCTACACGTCAGAATACTTTGCACCCAGGTATTACAGAAACAGCATCTCAGGTCTAAGACCTCAGAGTACTACATCCAAGGTTAAAGCTGCATCTTGGCTGCGCTTTGACTACAGCCCAATTTGTGCCAAGGGCTCACATGCTTAGCTCTCAACATAGATAAGGTAGCTCAAATTTCTCAGGAGATATTTGAAACAGGACAGGATGAGAATTTGATGACATCTTCATGTGGATAATACTGAAAACTGATGCATCATAAGGCTTATAAAAGGATCTCAGACAGGAAAACAGAAGTTACTTCTTACAAAATTTTAATCTCTTCCTTAACTCTTCACTTGTCTCAACTTCTGAACATAATAGCAACTACAACAGAACTTAAAATAATCATTTCATTTAGCTCATCAAATGAGTTTTATTTCTAGTACTGCTGCTGTTTATGACTAAACTCTTGTTAAGGCATACAGTACAAGGGTTACTGACTATTCACTGAGTGACGCGAAGGGACTTAGTTGTACAACTTCCATTAACCTTAATAGGATCCACACAGCTAAACCCCCACCCTGAATATTTAACCTCCACTGTCTCTGTCTCTTCTAGTCTGCTTAAATTGCCTTGAAGAGCGAAATAGACAAATGCATATATACTTTTGGCATAGTGCTTAAGCATACACAGCATATATTTATCATACCTTCACACTGATCTCAGATGGGTCCTGCCCCCCAGCCTGATCATTGCCCTGTGCACATCAGCACAACAGTGACTCACCTTGTAAGCCTTGCCCTACACATGCATACAAAGTTCTTCATATTGGCTGAGCTTCAGTTCTCTGCAATGTTATACTAACAGCCTTCTGTGCAGGATTATCTACTGCCACAGATAAGGAGCTATCATGTTCCATACTTGTAGAACTTTTATTCAGACCCATCACAAATGAATCAAGATCAGATGTAGGACCAGTGAGAACTTGGGAGGTAGAAGTTCAGTTCACATTCATACATGAGATATTTAGTTCATATTGAACCCATGCTGTAGAGCAGATCTCAGGGCATCAGCAGACATCAGCCAGTGGCAACATTCTGCATTGGATAAGTACAACAAAGCTTTTAGAGTTTCACACTGTACTTTTTTGCCATCCGCATTGACTGTGAAGCAACCTCTATACCACAGAACCACAATCTGGTGATTGGAACTTGGTCTACAAAACACCCTGTAGTTTTAGGCAAATCTTTACTTCCCATGTCCAGGCTTCACAGAGGTCACCATGTGCTGTAAATCAGTTGCCACCTCAGAGTTCTCACCCAGAAGTGGCTGCACAACTGTGGTTGTCTTCTACTTGTGCAGACACATGTTTAAAAGGCACAGACATGTGAGGCCCTTATTCACCCTCTCAAGCGCCAGGTGGTGTAAATCAGCCACTGGCTTCAACTGGCCTCTTGTAACTGGAACACAAGAAACTTGGATTCTCCTCCCAGCTTTATCCCCTGCCTGCTCTGCAACCACAGCTGTGTCATTTCACTTCTCCATGCCTGCTGGTTAAAATATTTCTCTTATCTATGAGATGCTGATATTCTTTCTAGGCTGCATTGAGATATACTCATAAAACATGTTTTAAAAGAGCTAGGTGTTATCTGTGTTTAGTTGAAAAAAAATAAATGAATATGTTAGACCTCACTATCCAACCCAGGACCCTGTGAATTCTTGGCCCCAAGGAACTTACTGATCTTTCTGGCACTCAGTGGGGACGTGGATTTACCCAGGAAATGGACATCTTTTGCACAACTTTTGCCTCCAAGTGGACTATTTTATCCTGCAAAGGTCCAAATGCAGGGTACAGAACTGGAAGGTCAGTGAATCCATGCACCTTCAGTTGTTGGCCAATGCATCCTTTAACTTGCTAATGAAATCAGCAAACATCTGCTAAGAACCAGATTCAATATTCTTTACATAAAGCCGCTGCAAAACTGGTCCTCTGCCAGTTAGAGCTTCTACTGTTTTCATGACCAGTTTAAGTACATTTATTCTTGCCCCAGGTTTAGCTAGTTCTTCTCTCTCTCCTTCACTCACCCTTCCCATAGCATGTGTGCACACAATTCAGTATATATCCTTATAAAGAGAGAAATTATATCCATCCAGTCTTGACTTGAGGAGGTTCAGCAAGCTTTTAGGATGTGCTACAACCCAAGGAGAAGAACTGTGCAAGCAGGCCTCCACGGGAGCCAGCTCCAGTTCTAGAAAGCCATAAAGGTGTTTCAGCACAGCATTCCACCTGAGTAAAGAAGCACTGCTGCATTGCAGGGTACTTCAGTTGAGGTTCAGGGCTACACTGATGCTGCTATTTCCACATTTGAGTGCACCATCTGGATGTACTAGCTTGGGCAGGTGCTAGCTCAAGGCTTTATTTGCTGTACTTCAATACACAGAATAGATACGTCCCCACTTGTCAGGCAGGCTCTCCAGTTCCCCCTTGTTACCCCACTGTCCTTTCCAGCACCTGTTTCAGCTTGACTTTGTTTTCCTTGAAGGTAAATGATGAGAATTATACAGAAGAGATTGTTCAAAACTCATCAATGTTTTGTACAATGGTCTTAATACTTCCCTCTTTCTCCTGGAAATACCTCTCTTAATGAATCCTGTGATCACATATGGGGCTTCTGCCCATTCATGTTAATTTAATCTCTCCTATTGTTCAGCAGAGGTTTTTTTCTGCCCTAACAGCCACTTCTTTTTTTGGAGCGGTGACACAAATTATCATTAAGCAGGGCAATGCTCAAACCCTCAAGGGCTACAATTAGGTTTCGGGGTTCCATGTGGGAGGACTGCACCAGAATACTATAATCCTTTCTTTATTCTTTAATGATCATTACACTCTCAATATATTAATAAAACTCATTTCCTATCCTTCTGGATATGCAAGACAAAAGTAATTAAGAGAAAAATTAAGAAGCTCTTGTTGTATATAATAACAACAAGTGTCCAAATTCAGCTTTCAGCAAAGCTCAGACAGCTTGAATCTATGCCCAAAAAAGTCACTGGGAAATATCTCACTGACTCTAGCTGGGCAAGGTCAGGCTTACCATGAAGTAGCTGAGAGTTTCATATTTATATCCATAGGCAAAAACTTCCCCTCTGTCTCTCACTGTGAAGAGCAACTTTTCCCTACTCCAGAGATTAGCACCATTTGTGAATTATTTCACCTAGACTCTGAATGCTGTGTGAGTTACCAGGTTCTTGCTCTGATCTCACTGTGGTTTTATCTGTAAGTTTTACTTTTTTTAAAAAAAAAAAGTAAGTTTTTTACTGTAAGTTTTTATCCCTTACTACGTGGCCCACCAAGGGCTGGGAGCAAGGCTGGGAACAGAGATGCATGAACTTCAAACTCAGAGCTGGAAGGAGAGTAGGATATAAAAAAATCTGAAGCTCAAACTTATATGTTTCATGCAATGAAAACTAATTATAAAATCAGAATGCATTACCATAATTGTTTATATCTGTGTTTTAAGGAATTTGCTGTCTTCTGAATCTAATAAACGAAGGAACTGAAGCTTGACTGCTACAACAGTTTTTAATCTGTTTGGAAATTAGTCCAAACAATGAAGAAATGCTTTCCAGTATTACAAGAAAATGTTACAGTAAGGAAAGAAAATGGAAGGGAAAGAGAAACATTTTAAAAAAAAAAAACAAAGAAACAAACAAAACTGCTTAATTATTAATTGGGGATAATTAGGGGCAGAATGTGCCTGGCTCGCCTGGAGTGCAGGATGAGAAACAAGGACATGTGAAGCATTGTCCTTGGCTCTCTGACCCCACACATCCCCGGCAGACGCCGTACGCTGCTCCCCAAGCAAGCTGGGAGCCAGGGGCCCTTGTGCACTGGTTGGTAAGGGCTGGCAGGTTACAGACACGGTATTACAATCCCACCCCTCACAAATACTCATAAGCTCCATGTTCTCCCTGAGGTTCAGCAGCAAATGAATATGGCATACTCTTTGCCA
Organism: Haliaeetus leucocephalus; assembly: GCF_000737465.1. Classification (NCBI taxonomy): domain Eukaryota; kingdom Metazoa; phylum Chordata; class Aves; order Accipitriformes; family Accipitridae; genus Haliaeetus; species Haliaeetus leucocephalus. The sequence goes on along the minus strand of NW_010973284.1, from coordinate 5,470,123 downwards.
GCTAAACGTGAAATATCTGTCAAATATCACCATCTCTGTGTTTTTATCCCTCTCAGCAAGGTAGTCTTCAAGCATCTGCTTATACCTCTGCAGCTGAGGCAGATTAATTTAGAGGATAAAGCACCAGATAGAGAATAATTGCTTAAGAGCAGCCAAAGCAGACAGAGGTTTAGTATAACTATGTTTAGTATTAGCACAGATCCTTCATCCTATTCTTGGCCATAAAAGAGAAATTAGTCTTTTTTCCCATATATCTCACTTCTACAGCTGTTCACCTCATCACATTGTGCATATAGTTGTTAGAGATGCCTAAGATTAACCAAGTTTTTGGCAAAGATTGCAAGGTACACAGTTTTCTGTCAGTTGGGGAGGACTGTGTAGGAGGTTAATATTATCAGGCACACGCAGTGAGAGCAGTAACGGAACAAAGGCCAATAAAAGCCCTAAAATCAACAGCACTTTTGAAATTCATCTCGACCCAATTTTTCACAGACATGGTCAGGTGGCCTTTGTTTGCTTCCTGGTGAGAATGTGTTTGTATCACCTGAGCTCAGCTAATTTCTGTAGTTCAGGTTCAGCAAAGTCTCCAAGATCTGAATGAGCAAAGAGAGTAAGTAAATGGTGCTTTTATCCTATTCACAACCTTCCAGGTGCACACACGAATGCAGCAGTGGGGAGGAGCAGACCAGTTGGTTAGTGTCGTTACCTGTATTACACCTGTACTGTGCATCAAAACACAACTTTGGTTCCAATCTTTCAAAGCACCAAAGCATGCACGGCTTTCAGTGTGAGTAAGCCTGCTAATTCCGTGGTACATCTCGTCTGCCTAAAGCTGAGTGTCACTGATCCCATGCATGGATGCTACAGCTCTCAGTCCAACATTTAGCACCCACTTAACTTTGCACAGAATGGTAAACTCAGTAACACTGCACTGTAATATTGCAGGGACTCAGAAGTGCTCCAGAAACACTCTGAACAGAAGCTGTATCTCTGACTCAGAAACAAATCCTCTGACATTTTGTCTGTAGAAGCCAGCTAAAAATATCCTTTTAATCATGATTTGGCCAAAATAATCTTTTGCAAGGGTGAGACACTGAGTGTCCAAACCTTGCTGTAGAATGAATATGCAAAAAAGTCCAGTCATTTTGCCCAGCTGACGAAGCAGTGCTTGCTGAAAGCAGAGGTCAGCTATTTATCCGCTAGGCAAGGTACAGTGGTGTGAATTTCTCACACTACTCAGCCAATATAAAGTTCTCTCCCTCTTTTCTTTTTGAGGATGAAAGTAACATTTGCGGCTTGCTGCAAAAAAAAAAATGAAGCTTGCTAGAGGACATTCTGTTTCTAATCCAGCTTGCATGCATCTCCCACATGTTCCTGACATTTCTGCGGCAATAGGTGTTTGTTGTACTGCTGTATGGAATCTCAAATGGTTCTATAATAACATCTCCTCTGATGTCTCATTACTCTTAGAAAGAAAGTTGTGTTAGAAGTGTTTGCTTTCTTTCCTTTTTGTTTCAAGATTTGAAAAGGCAGCTGCTAGAGATTGATTTTGGTTTTTTAAAATACTCCATTCCTAAATAATACAGTATCATGTGCCTCTCAGATGGAGATCATGCTTTGGCTGTATGCTTAACAGAGCTGCTTTCCTTGGGAAAATATCACAGCTGGGATGTGACCTGCTTCTAGACTTTGATTTCATTTCTGAAAGAGAGCAGTCCACCATAGCTTGTTAGCCCTTTACGCAGGAATTACGTGTTACTGACTCAGGCCAAGCATAATGTTAGCCTTCAATAATAATAACGAGTTGTGAAAGGAGTTCATAACTGGATGTGTGAGGTAAAGAATATCTGAAGAGCAAAGGTTGACAATATTCTTGGGGATAATGGCATTATTTCAGGGGAATCTCTCTAAGCAGCGTGTATGAGAGGAATTTGTCCTCTACGGACCACACCGCCAGCTTTCTTGCTGCTAGCACATACTTCAGTTTCCCAGCCATTATCCAAACAAGCATTTCTTCTTCAAACCCTTTGGAACCATTGACTTTTTGAAAACACAGACTCGACTCGCAGGAGGAGTTTAGCATACCAAGTAAAATAATTAACTATAATAAAACAAACTATGAGGATAACAAAGCCAGAGATTGATTTGTAACACTTAATGCAAACCTTGCTATTTAAAAAGTGCTACAGATTTTGTTGTACATTCTTCCTGCTAGTAATCACAATGTCGCTGCCTCAGAGAACTTGATTTCAGCTGTTTCCTGCTCAATATAGTGAACATCCACATCACAGTGGAAAAAATTTCCATCAGAAATCTCTCAATTTTCCTAAATTTCTTCCAGGTGCTCTGCATAGCTGCTCATACAGTTTATTTTGCCTGCTTTAACAAACTGTTTGTTGTTGCTACAACAGGAAGCACTGCTGTGAGGATGCAAACACCCTGGCAATAGCTCGTGCATGGGAAGAAGTACTCTTTTGACCTCTTTCATCCTCTCAATTTTTGTATTCCTCTCATCAAAAGATTTGTATGCTGAAATCATCATGCACAAACTCAACGTTTTTGCATTTGAGTCACATTTATACATCAGCTTTCTTTCCCCCCCATTTTCTTTTGTACATCTTCTTGTGCCTGTAAACGCCCAGAAAAAGCTGTAGAGTATATCCTTTTGGGTCCCAATTAAGATTCTGAACTGCTGTTCTCTGTATGATAACAACCTGAAGTGCTGACAACACGCTACCTGTCAACAGGCAAATGAAGGCCAACCATCTGTTCTACTATAAATTGTCTCCATTACTCTCAACTTGAAAATCCACTTTAAAGACTCCCCAATTATCTAGTAACCTGAGCCAAATGATGCAATGTTATTTTAACTAAAATCATCATTGTGTACAAGAAAAATAAACATTAAAAGCTCTGAACAAAGAAAGCTTTTCGTAAAGCAGGTTTATATCTGATTTTGTGTGTACGGCTCTGTTGTGCTGGAGCGGCTTGGAATCACAGAAGCAAAGAGTATCAGATTACTGCTGGTTGAAAACCTGAATTTCAATTGATAGAGTGCTGGCTATACGCTCCTGCTCAGGAGCCTTTTGTCTCAAAACACTGTGATTACAAACCTCCTGCAAATAACTAGAGCTCTCCTCAATGCGCAGTACCCGGCATGGCGAGGCACCTGACACTGCCCCAAAGGTGCCGCCTGCCCCTGAGGACTGCCGGCTCAGTTGTGTAGCTCCATGCAGAAGTGCACCTGTGTAGCACAGGCTTGTGAGTAAGGTCATTAGCACGTCCATGCAAGCAGTTCAGAGGTGAGATACCAAAGGAAAAAGCCTCAAACGGGTTTGATCTGGGCATGCGTTTAGTTTAGTTGAGCTTGCATTTAGTTCCAGGATCTTCATGTCCAGAAGGAGAGATCAGCAAAACCAGGCACTAAAGGAAGCGTTCAGCTCTAGCCCGAGTCTCTGGTTTCCTGTCCCTAAAATAGTTCCTATTCCTTAGGCAGTCTTCAAACCCTTGTATTGTTTGCTGGCTTTTCTCTTTTGTGCATTCCCTGCTTTCCATCTCACTGCACTATAGGCTTGCAACAACTTTCTAAGTTACAACCTTTTCCTTTCCTCCTACGCACTGAGGAAAACTTGGCCTGGCTTGCCTAGTATGCCAGTGACAGCAGGCGTGCATAGCTTGTACCTGTGCATCATAAACTGCACAGAGCTGCAACTGGTGATGTCCAGAGACCAGTTTGCCTATGGTGCACTACCCCAGATCCTTTCAGAAGAGCAAGGGTACCAAAACCATTTTATTACCTTGTTAAAGTCTGCTGGAGAAGCCAAAAAAAAAGATGGTGAGTTTAGGCCAAATTTCCAACACCTTGTTACGTCACTGGCACCTGTATGGAGAGTGTAAAATAGGACACAGAATCAGAATTTATATGGATATAAATGAACACATACACTGTGAGGCTGATAATCTAGCCCAGGCCTTCCCTATTCAGTAACCAAAACTCAGCAGCTGGTTCAAGCAAGCAGGCCAGTCTTAAAAGCTACTCAGAGAAGATTCACCTGCAGAACATAACCCCAGGCCCCTGCATGCAACAGTGCTCAGGATTTTGAACACAGGACTCATTACACCCCTATTTTAGCTATAAAGCCAGCAAGCCAAGTAGTGTAAGTATCTATCTACAGTGAAAATAGATTTAAAATCTACCCTTACTTTTTAATGCCTAAGATTACAGATAGCAAAGATATCATGGACTGAAGGGAAAGTAGTAGAAACATACACGGGCTTAGCTTTGCAGATGCAAGAACTGGGATATGGGATTCTACTGGAAAACCTGCAGACGTCTTCAGAACGACCTTCAGGTGCAGGTGGTAAATTAAAGCTTCAAAGATAGCAAGGAAGAAAATCCAAAATAGGGAGACATAGGCATGTAAATGTTTTCGTTACTGTGATGACTTTTAGAAAGCCATTCACTTGTATAATGTCTTATTGACAAGACAATGGTTGCAATTTGCAATACTTAAATGACACAGACACACTCTGAAAGTCTCTGTAAAATACTTAGCATCCAAACAACAGTACCTGATGCTAGGCTACTGGCCCAGCAAAATTAAATGTTTTGTATACAGCCTTGTGTTCAGGAATAACAGTTTGTGCTCTGTGGTAGTTACTAGGAAGGTTAAACACGAGGGAGTCAGTGAGGAAGAATAAGATGACACAGTTGTCTTCATTATGAAATGCATTTTGAAGGTACATATTTCTTCTTTCATACAAAAGAAAGGCAGGAATTTATAGACTGTGCTAGATATCTCCAAGAAATTCAAATGAGGCAAAGGTAAAAGTTGGTTTAATGAATCAGAATCATATCAGTGTGACCATTGTAATATATGTAAATGAGGAAGATTGTTGCCCTTCAACATAAGTAAGTTGCAGCCTTCAACAGTGATAGGAATTTGCATTTAGCATGACCCCTGAGACATTGTTTTCAGTCTATGGACTTTAAAATTTTCCTCCTACGAATTTCTGTGTAAAGGAAAGTCTGCCTCCTACTTTGATTGCTAAATTATTGTGGGTGTTGTTGGCTGGCTAACCTGATGGGAGGTTTTGTTTCTGGTTAAGTTTGTCATTCTCCTGCCTGAAACCTGTAGCCAAGATTTTCATCCAGTACAGTTCTCTTTGCCTTTGCACTGGCAGCACTATGCAACTGTCTGCATTTGCTGCTGGCATTTACAGCTTCCTACCGGCCTAAAGAGCCATAGAAATCCACACACACACCCCTCCTTAGACAAGTATTTGAAAATAATAAAACACAGTACTGTCTGCAATTCTGCCAGCTTCTTGTAGTATATAATCTGAAACAACGCAGATTGCTTAAATATAATTGCCCACTCTGGCAGCTATATTCAGCATGTATTCAATGAGCTTCATATCACCTGATGCAATATAGAATCTAACTGCACATTCTTCTGCCTCTGACCACCTCCCTGTAGTCAGGAAATCCTAAGTGAACGGTCAAAGTTGGTAAAAGTTCATTTAAGTAGGTGACTCATCGAAGAGCTGGTCTACCTCCAGATAAACTCGGTTATTAACTTGAGCCAAATTGAAACAACATCCCATTGTGTTAGATTTTGATTAAGTCTGGAACAAATCTGGAGAAAATATAGGAAATATATTTTATTAAATCTGTACTGAAGTCCCAAACCAAGGACTATTTTACACCTTCTAAGAGACGGCATGTGAAGAGCATAATTTCTCATTGTCTCAAACCAAAGTAAGGCTAAATCATGCACCAAATCTAACCCAGGTTAGATCTCACATCCAGATACCCAGAATTCTATGCTATTTCAGATCTACATTCAACACTCACATCTCTAGTCACCAACTATTTGGAGTTTTGGGGCAGGGGGAGGATCTCCAAGGATATGAGTCTAAACAAATAAAGCCAAGAACTTGTTTGCATGATTGCTTACTCTGTGAACAACAGCTACTTCATTTCTTGTTGCTCCAGTCAGGAACAGTTCATAAAGGACCTGGATATCACCTCCTAAACAAACACGTCACAACAGCATTCCAGCAAAAAGCGAAATACATCATGTATAAATACCTGTTAACTGATGTAGTGTACAAAAAGGGGAGGAGGAAACATATATTCAACTATGTGACAGGTATTTCAAAGCACCACATAATTAGCTTTGTTTAGTTATTTTAATTTTGTTTTTATTGGCAAGATGCAGTATGAAAAAATCTACTAATTAGATAGGAAGTTCCCCTGAAGACATCTATCAACTGTTTCTATTAATACAGGCAACTGTGAGTAAGTAGGTAGGAAGGAAAAACATTCAGAAACAACTTTTAGTTAATTAAACTGAGGTCTGGATGCAAAATACTTTCCCCCATCAACAAATGTTCAGTCATATTTCCCAGAAAATTGGCTAAAAAGTTTTTTTTTCAGAGTAAAAGATAATCCTAAAGCTGAGGATCATGTCAGACTTTTAATTTCCATCTGCTTTATTTCTCATAACTTCAACACAGTAACACTAAGTATATTATCTCTATGGATTGCTGAACTCCATGGAGAAAGCCACTGTTGCTACTAGTAAGAGGTGTGTATACACGGTTATAGGCATTACAAATATGTAGGATGGTAGAGCTTTTTTTAACACTTGCACTCCTTGGCCTTACTTAGTTACAGAATAATAGCACAGAGTATGGAAACATCACCAGCAACTGGGTCTGACTTCTCCCAGACAGGAAACTAGGATATTGTTTTGATTCCCTTAACTCACAAATTTAAAAAGACCTTTTCTGATACTCAGGCTGGCCAGCCAGCAATTTGTCATGCTGCCACCCAAGCTCCTATTCTGCATGCCAGCCTGTCGGTCAATTGAGGTTAAATGGTGTAGGAATGCGTTAACAGCCTCTAAGGAAAGATTTAGATTTGACAGGCTTCAGTAATACGTAGCCATAACTTGAAGGCAGTGTCCTCTGGTCCTAATGATGCTGCAGGGCAGCAGGGAAGGAAGCAGGGCAATAGCATATGACTTAATAGACATTTGCTCAATATTTAGAGTCTTTGCTCTGTTCAGCCTAGGCAGCCCAGAAAGGGCAGAAAATACCCACATCCATTTCACTGCATAGGCTGGAGCTGGAGCAATCCTCAGTGGCCCCTTTATATGGAGCCTACGTAGACGCCTGGCATTGCATTACCATCACAATTCGAGTGCACACTGTAATATCCCTGATAAACTTCTCCGGGATGTTTACCTGTATGTGCTAGATGTAGAAATCTGCCTGGGCTTGGAGAGAGCAGGCAGTATGGGCGACCACCTGGCAAAAGAAGAGGTAACAGGGAAAAACACCTAAGCAGCAGAGGTGGTCTTGGATCCCAAGAGGCCGTACAGCCTCCTCGTGGCTGGCCTCTGGGTGAGCAGGCAGCCTAACGAGGAGTCTGGATGAACGTGAACGTCTGAGGGAGCGCCTCCTTCAAACATGGCGGGGGGACTCCTGCAAGGCAGGCGGACTGCCGGCCGCCATGGGAAGGGAAGGATGCAGAACCAGTTGGAGGAGATGGGCAAGGCAAGGTATATTAAAGGAGAATCAAACAGAGTCTGTTCTCCCTACAGACCTGGTACTGAGAGGGGTAGGTGAATGCCCAAGATGATTGAAAAGCAACACTACTTTAATTCCTGCTGTACACATACATATTGTAGATAGAAGTACAGGAACGGCTGAACAGTGAATTTGCTAAACAGATACAGCACACAGTGCTCTGTGTAGCATTACTCTTCACATTTATAAAATAACTAGATCTCATGCTTATTTTCCTTCCCTTCTCTATATCTAAATTTATATTCTTTACCACCTGCGTGTGCAGAATGGAATAAATAATGGTTACCACTGTGATAGAGAACTACTGCTAAAATCCCAGTAAGTCATCAAATGGTTGTTGCGTACAAAGATAATGCAGTCAATAGTGGGGCTTTTTCAGCAGGGTTAGGCAGCAACACTATATGTGCATGTTTTATTAGTTACAAAAATGGGTATTTCAGTATAAGCACCACATGTAGATCAAACTGACAGACTCCTTTGGGATTAAGCCCCATCACCTTCTGAATGCAAGACAAGCATAAAACCACCGCAGCAACGGGAAAAAAATATCAGCTTGAAAATAATTAAACAGCAAGGCAGCCACCCATAATGATATTCAGCAGAACACATTAGGGACAGTTTGCTGGGAATGCACAAGAGCACTCCAGTTGTTTAATTAACATTGAAACGGCGGTTCCACAAGAACTAAAAATCCTGTTAATTTATGTGTCTCTTAATGATGCTCATTTAAATACTGTCAACTTTTCTCCAGTTTAATATTCATGATTTCTAGTCATTAAAACACCAGGCTCAGCTTGTGGATTCACCGAGAAGCACAAATTGTTTGATGATGATGTCAGTTCCTAAAAAGTTTTTTTCCCCTTAAAGTGTAAATCTCTCAGTGCTTATCAGTAGGGTCATTGTAGTCTGGTCTATAAATATCATTTTTATCATTCATATAATACAATAAACTACAATGTTCTCTCTCACCTCCAAAGATGAGCCCTGCTTGCATAGTCAGGAATTATTTATGTAAAGGTAGTTATCTTTTTATGATGGAGCATCTCACCTGGTTAATGTAATGGCTTTTTATATTGGGATACTGGGCTCAAGTCCCACTTTAGATTATAAAAACTATTTTCATGCAGGGTAGGAAACATTACATTAAAAATAATTTTAGTGCTGAAAAGACACTTGCAGTTGGATATTAAAAAGATACTGCCAATGTAGGCAGAAGTCAAATTTTGACCTTCCCAGAATTAGTATACGCATGGTCTGAATGAACACTTGCTTCCATGAAACTTTTGTTTACCCTGTCCTTTCCCTTTGTTGGCAAGTTTAGATAGCCTCTGATGCTGTCTCTTTGGCAGAAACTATAATGTAGCCTCCTATGACTGGGACTTGTACAGAAAAATATTATGTATTGATCTTATACTGTCAGAGAAAACCCTAAAATTTTATAAATTAAAAAAATACGGCTTAATTATACAGTTAATCTTTCACTTTATCATGAGAATTTAGATTTCAAGGAAAAGCTGAAATTTTCAGCAAGGAAAATGAGTAGGACATTTGGGACAGGACAAGTATGGACAACTAAAGATGAACGTTTAAACGATCTTCCTTTACAAGGGCATTTCTTCCTACTATTTTTCTTCTAAGACCATAGCATCTTCTTAATTTCTTCTTTTGCTGATGCTTTTTTTTTCCTAGGCAAAAGATATTATTACTTTCACTCTTCTTTTTAATACCCAAACAATTGGAAGTCTCTCTTATTAGATATTTTACTATTTTTTTCTAATTGGATTGTAAAAAATATTAATAAAGGGCACAGGTTCAGGCTTAAAAGAGGTTATATACAAAGGGCAACTGAAATCTTGTTAGCACACCAATTTTCACTGCATACCTTTAAGACCTGAGTTCCCTCTCTTAGGTTTTTTTTATTATTCCTGTCAGATTTCCAGTACACATTGAAATGCAACAGTGCCATATAATTTTTCTGAAAGACAGTTTGTTTGGCATTTTAGACAGACATCCAACACAACAAAATGTACTTTATTATACAGAGAGAAAAATATTCTGTGAACCAGGCAGCACAGAACTTACACTACCTGATTAGTAGCAAAGCCAATATTTATCACCTACTTCTGCTCATTTCATTCTTTACATTTTATTCTTTCCCTGTTGTTTCATATTTACAATCTGCACTTCATAACCAAATAGTTTAATGTGGTTTACCTCTGAAAAAAACAGACATTACTAGATGGTCTAGACATAATCTTAATTACCAAAATGCTATCCCATGTCTGAAATGCTTTTATGCAGTTACTGTTGCTATTTTCTTCCAGAAGTGTTTCAATTAAGCAAGTCATCTGCATTAACTTATTGTGTACGCATTTTAATGTAATATACCTTATTTTCAGCATCATTCATCCCTGAAGAGATCGTTCTATTTATTTTAGTAGTCTAAATGTTCTTTTTTCAGCCAAAGATTCTTTTTTCATTATACCTCACAAAGGCCTAATTATTAAATGCACTTTCCTGGGACCATAATTTTGGAATACAGCCTGATACACAGTTCTATCATGAAATATATGCCCATCTCTATTCTGCTTTAATCCATAATAGATTCTGTCTAGTAAAAATGCATTATAGTTCCAGATATTTATTAATATCTTAATTTTCTTGGGAAAAAAGGTTGGAATCACTGAAAAAGGATGCAGGTCTTAAGGCAAAATATATTAACTCTATCTATGGTAATATCCATCTGTTTACATCACTACAGATAAATTTCATAACATAATATGATAACTTATAGACCTCTTCTATTTTGGTATTTATACATACATATCCAAACCTTTTGACATTGCTTTCGGTAGACAGTTATCCTCTTTTGAAACTTAGGTATTGTCTCTAAACTGGTGCTTAAATGAAAGCTTCCATTACATTAAATTGGTATTTTGTATAGCCAGCATGAAGTAATCAGCATATAATTCCCAGTACATTTATTTACTAAACTTCTTCAGTGTCCCTAATCTTTGGCACTAATGGTTCAATAATTAAACAAATTATAATGAACAGTCTTGTCTTGTTCCTTGTTTTTGAAGCACTTGAACCCAATGCAGGAGGAAAGTCATTTCACATGCTAATTCAATTCAGAAAGGATTTTTCATATTTCTCCAATATCCCAATTAAACACAGGGATTCTACCGAGAAAAACACTTTCTCTGTACCTATACATTCAGAATAAGCCTGTTTTTTAGACTTTATGTTGTGCTAAATATCACAGGAGTTTTCTTGTCCTTACCTAAGGGACTTCTTTTTCTAAAACAGTTTGGTTTGCATCAGTGTAAGCTTTCTTGTCTCTAACTCCACCAGGACTTAGTGGAAAACACTGCTTTCTATTGACTCAGGAGAGAGGTTGACTTGGTTCATCCTTCTTTGGAAGGAGTTTTGTCGTGGTTTAACCCCAGCTGGCAACTAAGCCCCACACAGTTGCTCGCTCACACCCTGCCCCAGTGGGATGGGGGAGAGAATTGGAAGGGCAAAAGTGAGAAAACTCGTGGGTTGAGATAAAGACAGTTGAATAGGTAGAGCAAAAGCCACACACGCAAGCAAAGCAAAAGAAGGAATTCATTCACCGCTTCCCATCAGCAGGCAGGTGTTCAGCCAGCTCCAGGAAAGCAGGGCTCCACCACACGTAACAGTTCCTTGGGAAGACAAACGCCATCACTCCAAACGTCCCCCCATTCCTTCTTCTTCCCCCCACCTTTATATGCCGAGCATGACGTCGTATAGTATGAAACATCCCTCTGGTCAGTGGGGGTCAGCTGTCCCGGCTGCGTCCCTTCCCAACTTCTTGTGCACCCCCAGCCTCCTCGCTGGTGGGGGGACGTGAGGAGCAGCAAAGGCCTTGGCTGCCTGTAAGCACTGCTCTGCAGTAATGGAAACATCCCTGTATTATCAACACCGTTTCCAGCACAAATCCAAAACACAGCCCCATACTGGCTACCATGAAGAAAATTAACTCTATCCCAGCCAAAACCAGCACAAGTTTCAAAACTATTTATAAGTGTGGAAAGTTGTCTCTAAGTATTCAGTTTCCAACCAGAGAAGAGCCCTCCTGAAGAAGGAAGATACTTGGGTCCGAAACATTTCAGAGAGGCATCCAGAAGGTACATGACTCTTGTCTATTTTTAATAATAAAATTGTCATTTCTATGTCTGTGTCACCGGACTATGTACCTCCGTTGCGCAGCCAGATATTTTGAAACCCTGCAATATATCAGCAGATCTTCCATGTTTGCATATTTATTAATATGCATTTTTGTAGAGATATGACACTTGCATTTTATGAACCCCTTTATTTTGCTTGACCTTGTTCCTAAGCACTCCTTGTTCTTATGTTTATCTCAGATCATCTATTAAAATTAAGTCTGACTGCTAATGTGTCTAATTTCTTCCACATTGGGAAGAAAAAAACGCCAAACACCACTTGTTTGCAAATAGATCTTTCTGGGGTTTGGCTCTTGTTTTTCTTAGTGGTGGCTCTATCTGAGAATGGATGTTTCATTTTTTTTCTCTCATGAAAGCCTATCTCATTATTGCTCCTGCAAAGTGCAGACTTGTTGCTCTAAGCCTACATGTTTGTGTCTATGTCATGTTTTTCCTCAATCCCACACACAAGCTAATATATATCCCTTTATAATTGCTTTAAAGGCCTCCCTACTATGATTCTGAAGATAAATTCAGTAAGGGATTGCCCAGCATATGATTACTGTGTGATTTTCTGTTTTGTTCACACTTTCTTTCAGTGCTACTTCGTCTCCATCTTTTCTTCTGACATGGACTTTATTTTTATGGATACTAGTGCATAGCCAGAGATACTGTTGTTCTAATTCTAAAATTGAGAATTTCACTTAATAGGCTTATCGATATCAAAATTAAATCACCTGGAGTATGTGTTTTGAGAGATTCAGAGAAATAAATAAAGTATATTCCCTTAAAATTATGAAATCTTCCAATGTCCATCAACTCTGGGTTTTATGAACTGATTCCAACGTTTAAGCTTTTTCAGGGAAGCTTCTGGGATACTTGTTTATGTATCCTGTATTGGGCTGATGAGTCAACTATTATCTGTGAGTCCAAGACTGTTGCAAGCACTAATTAAATACTAAAAGTGGTGAGATCCTCCTCATTTAAGTAAAAATTTTATATGGGTAAACATCACTGATGAAGTCATCTTCCTTCTGGATCTATTTTGATCCTTATACAGTACTTCACTACTTGTGTAGGCATTAATAAACACATAGTATTTAATAGGAGCAAAACACTCCTTCTATAGAAAGCTCCCAATGGCCTTTTTGTGTCATTAATTTTTTTCCTTCAGGTGAGTTTCCTGATAAATCACCAGCCACATTTCCCTTTTTTATTGTTTTTTGGTTTGTGGTTTGGTGTGGTTTGGTTTTTGTTTTTTTAATAAAGGGTATCTTTTCATAGCTTGCTTTTGCTCCATAATTAAAATCTGGTGTGCCAATTTCTTTTTTTTACTCTTTCCATGCTTAATATCAATATTAAGTTTTATCTTTATTTAGCAGTATCTCCCCCTTATCCTTGTGGGTGAGTTTTGGATCTCCATAACTGCTGATCAGACTTCTTCTGATTATATTCAACATTGTGTTGGTTTTGGCTGGGATAGAGTTAATTTTCTTCATGGTAGCCAGTATGGGGCTGTGTTTTGGATTTG
>NW_010973284.1:5332427-5338221 GCF_000737465.1 Haliaeetus leucocephalus | reverse complement strand
CGGAGAGCCGGGAGGGTCCTGGGGGGACCCGCGGGGCGCGCGGTGTCCGCGCGTGGGCGTGCGCGTGGGCGTGCGCCCCCGCCGCGGGCGGGCGCGCAAAAAAATCGGTCCGATAGCTCGCTGCCCGAGAGTTTGGCTTTTTTTTTTTTATTTAGTCCACTGGAAACGGTATTTGCCTCGCCAACCGTTTGGGGTTTTTTGGGGGGGGGTTGTGTTTTGTTTTTTTTTTCCTAGGTGTCACTTGTCAAAAGGGTGGGGGGAAGTATACTGTGGAAGGTGACAATTCAATTTATGGTCTCCCCCCTCCCCTTGGAGATTTCGTTTTGTGGTAGTACGTAACGATGCCTCTCCTTCCCTTTTTCTTCCTTCCTCCCCTTTTCCTTCCTCCCCTTTTCCTTCCTTCCTTTTTCCTTTCTTGCTTTTCCCTTCCTCCCCTCTCTGCCCTCTTGCCGTTCTCTGCCCGCCGTGCCCTCTCCCTCTCGCTCCACAGCCGCAGGTGAACGGCACAAGTGCTGCTGCAGTAGAAGCCCGAGGTGAGTCCCATTTTCCCTGCTACTCCCTGCCCGCCCTTCGCTCCCCACCAAGTGAAGTTCGTTCCCTCTCCCGCCAGCTGTTTGCGTGACGACGTGCTCAACAGGCGCCTTCCCCGCGGGGACAATAAACCCGAGGGGCTGATTTTTGAGGAGGAGGCTGGCGGGCCGGTAACTGTATATTAACCCCGCAGCTTTTGTTTTAGCGTAAACCACCCGGGTTTGACGTCACCTTCGCTGGTAACGGGGAGGAGGTAGCACTTCGGCAGCCCCGGTGGGAAATACCGCCGGCTCCTTTCCCCGGGGCTCTCCCCTCCGTTTCCCACGCGGGACCTCCGTCCTCGCCGGCACTTTTTAAAGTTCTTTCTTACGTGTGTCCCGAAGTCCTTCCCCGTCGCGGGGGAACCGTCCGCCGGGGGGCCGAGGCCCTCCTCCCCGCCGCCTCGGCATCCCCACCCGCGGGTCACACGCTGCCAGACCTTCTCCCGCCGCCTCCCCGGGTGGGTGGGTGGGCTGCCCCCGGGGCACCCGAGCCGGGAGGGGAGAAAGCCCTGGCTCTGCTCGAAAGGCGCCGGACCCCCAGACCTCGGCGGCCGGGGAAGCGCGGAGGGCCGCGGAGGACCCCCGGGGGGGGCAGGACGAGCAGCGCTCGCTGATGCTCCGCTGCCCCTTCCCTTTTGTCAGACTCCTCCTGGGGCTGCCAGAAGCACAATTGCAGAGCCCTCCGACTTTTCAGTATTTTTACCACGCTTGTATCCTTCCTCCTCTCTTCTTTTATTTCTTTTCTTTTTTTTTTTACGAAATGAACGCTTTCCCACCCGACTTTCCGTGTGTGCAGCTGCCACCCACTCCTCGTGATTTAGGTGTTATAACACCTTTATTTAATACAGCCGCGAAGTCAAAATACCCGATTTAATTTTATTCGCAACCCCTGATTTTACTCTCCGGGGAGAATTACTCAGATCATCTGATTTAATTGGGAATTCCTAGAACTCGATCAGGCTGAATGAGAAACATTTAAATTATTGCTTTATGTTGGCTTACCATGGAGAAAAGGTTCTCCCTTCTTCCTGGCAGTTTTGTTTGGTTTTGCCGTGCTTTTTTTTTTCCTGCAAATACCTTCCCCTTTCCCCCTCGAGGCAGCCTGCCATCACCAACAACACAGGACACGGGTTACGCTGATTTCCCCCGTTCCCTTTTCGTCCCGCTTTGATTTAAATTAAAGGGCTGGGTTATCCTTTCCGTTACGGCCGCTTAAAACGATCTATTTTGGAAACAGCCTTGACCAAAAAAAAAAGAGCAAAAGAAAAAAACAAAACAAACAGCAGTGGGTTATTAACCAGGCAGTGAAATGCGGTGATTTCTGTTCAGGGCCTCGTGCCGTTAGTGATGTTGCAAACGGCGGTGTAGAAGTTTGACCACATAACGTGTAGCATCTCTATCCCAAGGCGTTACATATAGCTCCCGTAAGCCCATGCAGCACGTCCCCCAGTGACTATAGGAAGAGTTGGGACACAATGTCCTAGCGCTGTGCACATAAACACCCAGTGCCTCTTTCTGATGTTTACCCCGAGTCAGCACTACAGGCACCCCCTCATCCAAAACAATTAACCATATACTGCTTTTTAAATGTTACGCTCAGTATCAATCCAACATCGAAATAGCCGAGTTTTATTAAAAAAAAAGAAGAAAAAAGTTTATTGCAAGAATATGTAACGCAGCCCCAGGACTCCGCAAGTCCCGGGAACGTTTGCCAAAATCTCCCCCGATGTATCAGGAGCGTTTAACGGTTTCCCACCCTCCGCTTCTTTCTCACCATCCCCGCAAGGGCGGGCGGCGGCGGCGGCGGGGGCCGAAGGCGAAGCCGCCGCTCCGCTCCCGCGGCCCCGCCGCTCCCGGGAAAACGCCGGTCTTCGCCGGGGTCACTCCTGAGCCCAGGGCCGAGGCCTCTTCTCCGGGCTCGGCACACTCCTCCGGGCTACGAGAGACTCTGCTCTTTCCTCTAGCCGGCTCTGGTCGCTGAAGGGGGCACTTTCAAACGGGACCCCCCCCCCCGCTTTTTTTTTTTTTTGTGGTGTTGTTTTCTTACAAAGTGCCTTTAGAAAAGGAGAACCCCGGAGTCTCACTTTTCACTGATTTGATATTTTAATAACAATCGTTTCTCCCCTGTCCTTATTTGCCTTTGGAAGCTTTCCCCGCGATCCTAGCCAAACAGTGCGCGCATTTCACAGATTTTATTCAAACAAAACACAACTTGGCTGTGAGTTAGCCCGGACCAGCAAAGCCGGGGCCAGGGTTTGCCATGGGCTAAGGGCTTCTTTCTCCAGCGTCGTCCCGGCCTGCCAGAGCCCTGGGGGGGTGTGAGAGTGCACGGGAGGCAGCGTGGGGGGGTTGTCGTTGCTTTCCTCCCTTCTGTCCTACCGCAATTCATTTCTGTTCGAGGAGGCACAATAAAATCTTCATGTACATCCCTGCGTTTGTGTCTTCCTTTGGGGGGGGGTCGGTGTTTTAGGAACCCACAGAGTAGCCCGCTGCACGGGTGGGTGCGCTGGGGAACCGGAGCGGGACGCCGCGAGATTACGAGGAAAGGAGAAATTCATTCCTCCAAACGCAGCGAAATGCAACTTTAAAGCCCCCGAGACTCGTCTCGCTCCCAGCTTGTCTTCTGGGAGCTCCTACCACCGCCGTCAAACCCACGAGAAGAGCCGGCCCGTGGACCCAGCTCCTCGCTTCCCCCCCCCGCCCCCCCACCAAAAGGGCTCCCCGGGCCCCGGAGGAGCAGCCCCGGTTTGGGCTGCTCCAGGGCCCGGGGCGAGCGGGTCCCCCCACGGCGAGTGCCCGGGCGCAGGCGGGTGCCGGCCCCGCGGACCCCCACGGGGGTGGGTGGACAGAGCCAGAGATTCCCGGGCGCAGCGTCGCCCCCGGTTTGGGCAACCCGCGCCCTCCAGACGCGTGAAAAAGCGACATTATTGCCTTAGAGGAATGAAAAAGCAACGCCGCGGTTCCTTGCGTGGTGCCCGGGTTGCTGCTTAATTATCCCCGCTACGTGTTTGACTCTGGCAGCCTCCAGACACGCACGAAGTCGGCGCCCACGACTCAGCGCTCACGTCTGGGTCAGCTCGATAAAACACGAGGCTTGGGTTTGGGGTTTGTTTTCTGTTTTTTTTTAATATTTATTTTTAAGCAAACCCGATTTCCCGGGTGTTTATTTCTCTCCTCACTCCCATCGATTCACCCAAAGGCTGCCCACGTATCGCTGCTCCCGTGCAAAAGTTTGAGAGGGCTGCATGCAACGGTGCTGCTGCATCTTCCCCCAATTACAGTAGTAAAATCTTAATTAAAAAGAGCCCGTCTATTGGCTGCCACGGAGGGGAAGGCAGACACGCACGCCCGGAGGCAGCGCCCGGAAGCATCCCAGAGAAATATAGTTCTTGATTAGTGTATTTTCATCTCGTTCTTAGCGGAAGACAGTTTGTAAGTACCTGCTAATGTTAGTGCTCTTTAAGGTTTCAATTGTTCTAGGGGGTTTGCCATTGACTTTTTCATTATTTACCTACTGAATCAAAGTAAGCAAATGCCATCTGTTTCCCTGCTGCTATCATCTTCACTTTTAATTATCCGCCCAGCAGCCTAATAGAGATGATATTAAACTAAATCTTTTTGACATTAAAAGTAATTATCCCCAAACCAATATTACAAGAATGAAAATTACCCTCCTCCTACCCCCCCTCCACCAAGAAAAAGGCACATTCCTCCCAGTCCAGGCAACCTCCTCAGATCCCGGAGCGGGGAAAGGTGGACGGAGCTCCCGTTAGCCCGCACTTCCCAAGTATTTGAAACACGATTAACTCGATTTCCCGGCTCCCAGTGGGGGAGGAAAAGAGGCAAGGGAGCGAGATTTGTGGAAGGCGGCACGGGAGAAATCGGGGCTCCACACATTCCCGCGTGGGCTCCTCTCCGCCCCGCAGGGACCCGCACCCGCCGACCGGGGGTGCCTGAGCCCCCCGGGGCAGCGGCCGGAGCCGGGGCAGGTCCCAGCAGCGGGCTTTTAGGAAACAGCCCCCCCCAAATACCCCCCCCCGGCGGCCTCTGGAAGCACTTTGCTCCATCCAGCGGCACCGGTGGGGAGGGGACCGGTCGTTCCAGAGCCATTCGGAGCGGGTTCGTAATTAAGGGCAGGCCGGCGGGTCCTCTGACAGATGGCCGCTCGCTGAATTACCTCTCCGGAGTCATTTCGCTTCGACTCAAACTTCTCCGCCATTTCTCCTCCGACTCGCTTTCCTACGAGCCGGAGCCGCGTCCCCCATTTCCTTTAATATGTGCTAAACTGAGCTAATTTTAATTGCATGTTTCAACTTTGCTAATTAAATAGAGCGGCCTAATTAAAAGTGACTAGGGAACAGTTTTAATTCAACCCTCTACTTTTTTAACAATCCATTATGCAACAAATCCAGGGTAAGCCCTCCCTTTAAAAAAGCTACAGATGATTGAGTTTTTACACCTTTTTACACGCTCACAATGGGGAGACTTGACCCAACATATGTAGCGGCGGGGCCGGGCCCCCCCGGCTCCCCGGTGGGGTATTGGAAACGGGCTGTGTCGCTGCTGCTGCCCTGCCTGAGCGCTGCTGGACCCGGTCGCCTCCCGGGGCCTCCCCGCTGGAAGTGCTGAGACTATTAGCCCGGCAGAGGTTAGAGTAGCACATCCCCAAGACAGCAGCCCAGGATTTGGGAAAATCGGGCTCTTTACACGCTTCATCTCTTCACCAAGTGCTCATTAGGTTGTTAACCTCTGGTTCACATGAAAGGGGCATGTGATGAATCCCCTCCCGAACAAATGGGCGCATCCCCCTTCAGGCACCGAACAAAGCCCTTAAAATAACTGCACAAGAAAGCCTTTAGTTGTTACTCTAAAATTTCTTTTCTCTGAGAGCTTGTGCCTATCCACACGCACGCACACAGACACACAGAAAGAAGAAAAAAAAGCGCACACATGCAAAAATTCGCGCCTCCCCACTCCCACCCCACCCCTTGCTGGAGCTAAAAATTAAAAATCCGGGTTCCGTCCCCCGGGCCTTTGGCGCTGGCTGATGTCCCCCGGGTTTGGCTGAGACTCGGGCTGGGGCTTCCCGAGGGAGGGGAAAGAAATCTTAATCGCTTCAGCGGAGCGGGCGGGGGGAGGCAGCCTCTCCCCCCGCAGGGGGAAAGCCAGGTACCTCCAGCCGGGGGGCAGCCCTCTGCGAAGGGGGGGGGGTGCCGATGCCG
>NW_010973284.1:5331954-5332417 GCF_000737465.1 Haliaeetus leucocephalus | reverse complement strand
CGGGGGGGCGGCTTGAAGTAAGGGCGGCGGAGCGGATCGTGTCCTTAACCACAGCGGCTCACCTTCGAAGGCGATGCTGCCCGGGCACTCCCCCGTCCGGGGAGCTTACTGCTAATTGAGGGATGGCCGGGGAGAGCAGAGCCCGGCTCCCGCATTCCCACAGCTCTTGTATGGATTTTAGGCTCTTTAAGACCTTTCCTTTTCTCTCTCTCCCTCCTTCTCCCTCTCCTTTTTTATTTTCCCAGCCCCTCAGGCATGGATTAAAGTGACAGACAATTTTCCCTTCGCACCTTATTGATGGTCAAATGCACTTTGAGATAATGCGCGGAGGGCGGGTGGGAGAGGAGTGGGGGGGGTGTTGTCCTGGGAGCGCGGAGTTTTTGGGAGCGCTGCAAACCCCCGCGGGACGGTGGAGCGGACCCCGGGCAGGCAGCCGCGGGGCGTGGGGGGGGGGGGGCCAAGG
>NW_010973284.1:5270208-5330009 GCF_000737465.1 Haliaeetus leucocephalus | reverse complement strand
GCTGCTGGGAACGGACGGGTCCCTGAGGGCACGGCGCCCGCTCGGGCGTGGGGGGCGTTTTCTCTCCCCACGCCGGCATTTTCACGGGGGAGCCCGCCGGCCCCGAGGTGCGAAGGCGCGGTTTGCCACCACGCCTCCGGCTCCTGGCCTGCCGCTGCGGCTCGATGCCGGCCCGTGCCGGGAGGGTGACGGGGGTGTCCCGCTCCCCACGGGGCAAATCCCTCGGGAGGAGCGGGCAGGGCAAGGCGGGGAGGGGGCCCCGGCCGCGGGACACCGGGCGGGCGGTTTCCGCGGCCGCCATTTCCTCAGCGCGGCAGCCGCCGCGCACGGGCGGCTTCCCCCGCAGAGACCCCGGCGCGGGCCCGTCCCTGAGGGAGCGAACTCCGCCTGAGCGGCCGGCCGGTGGAGGGAGGGGGCCGGCAGCCGGGAAGCGGGGCCGGTTCCCTTCCCCGCGCCCCTCACGCACAGGCGGGCGTCGGCGGAGCCCGGCTCGCTGCCGCCTTCCCGCCTCCCTGCCCCCGGGGGAGCTCCCCGCTGCCGTCGAGCCCTGAGCGGGAGCCGCTCCTGGCGCCCACCGGCGGCGGGAAGGCCTCGGTGGCGGCTCCTCCGCCCGTTTGCCGCCCTCGCCTGCGGTAGCCGGGGGGCCACCGGCGGACACACCGCCGGCCCCGATGGCTGACAGAGAAGCCAGCGGCTCTTCTGCTCCTCTTTTCAGGGCAGCTCTCTGCTGGCCAAAAGGGGGCCCTGGGAGCTAAGAGGGCCCCCGCGGGGCAGAAAGGCTGAGGTGGCCTTCGGCTCCCTCAGGGGCGGCCCGTCCGCTGATCCTCGGCTGCGGCCTGCGCTGGCGCTTCCAGGTAACGCCCGGTAAAGCAGCCGGGAAACGGGGCGTCAGCCCCCAAAACAGGGAGGTGAACGTCCCGACTTGGTTCCGAAGCGCACGCTGGGCTGTGAGGCTGTGGGAGAAGTGGCGGTGAAGGCGCCATGGCAGGTGACGAGGGATTGCTGGGCACGTCTGTAGTTCTGCCAACGGCGAGCGGAGCTTGAGAGAGGGACGGCAGTGCAGGTGGTTTCTGCGGGTTAGGAACGACGGGAAAGGTGGTGTTTGAAACGGGTTAAATCCGTGGGATGGGAAGACGGAGGATGGCTAGCGTTCAGGTACAAGTTATGCTCTCCTGTTAAGCACATGATGCTACCTAACGGTTACTCAAGAAGGTTGAATTTATGGGACATGGAACAATATTACCACCGCAGGGGGGAAAAGGTGAACTTGAAGAAGCCTTGCAAATTTTTTTTCCATTATTTTTCCAGTGAAGAACTGTTGTGCTGCTTCCGTCCAACGCTGGAGGTTTTCATTACTTCAGACAGGACGAACTGGTTGCCAAGAAATCCTCCATCAAGAGGAGGACTCCATCTTTTTTGGTGATTAGTGCAGCAGTAAACTTTTTTCCCTGGAAGTAGCATGATTAGAATTTATCATTCATTTTGAGACTAGTATTACAGTGGGTCTATGTTTAAGTATATTTTTCTCATGTAATTCCAAGTCTGGATAATAGTTTCTTTTGAGAACAGAGCCTCTTTTTTCATTATTGATAATATTTTTCCCCTGTAAAGTAATTTATTTCCTCTTTAGTTGGGAGGAGGCAACGTTTTTCTGCAGTGTGTAAGCAAAGATGGATACTATTACGTTGTACAGAGTGTGTAAAGTCTTCAGCCTTATTCTGTGCTTGAAAATCATATGAACATTACCTACTTTATTAATAATTATTAGTCCTGTTTCTGGTGGCATATAAATAACCTGAAAATCCATTTTTCTGTTTAAGTGGATTGGCTGCATTTAAATATATCTGCGATTATGGTAACTGAAAGATTTTTTAAAAATCCACATTACACTTTGAGGGCAACCAATTCCACTTTCTCTTGGAAGATAAATTCCTTGCTATAGGATTCTCATAAGCAAGTAATACTAAAAAAAAAAAATCTTAGTTTTTATAAAGTTTTAAAATTAATGGTAATACTGTTTCTTGGAAGAAAGAATCCATTAGAAGCTGGAATTTTAAATCAAAGATCAAGGCTAAGTTAATATTTCCGTAACAACACTTTAGCAGCTTTTTTGACAGTAAAATTTCCCTTGTGCTTCTTTCCTATTACTCTGCTTTGGCTGCTCTTCATTTATGAGCTTGATCCTTATCCTGCTGTGACCAGCCTCTTTTCACCAACCCAGTAGTGCATAACTGCCATAAAGTTAGTTTAATTGGTCTCCTAAGGATTCAGTCTGCTTATGGGAAATTATTTTACTACAGGATGGTATAAATGGTGACTCTTAATACTATTGCCTCTTTCAGCATAGAGAGCATGATTTGTGTGTGGTGCGATCGGTTTTGCTGTGCCGTTTCTTAAGAACTGTAGTAGCTGAGTACATCTTGCAGAATTTTTGTTTTGACCGCAGTGAATCTTAAAGCAGGCATCAGGCAGCCACTAGATTATGGAATCCAGTGGTGTTAATCTAACTTTTTGTTGCTTAATTATTTCTGCTATTGGCAGCATTTTTGTTTCAATAAAAAGTAGTTATCGGATCACCACTTTGATTCATTTTGGGAAAACTATGATAATTTCACAAGGAACTGGTTTGATTCCAGAAGTAAGACTATGATGGCAGCTGGATAAATGCTAATAAAACTAGGAGGGTGTTTGTAAAGCAAAATTAATTCTCGAGGGGTTACCTGGTTAGAATGTGTATTCTCTTGAATCTGGCATTTTTTGATTGATAAGAAATACTGCTCATGCATAGTGATTGCGTGATGACAAGGCGCCAAATATGATAGTAAGCATTATCTGAAGGACAAAATACACTTGAAAACATCTAAAATACAGGGAATGATGAAAGAATGCCGTAGCTGCCAAAATATAATCGTCAAAGGAGTAAACTGCACATTTGCCTTCAAATTGCTCATAAAATGAAAGGATTGCTTTATATCTACTAAGACTTCCCAGTTGAGAGTACTTCAATGCTTTTAATACATGTGCATAAAACCACTTTTCGTATGACTAGGGAGATTGTTCAATCCATTTTAACTTTTATACCAAACTTCACAAGGAATTGTAATCTTGAAAGCCTCGGTTCTTTTTTTTTTTTTTTTTCCTGTGTTACAGGATACAGCAACAGTCACACAATGTCTTATTCACCTTCGTCTAAACCTTGAAAAAGTGGAAGTATTTTTCAGCAACAGAGTGTTCTCCTTAGAACACCTTAGATTTTTTAAATCAGATCCACAACATAATTTATTAAGTTCCTCTGTAGATGTGGGTTTATAATTGTCATTCAAAAAAATCCTTCTCAGTTGCCACCACATTTTGGACATGGTTGCTTTTATTCACACAACGGAAGTCCTAATTAATCAGGGCATATAAAACAGGCAAATAGACCTAGAAAAAATGAAAAACGTTTCTACATACACATTAAAATAATTTTTAAACTGCTAAAATGGCTGAAACAGAATGGGAGGTTTCAAATGACAACAAAGTAGGCATATCAGTAAATTTAGAAAAGGCAAGATCATGAATAGGATGCTGTAGTTCCATAGTATAAAATACCTATGCATTATAGTAACTCATGCTAATGGGGACTGTCACAATAGGTTAAATAAAGCATAGAGGCACATAAAATGATAGAAAACATATTTTGAGGTAAGTGAAAACATACTTATATTCACTGTTTTACTAAAAAAAAAAAAAAAAAAAATCACCAGAGTAGCATTTACCTTTAAGAAGAAAACTGCATAAAGAGGAAGATAACAAAGAGAAATTAAGTCACAGGTTAAAGACTAAGACTGTAATCAAAACTATTTGAAGACACTGTCTTAGACCTTCAGAGTACACATCTTACTTAAAAAGACTCCAGAAGGCCCACCAGAAGTAGCTGAGCCATGTGAGCCAGCACATTAAAGGGTGCAATTGAAAGAGACTCAAACGAGGAGAACCGAAAGAACATATGACTGTGGAAAGTTAACTTTTGGAAGACACAAAACCAGAACTAAACAACTGACAGACCTTGAGGAACAATTACCAAAGGTGTAAAAGATCATTAAAAATATCAGAAACAGGAAGCCTCCCAGAAAGATAATTGGACTAATATATTTTCAAGGTATAAAAGGAGTACGTAATGAAAGTAGGGCAACTGCAGGTAAACTAAGCTAGTCATTTGCACTGATGTTTACTACAGTGGAAACATCTGTTCTTGAGAAAAAAAAGGGAGTATTACTCAGAGACTGATAGCTGGAAGCAGTAAGCAACAGTTTTCACAGTGAGAAAGGATACCAGCTATGTCCCCCAAGGATCTGTGTGGGAACCTGTGTTATTCAAGGTACTTGTACATTATCTGGAAATCAGTAGTGAGGTGATGATATTAATGAATGACACAAACCCATTCAAGATGACTGGATTGAAAGTGAATAGGAATGAACTGTGGAAGACTGTCGTAACATGGAGTTAGAAAAATAGTAAATGAAACTCATTGGTAGTAAGTACAAAATAATGATCATGTTAACCAGTAGTTTTGCAAGCACAGGAACTAATGAAGCCTACTTCTATAACCAGCAGTTGAGTGACATTTTAATTTAATTATATTAAGGCTGCAGTGTGACTTCAGTCTTTATTACACATAAAAGAATCCACAGAGAAAAGCCCTGATGAAGGAGCGAATTCTCTGGTATGCAATGAGACATTAAATCCCGTTGAAACTTTTTTCCTGCAGGTAGGGTACTCGGGCTGCTCTCTCAGGTTTGTAGCGACTGGTAAGAGTTAGATCTAGAGTGAGCCTTGCCCTCACTGCACACACTCAAGGTATCTTCTGTCTGGATTCCTATTTCTTGAATTCTGGGCTACCGACTTCCGCAAAACTTATGGATGCTTCAGACAGCAAAACCTTTGTACCATTTGTTTAATTTGCTTGAAATTAAAAAATGAATGTAAAATGTAAATGTAATAACAATGCATTCAAAAAATATTTCGAGGACCACGATTGATACAATCCCACATGAATCAGCACTGCTGCCAGAGGGAGCAGCCCTGCCTTCCTCTCCCTCTCATCATCAGTTGCTCACCCCCTGCATGCTCCACCTTCTGCTTTTTGTCAGTGCTGGTGTACATACGGCCACTCAGCAAGCTGGATCAGTCTGAAAACTACTCCAGGAAAAAAATGGTTAGTTTTTAACTGGATTAGTTTGCCTGATCCCAGTGCAAGATGGGGGCAGAGGTGGCTCTTCTGGCAGCAGTGCAGATTTATACCTGATTAAGTTGAGTATAAAACTGCCTGGATCCTGAGGTGTTTAGTGCTAAATTTGGTATTCCTCCATCTCTGTCATCTGTGATTAAATGGTTTCAGGTAGTGAACAATGGTTTACGCTGTGTACAATATATAGTAATTTTTGCTTTCTTTCATGACCTGTACAGAAAAAAAATATAATTAAGACTACTGTCGTTGCCTTTTCTTTTATACAAGTAGAATAAGAAAATCTAAGTAGAGTGCAGAATCAACATTCAGTCTCTCCTCCTAGGTCATCTGTCTGAAAAGACCAGCGACTGCAACTAACAGTCACTGGAAAGGGCTGGATAGCTCATCCCAGGCAAGCACCCATCTGCTAGCCTGAAGACTGGTGCTCCTGCTTGCACCTTCTCTCTCAATGAGCTTAAAGAGTTCTGTATTTTGGCAAACAGCTTTGACAGCAGACAGAGCATGCACATTAAAAGTAGCCTGTACTATGATGGTGTTGAAGTAGTCTTCTGAAATGTCTGACATAGGGGCTTGTTTCTCCTCAGGCCCATAGACTCACAATATGGGAAAACTTCAGTGTAAAGTAAAATTCAGTGAAAACTGTAGGGGAGACTCAGGAGAAGGCCACCATCACCGTTTCGAAATAAAAATCTATTCTGTGCTTCGTCAGATGTTGGAAGAAAGGACTTGGTGCTTACCTTGACGTACGGTCTCAGTGCTGTGAAGCCTGAGTGGAGGGAGCTGCCCTGGGCCAGCAGAGAGTAGGAAGCGTTAGCTCCGGTGAGGAACGGCGTACACGAGATACCTCCATCTTCAGCCACCGCTCTGAGCAGTTTCTGGTCTGCCTGGTAGTGACTCTTCACATGTGGGGTTTTTGCTTTGCTTTGTTTGGAGACCTACTTGTGTATTTTTTGCTTGTTGCGGACCCCATTTTAAGGCACCTAAATCTTCCTGTGCATTGTTTAGGGAGTCTGGATGTGAGGCTTGGATAATGACGTGCTTCTGTCCTTCTGTGAATCTGGGTCATGGCAATTTTGGTTTTCCCCACATATGGAAGAGTGAAATCATATAACCTTTTAGTAGAAATATTACTGTAATTGAAAATTTATTTTAAGTTTCTAATGTCACTGAGTAGGTACAGTTTATGAAAGCCAAAGTCCTTTTCCACCACATTAAAAAGAATAAACAAAACCCCCAGCGTAGCTCCATTAGAAACGCCCTCAGCACTTTCACTAAATTTAAGGGTGCGTATGCAGACAATGCAGAGCAAACACTTGTGTTCTGCATATTCTCTAATAATGATTTCAAACACCAATGTCAATAGGCGGCAAGTTTCTTCAAAAGCCAGAGCATGCCCCACCTTCACCGTAATGCTCTGAAGGCCAATAATGAAAGCCGACACATCGTACAGGATTCCATTAATTAACAGTAATTCCTTAAGACTTAAAACTAATGCATAAATCACGTTAATGATAAGCCATTAACGCGAAGAACCTGAAGATAAAAGGTAGAATCAGGTATATGCTCTGTAGCAACAGTGTTACAGTTTTAGGGTAATACTGAATTACAAAATTAGTCTGTAGACTGACTAGAGGATTAACCATGCCAGCAGAGCATATGAAGTGAATACCATGGTTTAGGAGAGCAGAAAATGATGGCATAGAATATTAATGTTTCTACACAGGGACTGGTTTGCATTGAGGGTGTAATTCAGAAAGGTGACTCTAGATGGTTGCTTCTTGAAATCAGGCCCAAAGTATTTAAGGACCAAAACCATAAATGTTTTATTTAAAGAGTGATACACTTGTTTACGCTGTGGCAGAATGATCCCTGTGTACTGATCTTGATATCTTCATATCAGAGGGCAGTAATGCCACCACTTTGAACACTTCCAGTTAATTATCACCAGAACATTTTGGTAATGACAGTGTATTTTGCAATATGAGCAAAGGGAGGGAAAAAATAATAAAGGAGGTTAGGAAAAAAAAAAAAGGCCAAACAAACCCTGGGAGCACTGACTTCAACAAATTCAACAAATATTCAAGCCACATTTAATAACTTTATGAAACTAGTATCAAAGTAAAGAATATATAGTCAAAATACAGAAATAAAGTTGAATGAAAGAAAACAGCCTGATGAGATCAAACAAAAGTTAAACAGAACAGATTAATATAAACAAGTTAGCTGAAAGGTCGCTTTGCTTTGTGTAGCAGTATTTCAGCAATTCCTTTCCTCAATAGCCAGCTTAGAAGGAAGAGCTAATCTGAAAAAAAAAAGATATGCATCACTTTAAAATCTTGCTGTATGTGTTACTGTGATTGTTTGTAGAAACAGCATCACCCCAATTTGCAACCTATGTTAATTTCTTAAACATAGTGGATTTTTTTTCTGTAAGAAAACAAAAGTTCAGAATGAAGTGTCTGCATTCAGCTTTCCATTACACATACATTTATCTTTCTATTGGCTATGAATGCTTTTATTTGTGAACTGCAAATGATTAGAATTTGCTTACACTTGCAAACCTTTTGTTTGTCATAGATACTTCACTTCTAAAAGTGTCTGATGTAGCACTCACTAATTACAGAATTACAAAAGGTAGAATAAGGCTTTCCCCGCTCAGAAATTTGCGTTTTTGGTAAAGGTAACAATATATCAGCTTCACTAACACCCTAATGATAGGCATACATTTAATTTTATATCACCATCCTTCCTAAGAAAAAAGAAAGACTAAAAGATGTGTGCAGTTGGTTTTTGCTTAGTATAAAATTTTTAAATCAGAACTCATTTTGCTACAATAAACACTATGAATTGCATATAAACATATGTGGAAAACAATGTGCCAGGCTTTAAAAAAAAAAAGTTTGATTAGCAGATGACGATTCTGTAGTGCTATTGTGCACTATCCTGTAAGCCCAGAGATTAAAAAAAAAAAAAAAAAAAAAAAAAAAAGCAAAAAAAAAATTAACCAAACCAGTTTTAGATCCAGGTTTGGCATGAAGTGTATGTTATGGTCTTAGACTCAGTATGCTCATTCTGTGGTTGAGAAATTTAAAGTACCAGATTCTTCCACATCAGATAGCAGGTAGCTGGTGCATACATTTCAGACAAGAGAACTAGGATTTCTTTAATTTGAGACAGGATCGGTAATCTATTGTTAAAATGTCCAAAGTGTGCAATAATAAGGCAGATTTCTTATTACACCACCTCTTAAGATACGCATTGTTTGATGAAACAAACAAGGTGCTTTAAAACAGTAGAGTAACAGGATACAAACAAGTGCCAGAATGAAGGAAAACTGCTAAAACGGGAACTGCCCTTTCTTTCACAATGAGAAATAAAGAACTTTTGTATCTGGTATTTGAAAGGTTTTTAACAGCTGATATTCAATATCAGCTGATTCCTGAAGTGTTGGCAAGATACCAGGTTTCTGGTACTGGCCATTTCTAATGTTATTTAAATATTCACATCATGCAATAAGCAGTTTCACACACTGCAATGTAATGGAAAATACTTCCTAAACTGAATCAGAACTGAGACCCAAAGCAGAACCAGTAAATAAATATCTCGCATATATGTCAAACTATATTCTTCAAACAAAACCTTACATCTTATCAAAGAAGTCAGAAAGTACTAACAAAAATTATATGCTTTCTACTATAATACTGTTAAATTTCCATGGCTGAGAATGTCCCGTTAATTTTTTCTGCCTTTTTAAATTAGTTGACAAAGTAGAAATTCAAACACAGAAATAAAATGCATATATATGAGAGCACTGGCTCAGCGAGATATCAAATATACAGCATTCTAGTGTCAAAAGTACAGGCAGAAATGTCCAAGATTTCTTGGTGGAAAAGGGGCATTTGAGGAGTAAAAATTCTACTTAACAATCACTCACATTTTAACAGTGCATTAATTATAACAAAAGCTGGATGATAAGTGAGCAACAGAGTCATAAATGTTCAGTGTTCATAGCAGAATTTTATCCTCTGCTCATTTAAATGAGGTTGGAAACATATACTCATGTATGTGAAACTAAGTAGCTATGTTTTTTCAATTTTGCAGGATTCTTGCAAGAGGCAAAGTTGTGACACTGAATTGAGCTGGATGATAGTACAAGGTGGTGTTGATAGAAGTCTTCCTTTCGATGCTGTGCCTCTGGCTTGTCAAAGGATGATTAGTCCTACAATCTTGTTTGATCTATTCTTTTGCCTCTAGGAAAAGGGTTTCTTGAGGATACAGTTTTACCTCCAGTAATGACTTATTTGGATCCAGCTGGGTCACCTGTAAAGATAAGAACAAGAAGGTATGTGTAAGTAGACTTTTTTCAATTGTTTATCTTCACAGGGCAGATTTTCACTGGGGAGATTTTTGAGTCCCTCTATCAGTGATAACTGAAGTTGTGAGTATGAATTCCCAGGATGCAGATTAAGAAATACATATTGTATTCTGTGTGTTAATTATTGTTTTGTAATAACAATAAACAGAATCCACAACATTAATTCCAAGAAGCTCTGGTTTTCTACCATAAACCAATGCATGAATATATCTGTTTCTGTCAAAGTTAAGATCTTTTGGAAGGACTACTAGAACATGAATTAAGATGAAAAATAAAACTGTAGTCCTAGATAAGTATCATAAAATTTCAATCAAACCGATGGTGCAAGCAGCATAGCCAAGCCAACATGATCTCTCCATTCAAAAGGGAAACTCAGTCTGCCTTTCTTTTCCTACTCCCTTTCACCTAACTTTCACTCACTGTGATGCTTATCAGCCACCTCAGGGAACCCAGGCTGAGAGAAAACCGTCCACTTCTATTTGTTTGGTTATTTTTCTGTCATGCTAGTGAGTTTAACTGGTGAACACACAAGTCCAGTCAACACCAAATCCAGTGCAAAGGAAGAGGCAAAAGCACTAAGCAGTAAGTAGAAGGGAGGAAGCAGGGCCCCCCTCTTCCTTTCTTTGGGAGTGAGATGCTAATTCAGCTCACCATACGGTGAAACTGCATCTCAACCCAACTACTGAAGCGTATACTTACTATGCATGTGTGTATATATATAGATGCCTTATAAGTACTATGTGCCTGTATATCCTTTAAGTAGACACTTAACGCGTGTACGTTTGTATTATAGGATTGTTCCCTGGAATCCTGACTCCTCATTGGATTTGTAAAGGTATTTAGGCAATCACTTGTGCAGGTGGGCATACAGAATTCCAGTGAGAGTTAAATGCCGGGCAATTTGGAAAATAACGATACAGGCAGTATCTGCACCACTGTTGCCAGAATTCTTCAGAATTTGGATCTTCTCACCAAACCCTGCAAGCTGCTCAACATCCTGACTATCCCATTACTGACTTTCACTTAAGGCACATAAGCAATTCTCAGTTTATAGTCAAAAAGAAACTTTTGTGTTGAGGATTCTGTTTAGAAGCTAGACTGCTGCCTATAGGATAAATCTCTTCCATGAAAATGAGATCTAATTGTAAATATTACATGATATAATTATTTATATAGACAAAGTAATGACAAGGCTCCTGGTGTCTTTCAGACGTTCAGGTTTACATGCCAATGCTGTGACATCCTTCAGAAGACTACTGCAAAGCTTCATATAGAAAGATGAACATTATTTCTTTTAATCTTATCATTTTCTGAAATATTTCACTTCCATTTTTAAACTTACTTTCCCTGGTAATTCTGTTTTAGTTTGTTTTGCTGTGTGAGCACACTAGTTATCAGAAGTTTGCTTGTGAATAATAGATTATTAGTCTTATGCTATAGGTATAAATGCAAATGCATAGCAATAAACATTTTTTCCAAAGTTAAATTAGTTTTATCTATGATCATATCATGCCATTGCTTTCTAAAGCTATTTTTTGAAAACATACCAAAAGCATACCAAATACTATGAATGAGTAAGAAACACTAATGTATTTTTTCTTAAAAGCGTTATTTACTAATCCTGTTACCAATTAACAAAAACAGTATTGCTCCTCTTCTCTCCCCCCCGCAACTAAATCAGACAAACCTAGAATATATTTGTATTTCTATTGTTTTATTGGATAATTACAGAAAATTCATTATTTAAACAAATATTAAAAGCTTATCACTTCCTAAGTCCATTGAAATCAATGTAATTTCACCTGACTGCAACAGAATTTAAAAAAACCCAACAGAATAATAATAAAAAAAACCCAAAACCAAACAGATGCATTATTTTGATTCCCAAAACAGGAACATATTTTCTTAAACTTCATGTACCATGGTGAGCTATTGCTAAATGTCTGAAGAGAAAAATAATTTATAAAAACCAGACTCAATTTTAGATTCCTATTATCTACAGTCCAATTATGCATTCCTGCACAGATGCTGCTTAAATTATTGAAAGGTTATTATCTTAGAAAGCAAACCTGTTATGTAAAAAACAGCCAAAGTAGTGCATTTAAGTTTGTGATTACAGAAGTAAGCTAATTAAGTATCTTGTTGCATTTTTTAATGTTTTGGTATTCTGCTACAGTCCATTATTGTGCATAGGCACAGAAAGCGAGGTAAATAGGGGTCTCTGCAATTCACAGCATATGAAGTATTGTGCACCTGAGGGAAGCAATTTTCCTTCTTTTCAGTTCAAGCCAGTTGCTAATTAGGCCTCTCTATTTTCAAATCCTGCAACCTTTTTTTTGCAAGAAAAGCTAGGAAAGACAGAACAAGTCTCTTCTACACTTGGAAAAAACAAAAATCTGGAAAGCAAGCCTAGGCAATGAACACAATTTCCCAGACTGTAACCACATGGAAACCTATTATTCACTTGAGTGTAATTCAAGATACATATCCTAGTCTAAGGTTTGCAAACTTCAAGTACCTTAAATAATAACAACGCGTGATGTCCCCCAATGTCTTCATACTTAGAAGGTTAGCTAAAAGCATTGTGGAGTACCTGCAGCAAAAGGACGGTGCAGCTTTTCACCATAATTTCAGTGTGCTGCTTAATTCACTGAGGGACAGCAGAGTTTGCAAATGTTTACACCATTACCCAATTAACTAACAATATGGCTCCTACATCTGTCAACAAACAAAGCTGTTGTTGCTTTGTTTTAGCTCCTTGGCATTTTCTGTTCATATGGGTCGCCATTGTACTTAATTATCACACCATAACCCTTCTGCAGCTTCTACTTTGTTATTTGTGGTTTGTAAATATGTTGTTTACTATGAAGAATAGAACCCTTATTAGTGAACACGCCTCCTACCAAAAGAAATGGTTTCTCTTGTAAATATATGAAATATAAGACCTAAGATGCTTTGTAACTTACAGTGTTTTAAAACAGAGTTAAAAAATAAAGAATGATATGTAATAGAGATCAAAGGACCCTGGAAGAGCTGTAGCCTGCAAAGGTGTGTCCACCAAAATAATGAATTTTATTCACTTAAATTTACGTGGATTATTTCATAATGCAAAGTATAAAATACCTTCATATTTAAATCTGTGTTCTTTGTTTCATTACCATTAGGATAAATTCTGGAGTCCACTTCAGTGCTGACAATCCTTTGCTCTGATGTCGTTGCATGCTGCTCTTTCCAAAACAGCCCTGCACCTTATAGAAGTTACATTGTCCCAAACCCCTATACCTTTATTATTTAAAGACTTCTATGTTGTTAGCAATTATGCAGGAAATCATTTAAGCGTGTGTTTATATACTGAATCTGATTTGATCCTGTTGAACTCAATGAGATTACATAGGTACCCATGTGGTGAAATCAACACTCTCTTGATTAAGGTTGCAAAATTCACCAAGTTAAGCATTCGGCATTTGTTAAAAGGCCTAAACAAATGCTAAAAGCATAGTGTTTCTCTATATTTTCAAGTTCTACAATAACTGACTTTCTACCAGTCATATGCATGCACTCTAAAAGTCCACTCACACGTCACATGGTGATACCAGCTGAGGTGAACGCATTTTAAAAATATTTTTCTGGTTTTGCTAAGGTAAGTACTTTATATTATAATGAAATGTAAACTAAAACCCCTTAAAAAGAGACTCTAAGTTGTTTGAAGTTTATATAGTGAGGAGGGTGGCAGAGGAAGGACAC
Organism: Haliaeetus leucocephalus; assembly: GCF_000737465.1. NCBI lineage: Eukaryota > Metazoa > Chordata > Aves > Accipitriformes > Accipitridae > Haliaeetus > Haliaeetus leucocephalus. The sequence goes on along the minus strand of NW_010973284.1, from coordinate 5,316,660 downwards.
AATGTTCAGATGCTAAGAGAGTATAACTCAAGTGACAGCAAAATTACTAATACTCAAGCTCACAGAATTCTGTAGAATATCGTGCATGCGCATTCAGGGCTGTCCCAAAGCCAAAGCAGATAGTGCCCTGGGAGTTTTCATCTTCAGGCAAATGACTTTCTATGCAAAGTTTAACACTCCCCTCTCTTCAGGGAAGACTCCTTCTAGCAACGTGACCAGAGGGTGGTAACAGGACCTTATTTATTTCTATTGGTGTTAGATCTTGCCGTTGAGCTGCGAAATGTTTCGGTTTCACTGAAATAGGTTTAAGTTGGTAAAACAATACTTTTCTTCCAACTGTGGGTACAATTTTACAGGACCTTATGCTTTGGTGCACTGGAGCTAAGACTTCATCTTTTAAAGAGCTGTGTTATATAACCAATGTTGGTTTGGTGCACAGGAAATTTATTATTTTAATAGGTATTTGTTTAAATGAATTCTGTGGTAATTATTTCAACTAAGCGCTAGGTAGTTGGTTTGAAGTACTTCTGTGGCTCTTTGAAGTTTGAATGATTTAAGTCTGCACAAAACCAAAAGATAGTAATGTTAACTCTTACATTTCTCCTGTAAGAATGTAGTAGCTACTTACGCTTTATTCTGAATAAATTTCTTGGGTTTTTAAATAACCCAATAACAAAAATTAATACTAGTTTAAACAACATTTTAATACATTTTTATAGCAAAGTCTTTTTCCTTCTAGAATAATTTTTGTATTATTTCTGTCTTCACCTTTGCTGACCTATCTGTTCTATTACACATTCATATCCTGAACAGCTGTACTTTCACAATTTCAAAGGTGTGGTTCCTTACCCTCCCTAACTCTGCAGGGAAAAGATAAATACAAAAAAAATGGCTTAATGCCCAGGAAGGTCATTTAAAAATAAAGAATCAAATACACAATTATTATGACACTTACACAAGCAGTAAATATCACACCCTTCACCTTTCTCTACACCCTAGGACAGGGATCTGATTCCTGAGTAGCACAGCCTCTATACCACTTACACACGCATGAATACATTTAATGAATCTAACGGACAAAGAGTTCTTTTACTCTCTTTCCTAATCCTCCTAAAGTATAAATGCAATAGAAGTTACTTAAAGGCACACCTGGTAAAGTACCAGATCTGTTTAAAAACCTATATTTTTAGAATGACACACAAACACAGTGAATCCATTCTACCTACTGAAATATCTGTGGGTTATACAGATAATATGCTCAGCGTGAGCAACAAACAAAAGTAGGGTTACTTTATAGAAATATATGCAATTAGATCTGGTTTAGTTGAATAAACTTGGAGATAATTTACATCTGAATTGAAGAAAGCCGTCACAAATAAGGAAAAATATGTCAAAGACTTCTAGTCTCATTCTAAGTGCAAAGCTTTAATCCAGATATGTCACACTCTTACTATCTTATTTCTCTGAAGATTTTTCTCAAAACAGTATTTTAGATTAAGCATATTTAAAAAATACATTTACTAAGCAAAGTAACAGATGTTGATAAAACAGAAAATTGTGATGTTATATCCTCTACTTTGAGCATGCTTTCCATTCTTTTCTAGAAAAGCTGTACAGCTGTCTGAGATACCTGAGATGCCGCCAGTCTTTACATAGTGTAAATTTTCGTTGACTTAACGTAATTCGTATCAGAAAAGAATTTGCTGCATAGATTCCAATCAGTGAAGGCTTATAAACCTGACTTGCATTACTGGACTTTTTAGACAGTAAATTGAGATAGCAACTGTGTTCTCCTCTGTTTTTTTAAAATACTAAGCATAATGGCAGGCAGTGTAAATAATAAGGATAAACCCAAACCCAGTGTTGCTATATTTGTATACTGAGGCCTGGACTATATGGTGCTTTTTAAAAGTTCAGCATTATGAATTCATGATTCTACATGAAAATGTTTTTGATTGGGAAAAATACCTTCTGTTTGTAGAACAAAGCTTAAAAACCCACAAACACTAATCATCAATCCATTGGACTGGACAACTTAAGATTTTGAGGGAAGAGGAAAGTGCTGTAAAGCTCTCCTCAGATATTCTGCTTTCCTCCCTTCTTTCTGGTTTGAAATCTTTGATCTATTTAGGAATTCTTTGTGTGGTTTCTTGGAAAAAGAGAAGCCAACAGAATACCCTGGAATGGGTCTTTTCCTGACAAAGGACCTGCAGGGAGAAGAGCTCCATCACCTGCTCCTTCACACTATTTACTTTCAGTTTTCTTGCTGAGTAGAGAAAAGGTTCAAGTAGTGGCATTTACACATGAGAGCATTTGTATGTTAAACACCCTTTCTGCTGTGCCAAGGAGCAAACCAGTCCGTTACTTGTGGGCACTGCTGCCACTGTGCTTATATCGAACTAACAATTATTCATGTATTTAATTATTTTAAAATGTGCTAGCTAGAGGGAAGAAAGATCATGTCCCCAGAAGTACTACACCTTTCACTGTGGATACTGATGAAGACCTGAAAGGAGGCAAACAGCCACATCTTCTAGAAGTTCGAAAACATTTAAATACATTTAGTGCTCCAAATGAACTGCAAGAACTTTGCCTTGCATACATCCCAAAGGGGAATGGATGTGAACACAGTCACTCACAGGAGAATGACCCAGGATTGGATTCATGTGCACTTAATTATAACTGCATGGAAAACCAATCCAAAAGGATTTTTATCGCAAGTTCAAAGGATTAAGATGTTCAGATACCACAATGATATCTACAGTATAACATTGTGATTGGTAGATAGGTAAAGAGAATAAAAAGTGCGCCTAAGACTGCTTTGGTGATTTAGTCTGATGTATTACTTATGCAATTACCAAAACAGCAGGAGATCATTAAATTTTCCGGTAACCAGATGCAGCATTCTTAGTATCGTACTATTACAAAGGCTCTTGATTGATATTTTATCATTACATTTTCTTCCTACAACAGGAAAAAAAGCCCACAAAACTGACATTAAGCCTGAATTCTGGGGAAAAAGTACAAAATATCTTAGGCCCACTTTATGCTGGATAATGCTATATGCAACAGCAAAGCTCTGTGGCTTAACTAAGGCATCTTCCTGTGAACAATAACGTGTCTCCCCTGAAATAAATGTTTTGTAAAATGGGGCAGTGCTGAATAAAAGAACACTTTTGGTCAGAGGGATGTGCTTGGGTGGAATATATTAATCACATGGTTGGCATTAGTCATTGGGTTAACTAATGAGGATGACTCAACTGAGAGTTCACATACTGCATTGAGTATTCAGTGTTGTGGTGAATGCCTGCTTACTTTAGTGAGTCTTGAGTAAAATAGCTCATCTGAAATGCACACCTATTTCCTGAAATTGGTTACACATTCCCCGTATTCAAATAGAGTTGTTGTAAGAGCTCAGAAACTATATTGACCTATAGAAAGTAATTCTATTTCTTTTTAGAATAAGCTTACATCTATGAGATGAGGAAGACATTCCTTCCATCTCCTTTCAGTGACTTGATACATGAAGGGCTTCAGTCTTTCTCTTTGGATAGCACAGTTCCTTATGCAAAGACACCAGGTCTGAAAAGACAGATCAAGTCTGCCTGTCTTGGAAGAAAACATTATCAAAAATCCTTCTGTAATACTTACAGAATTTTTGACTGCCTATATGGAAATTATATTTCCACAAAAGTAAACATCACATTTCAAGAAGCAAAATCTACTCAATATTCTCTGAAGTACTGCCACTGACTTCAGCAGGGCAAGAATATCACTTACTCCCTTTGTAGGTGCTGACTGAAAGACTGCGACACTATTCTTTCTGAGCAACAAGCTTTGTTAAAAGCAGTAAAACACAGAGGGGTTGCAAATGCTTCAGTGTTCTGGCTGCAATGACATGTGGTCCATTCCTCGCACTGAAGGTTAATCTGTCCAATTGTTCTACTGTTACAAGTCATCAGGAAGAACGATCAGAAATCATGCTTTTAAACGAGGCATGGGAACATGCTAGTCTGGTATGGCCAATTTGCTTAGGCAACTTCTCAGTGTCTTAACTAAACTAAACATAACTGCTTGAATAAATAGAGTAACAACATATCCTGAAAAGACAAGACAGACAAGGGCAGATAGTATTGACTTAAGGACAGTTCTAAATGACAAGAGGAGGCACGTCTACCTTTGTAGGTGGCTGTGGCCTTGTGTAAACTAGATCAGAGCTGATAAACACATGCCACCATCAGATCTCTATTGACCTGAAAAATTTTAAATTATGTGAATTAAAACAGGTTAGTACTATTTTGTGCAGTAGGAAATATAAATATCGGTAATTGAAATGACTGGAAAAATTACATCGATCACATGTTAAATTTTCCCTGAACTTACAAAAACATTGTCAGATTTTTGAACGTATCAGAAAATTATTTCATTCACCTGAAATCATCCTTTGCCATAAGACAATATTCAAGCTACTTTCCTGATTTCTGTGAAGTTACTAAAAGTGCTGTTAGGAATAACCATGACACTGCATGAATCCCTTCTCACATCCCTTTCTTCCCTCCTTCTATCAAGATGATGATTAGGGGAAAGAATGTTAAAAGCCAGAGATGGTCCTGAACATATAACTATTTCATGAACTACTTAAAGACTTTAAACACCACCTAATGAGTTTAAAAGTAGGTTATTTGAAGGAAGTTGTTTGCACTGGGTGAAATGCAGAATAGTCCTTACAAAGAATGGCTTCTAGAACTGATACACAAAATTGCCAAACCACCTGGCATAGCAATATAGGGGTCATGCTCTAACATCACCTTTTGGAGAACATCAGAGGATAGTTACCTGCTCACGTGACTATGTGTACCGAGTACTGCAGCTAAACTTACTGTCCTGTGGCGTTATTTTCACCACTGTGGGCATCAAAGAGGATTACTCCTGCCAGAGCAGAGGAATGGATGATCACATTTAGGTTTGGAGGAATATCTTACTCTATACTCCCATATAATATTAAGAATTGGCTGGCCCTAAATGTACTGAAATCCTGATCATACCTAATTTAAACTAACATGCAATTTGAGTTAAATTTATTTTCTGCCCTTTCAAGGGAGACAGATTTTTTGTTTCTGTTTATTTAAACTGCTGTTGAAATTGGTTAATTAAAAGGATTTAAAAAATCTTAATACTCTAAACAGAGCAAACTGGTTCTGAATTATTAAGCAACATTTTAGATGCATTTAAATAACCTTAAGTGACTTAACTGCCACCTGATCCTAAGCTGTGGCTCAGGAAAATAAAATGTGAAATACTGTAGAAGTCTTGGCTTACCAGGGCTTCCAGATACAGTAAATAAAGAGCTTAACTCTCTAATACCATGTCTGCAAAAGGCATACTCTCAAATACATAACTAATGCTCCACCTTAAGGAGAAATGAGCAGAAGAAATTGTAGGTTGCAATTTTGATTTTTCAGAAGAAATTAATAAATTCAGTCTTTCAAAAGAGAAAGCATGCCAGGACCTCCCTTTCTGAGAGATACCATAAAGCATTCACTGACGTATCATTAATCCTAGTAGGGTGGCTGAAGCCCAGTTTGGGTTAATGTGTTCTGCATGTTCCTCCTATAGTTTCAGCTAGAGCTGGTACACTTCAGCTTCTTGCCTGAAGCGTGGTGAAATGTCCACTCCATAAAATGTTAAAGAGTTTTAGGAAGACTTCTGCAGATCTCCACCACAGAAGGAAGTGAGGAACTGATCTTCCAGGAAGTCTCCAGGGTACTGGGAAAAGGTGGATCTTGCAGCTGGCAGATCCAGAGGACTCTCGAAATTGGCGTATGGGAAGGCTTTTAAGAGAAAGGGACTTAGCAGAAATGCTTAAAAGAGGGTTGACTGAGCACGCTAATATGCTTAGGGTAAGCTCTTTTTGTTATAGTTAATTGCGTTTTGAAGATTAGAGCGATTCTTGGAAAAAAGGGAACTATAATTCTAAAATCAGCATATACATTTAAATAGCGCACACATTTGCTTCCATAAAGCCTTTGCAGACGCATTTAGGAATAACGCAAAGAACTTATAATACAGCTTTTCACTCCAAAAGATGCGCTTGCCAAATGTTTTCAAAGTTGGAGGTAGGAGTTACCTGCTGACCCAGGTTCACCCGTGTGATACGCACTTGTCGGTACAGTATGCAGTGCTGCCTTGGTTAAGGTTCCGAGATAGGAGGTGGTTAATATCTAATTTCAGTGCTAGTAGAAAGAACAACACAGTTGGTGACAAAGACCCAATAACAAGTGACTGCATGTGCTTAACTGCTTTGGAATGTCACTGCTGCTTTAAAATCTACAAGTAGTGTCTGGAAAAGGTTAATCTGTGTATTTACTCATGTGTAGAAGTTTGTATTTACAGTAGGGTTATGATACCAACTTTAAGTTAGCTAAGGATATCTGTGTAAGCAACTGGAACATAGAACTAAGAACTAATGAATTTTTATTTACCAAAGAAGTAAAAATACCTCAACAACACTGTATCAGGACTGATAGCTTTGAAAAGTGGGTAAAAATGCTCTAACAAGTTTACCACAAGAAAATGCTGATTTGATTGAAGATAACCCCCTTGTTTCGATAAAACAGAAACATTTTGGGGAGTGCATATGTTATTGTAATACAGATTAGGATAGAAGAAAAAATATTAACTTGAGAGGACATGTTTTCATCTTATTGCAGCAAAAACTCCAGCAAAGTAATTGATACTTTCAAACATATTTTTTCAAAAATGTTATGTATAGTTTAAATACAAACATGCATTTTAACTGCTATTGTTTTCTGGAGCACAAGCATTCCAAGTGCTCTGTTCTTATTGCACAGATTTCAATGGAAGTTTGTGATACGTATCATATAGCAGAAGGGTCTTGGCAACTTACAGTGTATCTTTAAGAGACTACATACCATGAAGCCTAAGGCAATGAATAATACTTTTACTGTACTTCGAAGGCATTCATCAATGACTTTTTTTTTGTTTGGTTGGTTTTTTTTAAAATCTGTCTATGGAGTGCACACTTCCAACTTTCCAAACCTGGAGAACTTGCAGATGTCATTTATAGTTCTCAGTGGTTAGCAAACCCCTGGGGATTATATTTTGTCTGTTGTAGCTCTGATGGTCACAATGGCAACCGGATTCATACACGGCCACTGAGTCAATCGGCATGAATCATTTATGTGACTTCTCATACATGGCATTATTAGGTTGGAATCATAGAAAAAAGATGACAGGGTCTTTGCTTCCCACATGACAGACTAACAGCTCCATATCCTGCCATTAAATTCTCCTTTCTTGGCCTCAGTGTTTTCTCCCTGACAGTTTCACAAATGTGTTGAAAATACCAGCCTGTTCTAATTTAGTGGTCTTTTTTCTTTTCTACTCCTTTTAAAATTTTTTCTTATGTGAGTCATCTGATCAATTTTTGAGTTTGTTACAGAGGACTAAAATTAATAATGATGATAATGTGGTTATGTACAGAAACAGCCAGTCTAAAGTACAAAACAAATGTAAAAAGTTAGAGTAATATACTTGTAGGTTTTTTTACATTAAATATGTACTGAGACATAAATATGCTACAGACAGGGAGGTATGACTTGCAAAATATTTAAAATACACAAAACCATTGTTTAGACTGTAAAAGATTGGTTTTCTTCTGTCAAGTAAACTGAACAATCAGTAATTCTGGAAACATAGGTGACTCTTCTAGCCTTTGGTTCCACTGGAAATGATATTACATGCTTAAGGAGTAAAGTTAATTAGTGATTAATGAGATTCCTTAAATACTGCTTTTCAGTCTGACTGATTAGGATTCTCAATATAAGACAAGGTAGAAGAGAAGCTGTAAGCACCACCACAATCCTGTTCACAGAGTTATGCCCAAAATAGTCAGAAATCGCATCCACTCTCAAGGTTGTATGCTTGCGAAGGACATTATTTTCTTCCCCTTTGGAGTATTTATGCCACTTTAAATAACTTACAAGTAAGATGACAAAGCACGAGGTACCTGTTACAAAACAGTACTGCAAACATACCAATCAGAGCCTTATTCCTAGTGAACTTCCTCCAGGGGCAGTGATGAGAAACAAAATGGAAAAGCAACCCAAGTTACTGAGCTCCTTTGATGAAAAATGGCTTAACCAGTCACCTGAAGGTGCCCCCAGCAAACAAAACCCCAACTGATCCAGAGCTGCCCCCACTCGTTTGCAGTACTGAGGCAGCACGGCCAAAAAGCTGCTGAACTTCACCCACTATTGCTTGGCTCTGTACTGTCATCTCTGTAGTGCCTGTTCCCTTCGCCTTTTATGCCGGGCCCCAGGTAATTGCTGCACAGTTGGACCCACTGACATTTATTTACCTTTCCTGTAACAATGGCTAAATAAGAAATGAAAGTTAATTTGTAATAGAGCAGAAAACATATAGGTATATTTTCAAAGAAACTTAGTAACCAGCACATAAATATCTGTTGATAAATCAACAGAATTTAATTTGCTTTTGTAAGCAGTAAGCAGTATTGATTTTGAAAATCGGTCACAGCAGGTACATCATTAGAATTTCAAGGTAGGAGATATAAATGATTAGTTACTGGTATTATGTAACAGGTGGATGAATAATTTATTAGAATGTACTGATTAGCTTATAACTGTATACTATCTGACACTGAGCCTTCCTTGCTCATAACATAAAAATGCATCAAAATGGAAAAACCAGAAAAATCAGAAGTACCAGCCCGTAACAGACCTAAACAGTGTACTAATAGCGATGCGGCTTCCTTCAAAACAGGACGTGAGCAATGCTGGCTCAGCATATTAATGCAGTTTTCATTGAATATGGTCCACAACTTGTTTTTTTTCAGAAGCGGAGGATTTTTTACAATGTCACTGGAAACAGATTTCACAACGCAGTTTTGTATGTGACATACGATAGCATTGGTAGGTTAGCACCTGTCTTGCTTACAACCACAGAGCTTGGCAGCACTCTAACACATTCAGGCATATCTTTTACCTTCTATGTTATAACATACTGGTCATCTAACATACAGGAGTGAGAAGTGGTGGTATTTATCCTGGAAAGGTACATTTACTCACATCTCTCCGCGGAAAGGTGCCCAGCAGCTTGTACTCCTCCCAAGGATATCCCTTGGAAGCTACAAAATCAAAGACAACCTGCAGCTTGCTGCTGGCCAGGAAACGTCGCTCAAAAAATTCTCCGCTGGGCGTCCGAATACGCAGTTTACTGACGGACTCGGTGCTCTCCTCTTTTGGTTCAGGAGGCAAAGATTGCTCAAGAGAGAGCCTGATAGCCTGAGGAAGGAAAAATAACCATTTAGGTTGCAATGCTAGCAACAGAAGAGAAGGACAGAAAGCTTTTCTTTTTATTTCTTCTAGAACTTCAAGATGTGCCACAGTGCTCCAGAGCCATAGGTGTGCTTTATATCTCAATGACAAAATCATTTTTATTCATTCCTTAATAACAGCCCACCAGACAACTAATTAAAATAAATCCTTCTTTATAACACATATTATTAGGTCTACAGTTAATGCACGATGGGGATAAGCAATTTAATCATTTGGCAGAAAGCCTTGGAAAAAATTTGAATGAGAGACTAATTGTCAAGTGACCAATTGCTTCCTTAAAGGGTATAAATTAAAAGGCAGTAAAAGTATTTATTTAAATGCACTTATCAAATTGCCTTCCTCTTGCACAGTGTAATTGACCATTTGCAGCAAAGACAAGACCCTTAGTGGCAGTTCAGAGTAAAAAGAAATATACACAGGAGATTTACTATAAATAAACTAAAACACTGTTAAAAGACATAATTAAAAATACCATGAAGGTACATTAGATACATAGAGTACATATAAAAGTAGGAATGGTCAAAGAAGAAAACTGTGAGAACAGAAAAGGGAGCTTTAAGATTTAAAGCGAGCAATTATTATTATTTCCAGGAAGATGATTCCAAGCACAGGTGTGCACATTTTCTGCAACAACTTGCATGAAATCAGCCCCCAAATTGCAATGACATTACACGTCTGAAAATGTGTATGACTGTCTTCCTGCTAACATCGTGTATACTGCTGATGTCAAGATTTTAAGGGCCCGAGCCAAGTCTGTGTTCTCTGTCCTCTGCCTCTGGGAGCTACTATAACATTCATACTTTGATCAGAAGTATTTTTTAAAAAATTGATGCCTTATATTAGATTGCTGAACCAGGTGGGCTTGATTTTTGAGGGTGCTGAGCGCTGTGGGTACTCATGGACCAGCGTTGGCATCTGTTAAAAATTAGAACATACTTAGAAAGCAGCCGTGTTATAGTATCACCTCACTTCAGGCAGCAGTTAATGAGAATGTCAATGAATAGAAGAAGTAGCATGACCACACTGCCTCCCCCAAAATACGTCTATAAGACAATTTTCCAAACTGAGGAGGCAGTCAGGCACTGGATTTACCCAGATTTTCAAGTAACTTTCAAGATACACAGTTGCTATTTGTGCCTTTGAAACCCTCCCCAAGGTCAACAGAAACTGATGGAGGATGATTACATTAAAGAGAAAGAACTGGGCAGAAGCAAGATTATGAAGGCTTTTAAATAGTCTACTTCTTACACACGAGCCTCTGAGTAAATTATATCTCAGTATAAATATTTATACATAGAACTTGAGTTCATTTTTGCTCATCTACTATGAGATTATATTTTAAATAGATTCTATTTTAATTTTCTCTCTCTCCATTCTCAACCACCTGCTTACTATCTTTCTGTTTTGACATTTCCCCACACAGTATAACAACAGATGCTACATTATTTACTGAACCCAATCAATTATATTATAGAAAAATAAACAACAGTAGCTCATTAGAGCTCTTTTCTTTGTGCAAAGAGTGCGTCGCTCCCCAAAGTAACTAGGCTCCAAGGCTTCAACATAAAATGGCAATTTACAATGGATATTCTGTACCAGCAAACCAAGTCAGAAAACAATGATGTGATGGATCACACTAATAACTCTTGGACCTGAACAAGCAATTTCAGTTTGTTGATAAAAAGATGTTCAGTATGTGAATAGCTCAATAGTCAGATTTTAAATATACGAACTGAACATAAAGCCACTTCTGTAAGTAAACACTGTTGCAGAACAATTCAGTATAAGTAATCTGTATACTTGAAAATGGGGAGCGTTAGTAAACATTATTGTTAAAATCCCTTTTGTTCTACTAAGCAAACAGATCCTATTATTTTCATTACTGCACTCTACATTGGAACAGGGAAGCCCAGGCATATTTTGATAACATGGACCAGTCTTGTAGCCCTTGCGTAAGAAAACGATTTCCAAAAGGCCAAGGTATCAGAAAAGGTTCAGGAGCAGATAAAATAAAGCAGAATTAATTATTGTTTCTATGCATGCAAAATTACTTAAAAAAAAGAAAGAACGCCATACTTCTTTCTTGAATCTGAGCGTGAGCTGATTGCTCAACAGTCTGTTATTGCTACAGTACTGATTTATGTTCAACTGCTATTAGCCTCCCAGAACTGCCATCTTACAATTATTCTTGACACAATTCTCTCAGTCCAGTTTTGTGCATTGCTCCTTCAGTTGTGTTTTAGCTTCCATTTTTGGCTTATGTTAACAACAGGAGCTAAGTAAGTCATCAGGTACTGTAGGATAAGAAAGAAGAAGTGGACTGCATCTTTCGCAAACCATTGAATACTACTGTTTGGGCTGAATTTAGTATTTGCAACACAGTACTGTTTAAAAGGTTCTTGAATGCTTAAATGGTTCACATTTTTTAATGCGATTATCTTGGTCAAAAAAATACATATGCAAATGCATTGCTCATATGGTTTGTTTATTGGATTCATCTCAGGGAATAATAAATGTGTTCATAGCCAACTTTTCTGCAGTTGTATAATGCAATTTTTTCATACATCAGCGAAGTACACAAGACTGAAACGTCAAGTATACATTTAAGTGACGTGTAGAGGGGGAATAAGCAAGGCTGTGATTTATCAGGATTCCATGAGTTCGAAGGACTTTAGCTAAGTGGAGAATTAAATGAGAATATAATTCCAAATTTCAAATCTCCATAATCCATGACAGTCAAAGCACAGAAGTTATATTAAGTCCACCAAAAATATTGGAACTTTGATATTTCATATAAATGAATAAATATTTCTAATATTTATATTTTATTTATATTTGATATAATATTGGAAACATACTCAGGAAATATATATATTTGATAGGGATACTGATAGAGCTTTGTATTCATTAGCAACCTGCTCACAGAATCTTATATGCCTAGAATTCAAAGGATGACCCCCAATCGACTGTGACGTCAGCCTTTTTACCATATTTTGTATTTGCCAGGAGATGAAAAAGAGGAAGTCACTAATATAAGTAAATTCGTCTACATGATGCTTTATGTAAATACCTACACAGACACACAGCTAGGACAGCAGCTAGCCTAGATCCTGAAATAGGCTGCCGAATTGACAGGTACCAGGGCCCTCATGATCTACAAAATTGACAGAATCTACAAAATAACAGAGTTTGAGGAACAGTACACTTTGCAGCACATGGTTTCTATTTTCTAGAGATGCAAAATGTTCATTTAAACACAATTTTCATTCTCGGGAAGGTTCTGTAGAAGACACTTTAGAAATTAAAAAATGTACCATAAATCCATTTTTCTACATTTTGGATTTTTTTTTTCCTTAAAAATTTTTTTAAAAGTGTTTTGTCTCCCAAATTAAATTTGGCCACTTGTTTGATCAGAATCATAGCTAGGCTTTGTGCTACTTCCTGGAAGAAATGAAAGGGCTCCATGGTATTATATTTTTAAAAGGAGTGCCTGCAGAAACAAGATTAGAGGTTCCCAAAGATTCCACCATTTATGGAGCTCATTTCATGGATCTCCTGTTAGCAGGCCTATCTAATATCTGGCTGTAATTTGGACCCAGATGATGTAATTGTGACCCAGATGATAGAACAGAAAAGCTATTAAACAGTGGATGAAAATGATTTAGCTGCACTATGTTTTATATATATGGTAAGAAATTAATTTAAAAAAAAAAAAAAGGATGTTCACATTAAAAGTATACTTTGAATTACAGTTGGAATGTGTGTTGAATGAAAGTTGCAATGTCCATAAACTTCATGAATCCAAAAAGTTGTCAGAAAAGGTAAAACATCCCACCTCACGTTCTTCCTCCTGTTCTTTCCGAATTTGTTCCAAGCGAAACTGCTCTGCCATTTCTCTCTCTTGTGCTTCCCTCTAATAAACACAAACAGCAATCACACATTTATCACCTTGCTTTCCACAGCTGTGTTTAATGATGTGCATTAGCTCTATAAAAGCAAAGAAACTTCCCAACTTTTCTGTAGAAATCAATAAAAGAAATAGGATCTTTATTAAGTGGTCTTTTCCTGTCATTCCTTTCCCAACTTCTGTTATTAAGTGGGGCCAGGACTGCTTTAGCAAAAAGATGTAGTCAAGTCTACTCCTAGTGACTGTGTCTAGTGCCACTTTATAACCACTGAGGGCAACAACGGCTCCTACAGCAACCACCTTGTCTTAAGAGCAGAACTGAAGGCGGGCCGTCCTCTGCACCACAGATATTTCACCAACTGTGGAGAGATTCCCGTCCCGACATTCGTGCCATCGCTTCGCCCTGCACATACCTTCGCTCTGTCAGCCTCCAGTGATATGCGGTACGCTTCGTCCTGCTCTCTTTTCACATTTTCTCTGGCTTCACGTTCATCCTAAAGAAAAGAAAAAAGAAAAGAAAAGAAAAGAAAAAATATCAGCAAACAGTGGACCAATAGGATATATATCTTTACGTTCACCAGCGCTCTTTAACCCCAGTGACTTCAAAATATTGGATTGCCTTACTCATCTAACCACTGCTAGGAGAAATGAGTTCAGAAATGCCTCAAGGGCGACCTTGCCTTTAAAAATTACGACTTACCTAAAGCTACGTTTCAATTGCCATGTAATGGATGGGCACATCCAAGTCCTGGCCTGAAGGCTGGACCTGGCACCAAGGCTCTTTGCCCTGCCATCTTTATCGCAGCCTCCTCCCGCCCCAGCCACGTGGGGAGTGGGTCACTGGAGGGGTACGTGTGGGTAGGCCTGGGGAGGATTTCACTCCTGCAGCCGACCGTTTGGACGGTCTTGTAATAGGGAAGGACAGACTGTGGTTTAGAGGATGAGGCTGGACGTTAACTTGCTCTCCGCTCAGACTGACAGCGGGTGACACCTTGTCCTGCGAGGGAAGGCCCGCTCCCAGGTCCTTCCTTGGTAAAAAAGCCCTCAGCAGGATCCATCCAGGGCCATGACTATTAAACATCATCCAGAGGCCTCAGTTCACAGTGTTGAATATTATACAAAGATGGGAAAGTAGCAAGTCCTGCTCTCAAGCGTCTCAAATGGACGGATGCAGGCAGACAAGAAACATGAGGTTAGCATGCCAACTTCAAGCCAGCACACCTAGCAAAGTATCTTATTAATGATCACAGCACAAAGAAATAAAGGTTTACTAAAAATACACAAATGACAAAGCGAGGCATCATCCACACGGTGGAGGATCAAGAAGTGGATATCCCTGAAAGCTGGAATAACTGCACTGGGGTGATGTCTGATAAAGCAAAGTGTACAATCAATAGCTTCATACTCTGCCTCTGGAGCCAGAGACAGCGTCTGCTCCCCTGTGCTTACTCCTCTTACATCTTATAATCCTCCCAGAGCCCTGCAGAGGCTGCACTGGTCCCTACAAAAATCAATAAGATTTAGCTGTGAGACTGCTGGTGGGCTCAGCATGGCCACCTGTAGTTACCAGTAACACAGCACTTGCACTGGGGTAATCTGTCCCCTGTGTTTCATAGAAATTAAAGTCTGCTACCTACTGCTTCTTGAAGAATTATGTTCATTTCCCCATTCATCTGCAAGGTTTATTCCACATAAAGGAATCATTTTGCAAAGTGATCAATTTTCTCCCCAAAACTTCACTGTTTGGCAAAAACTCAATTCTAAATGGAAGGAGCACACGTTAACTGCTATTATCGTGTCATGCAAACGTGCCAAGACAGTCCTCAAACAAAACTCTAACATATTAGTGGTTAAAATGCTCTACAGTAGCATGCGACCACAAGAGGAAAGGAAAAATTGCAGGAAAAAGTATACAACCTCCAGTTGGAAAGTAACAAGATCTTTTTAGAGGAAACTCTTCTTCCTTATAGAAACAGGACCCGAGATTATTCTACAATCAGTGTGTCCTAAATTTCATTCACAGAAGATAGAGAAACCATCACTTTGTCCAGCAGAGCTAAGACATGAATAGAAGTAATTCTTGCAAAATGTAAAAAGGACAATAACCAGCAAATAACCCATTCTCCTTCCTGGCTTCCCTGGACCTTGATAAGCTTTATGTGCTATGCTCATGGAATATCTTCAAAAATTAACTCAAACCTGATAGCCGAAACTACCCTACATTAATATACCATTTCTGAGAAGAGGGGGTGTTGAAATAATTAAACAGCTCCAATTTTTATGTTATCTGAAAATGAGGAAAGGTTCTTGAATACACAGGGGTTTTCCCAACTCTTCTCATACATGGAATGGAACTGTAAAGGAAAAAGTTTTGTACTATCTACACTAAGACTTTCCATAAGCATACCATAAATTTATCTTAGAATGGTGAGAACCAAAACTGTCTTCCCAAATTAGCTTACTAAAGGAAGATGACTTCAGGTAATCTGCGAGAGGACAAGCATTTAAAAAATATTAAGAATTATTTCACAGAGAACCTATTTAACTTTCAAGTTTTGCAACTTCATCTGTCACACCTAACTTCACACACTAACTGCATTTCAAAGGTCACACAAGTCCAGTAATGCCCAAAAGAAAACTGAAAGATCAGATGCAACTATTGCAACTACAGGCTCTTCCCTGCATCAAAGATTGTTAGCAATTAATATATAGTTACTTTAGTTTACAAAAAAAACCCGCAAACACCAAAACAAAACCTACACAACAAAAAAACCCCACCCCACAAACCAAAAAAGCCACAAAAAATCCCAACTCAAACCAAAACCAACCCTCAAAAAGTAAAAATTAAAAATTAATAAAAATTGTTAAAACTCACTTAAAAATATATACTAATCAGAGTTATAAGAAATTGAGTACTGGCTTTTATTTTACATTTTACAAACTGTGTAGAAAACTCCAGGAAGTTATTAGAAGTTACTTGTGATGAGCACAGGATTCATTCACCTTCAGAGCGCTTCACTGAAGAATTTTTGAAATAGGTTTAAATTATATAATCTGAATGATAACTGCAAAAAATACTGATGCTATAGATTCTACAACTTGAATCTAAATATGAATTCCAGGCATTTAAAAAAAATAAATTATTTCCTCCCTATTCATTGCAGTTATCATCATCCTAAAAGTGGATTATGAAAAAGATGTCAGGAATGTGAAGAATTACTACGCATGACTGCCTGGTCCTCATAGAAATATGTGAGCCACATCTAAAAGTAAATGAGCGTGCCACTGAGCTTTACACCACATTGAAACAATACTGTTCTTACTGAAACAGACCTTAAAAACAAATCTGGAATCCAGATTTCTTTAGGTAAGAAGCAGATGTAATCCTATGAAATGTCTCTTTGTATCTACTTCTGTGTTTTGTTAATACTGCTCACACTCAAGAGGAACCACCTCCTCTACAGAGGTTATGGCAAAATTGTAATATTCTCTGGTTCAGAGTTACACCTTAGACAAATTTTAAACATTAGATAAAGCAGTTCTCCTTTTTGTAATGCAGTTTGTTATTTTAGTCATCTCTTCCTCTAGAGAAACCATGCAAAATATGAGGATGACTCAAGTCCACCAGAAAGCAACAAAAGAAAATTCATAATGGTGACAGCAAAAGCGGAAGAAAATATTTTGCAGAGAATCTTTCACTGCACTAGCAAAGAACACATGAAGAAAAATAGAATAGTCATACCACTAATAATTAATTAAAAAAATGTTGTCTTATCCATCAAGAAAACTTGAGGTAGCTGACAACTTTCCTGTTAAACCCTACATAAATTGCAGCATCGACTGAACATCGATAAATGCATCTCCACAATACTTTTGCAATGAAGGCAAAATTGCCATCTTCCTTTTTCAAGAAACCAAGGTTTGAACAGACAACAGTTTATCCCAGGTCACTTAAAAAGTCTTCATCAGAAATGAGGGTTACACGGCATTTGTGAATTCCACAGCAGCGACTGAAGGCTGGTGTGAATGTAAACTATCCCCATCCCAGGGGTTTTGGGCATGAGACGAGGAGACAACTCTCCTTTGCTCCTTAAAGGGAAAAAGTCACAGATCTCTGCTTTCCCATTTTGGCAATGCAACAATAGGAGGGACATTCATTCAGTGGAAAGTTGATACTTCAAAAAAAAAAATTGTATTTATCCACAGAATATATTCTTCAGCTGTGAATTTTCTTTGCTATCATGCAAATATTACAGATGCAAAGTCATAACAAAAATAATAAACACGTATATTCACGAGAGAGTTACAATGGACCAGATAAAATGTTCTCCTGAGTAACATCCAGAGCTACAAGACTAAGAAAAACTTACAGATAAGGTTAAGAAGAAATTTAGGATAACTCTCTCCAATAATTATTCCCCAAGCCATTTCTTGAAGTTACCCCTGAAGCACCTAACAGCAAGCATTTTCTGATGCAGGATGATGGAAAAGAGGGATTCCTGATCACATTTAGGACAGCAACGCCCCCTTTTCCTGCAGATTCTACAGGGAAAAAAATACACAATACATTTGGCTTTTTGGATGGGATATTTTGCTGGGAAAGTCAGCATTGGCCCTTCTGGCCTTTTTAAATTTATTGTTGTTGTTTCTGAAGGTAGGATTTAATGATTTAAACCCAGGAATCAGCTTTACACCTGATTTGTTTCAGGGAGTTGTATTACTTTATTCCCCATTGTCCTTTGGGTTAAGTTTTACTGTGAGGTAAAACCAGACGAGACAGAACTTTAGAAGATAACCATGAGCAGAAGACATTTCTCAGAGCATCAGTGAGTAAATGGCTGTTACAAGAAAGAAAAGAAAAAAAAAAAAAAAAAAAGAGTGTATTTACAAATGCTGAACGCTTATCTGAAAGACAGTTCATTTCACTGAACCACTCCTGAAATTAAAATCTGCAAGTGCTTAAGGCTATTCATGGGACCGTCAAAGAGAAACACCCCTTTGTCCAAACAAACCAGTGCAAGAAAGGCATTAATTTGACTCACTAAGATGACAGACTTGCACATTGTATAACTTAAACATACATGATGGGGAATATATGGAGGGAAAAAGCGCACATGTATGAGGCATATGAGAATGATGAAGATGAGGCAAATGAACATTTCTGGGGTGGCAAAACCACGGGTGGGGAGGCAGGACGGGGCAGAGCAATGGGGCAGAACAACACAGAACCACCCCGGGATCCTGCCTGTCTATATCGAAGGCTGAAAGCCCAGTTCCAGATACTGATTTGGGGGAATTATCTCAAGTGACAAGAAAAAAACCAAACCTGAAATCTTCAAGAAGCAGTCCTGCAGTGACTTTCCACGGGAAACGAGCCAGCCAGTCCTGCTACATCATCTACCCACCTGGGCTGTACAGCAGGGAAAGCTGCTCTTTATTAAGAGAAACTAAGCGAATATTCAGTGACAGGAGCCATCAACATGTATAGCTGAAAAGCCACCTGAACTAAAGATATTTTCATTTTATCTTTTTTATTTCCTCTGTCATTACCTTGCATTTTGTCAACGTTCAAAATGGGCCGTAAACTCTCAAAGGTGGCACTCGTATCTGCTGGTGTATCAGCGCAGTGAAGTGCACAATGGGAAACTGATCGTTTGGGGTGCTATCATATTACAAATACAAAATTGGAAAATTTAATCAAATAAATTTTGATTACTGTAGTTTAATTAGTTATAACTAGTAATAATTAGTAAATGTGCTAATTGGATTTTTTGAGGGGTTAAATCACAATCTTTGTTAGATGGCTGTCATCACCATAATGCTTTTGTGCTTTGGAATTTAATGAATTTCATGTATTTATTCTCATAACCTCCTGTTGTGCAAATACTATATACCATGATACACATGACAGTGTTAGATGGAACACAGATTATCAAAGGTATTCAGATGCCTAATTTCTACTGATTTTAATGTGAGCTTCAGTGCCTAAACAGAAATTACAGGGGTCTCCTGCACAGCTGATGGAAGCACTTGGGCCATCCTTTAACTGGAGAGCACAACTGCAGGTGAGGAGTGGAGAAAAGCAACCAGTCTGAAGGAGGAAAAGACAAACAGACCACAGATTAGGAGAAAATGCACTAGGACCGATCCTCTTTAGCTTCCTTTGTGGCTGTGAGATATACCTTTGGAAGAAGAAAGAGAAAAGGTGTTGGAAGCTAAAACTGTTAAATTCTCACATTAAAAAAAGAAGGAAATCCCTTACATTTGACTGCAGCGAGGCAAAAGAGGAGGAAGACACGGTGATAGCAGACTTCTTACTGCAAAGTTATGAAAATAACACTTGGCCAGTAAAGCCCCATCTAACACAAGAGAGTGCTGGGATGGACACACAAGGATACTTTCACAAAGAGCTGTGGCAGGGAAAAGAAGGTGAATTTATGTTGCTGCTTTGGAGTTTTTGTTTTCTTTTACTTTTTTTTTTTTTAAATCCCCATCCAGATATTGGTCAGGAAGGACCTACATTTTCCTCACACTGCAGCAGTATCTAGGAAGAACAGATGTCACCTAAGATCAGAAAGCAAAGATGGTGACTCTGCAGGTCTTCATTTTTCTACAGCTTCTCTTCAGTCAGAGTCTGTTTACAACAGTTTTTCCAGTTTAAAAGTTCTTAAGTATCTCTCTCTTACCCTAAAGAAAACAGTGTCAGCAGACACAGTTTAAAGTGAATTGAAGGTTTTAATTGGTATCTGTAAAAATAAGAAGGTTTTAGAAGCAACTGTGGGTATTACAATTCCACCTTGAAGTCTAATCCGAGAGCAGGAGTGCTAGTGTTGCGTAACGACAAAAATAAACACGGTGAGAGACCTACTGTTACTTAAATGTGGACAAGTTGGACCAGCTGTGTAACAGTCAATGCTTCTACAGTAATAAATGTTGACAGCAAAAATAAAAAGAATGCATTACTGAGGCATCATCAAATGAGCCCTGTCATTACATGGAAACTCCACCCTGTATAAGCTTGTCAAAAAGTGTTACTGTAATCCTTTGAGAAGCCTCCTCCTCAGGCAATAGAGAAAAAATATTCAGGATCGGCCCAGAACAGGTGTGTTGTGCTGTAATACCAGGATTTAATCACGTATCTCTTCACATTAATCTCACAAAGGAACTAACTCGGATCTATTTGAGCCCATCATACCGCAATGAGATGATTATTTAACTATCCAATTAAAGTGAGCAAGCTAACAGGATGTTTAAAAACGGACATTCCAGGGCATACAATATTTTACAATTATTATTTGTTTTCCTAAGTCCAGTACCAGGCACTGACACTTAAGAGGAACTGATACTACATGCTCTTTTCAAAGTCACTCCCCGAAAAAATCTCAGTTCACACCTTGATCAACAGTGGCAGAGGCCGGTTGTCCGTGCTCTGAGATAGCCTCTTTCAACTTACAGAAGAAACTCCTTAATAGCATTTATTTCCTCTTTGCAAAAAATCCCCAACCCCGCTGCCTGAACAGCAGTTGAGGTACCAACATTTGTAGTGCAGGCCAGAGGAGCAAACATGGTTGGAAAAGGAAAATATGTCCACTAGATATATGAAATCAGTAGTGTAGCCTCCAAGTAATTCTGCATACACATCAGTACACGGCTGATCGTATTTTATTATTTGTGGCTTGTTACTGCGGCAATTTAAGTAGCAAACTTATAAAAACAGACAGCATGACAGCTAGACCACATATCTACAATGGCACATCAACAGTGCAGGCCAAAAGAGGCAGGAGGTTTCCAAAATGTCATCTAGTCAACACAGCCGACAGGCAGCAAGCGGCAGGTCCAGTGGTTCACGATTGACCCAGAGGCCTTGAAGGGGCAGGGAAAAGAATGGGATGGCAGATTGAGCCTTCCTTTCAGAAAGCCTGGGAGAGAAAATGGGTGCCTAAATTACGCACCGCTGTACCTCAAGACAGGTACATTGGATTACTATGAATACACACATGTATCTCAATGTTTTTAAGGTATTTCTTTGGAAATTATGTAAGAAAAAGCTTAATCAAACACAATATACAAATCTATAAATTAAATCCAATTGCTGATTAAATGATGGTATTTTAGCACTTGACATTATAGAAATATGCCCCAAATTTGCCTAATTAAAATTTTATGCGGCTACACCAGTGGATTTTACTAATACCTGGATACAAAAGCACAGGGTTTAGCTAACCATACTATTACCACCAGCTAATTAAGTTACTCACTTTGCTCAGGTGACCTAAGTCGGTGACACTGTTCTGAGCATCCTGCCTACACCATCAGTCGATGATCAGTGACAGGGAGCTGACTGTAAAGTGATGCCTGAACAGCTACAGCCAACATCGCGGTGAACACCTGTACCATTAGCTAGCAGTGGTAATAGTCATCCTGTACCGAAATAACCATCAGAGGGCACTGCAAAACATGCTGTGCTAAACACAATTATGCAATAGCTGTGGTGGAAGCTTTCATGTGCATGCAAGTTAAAAATCCAAAGTGGAGCAGTTCAGCTGTATAAACTGACTCATTAATGATTTCATGCTGTTATTTACAAGTGTTTCCAGTTCTATTTCTCTCTTACACACACTTCTGTTTACAGCAAAGCTATATAGGTGACTTCTCTTTTTAAAACACAGAAGAATTTTCTGCTTATCTTCTTGTGGTTTTATGATGACTTACTGTTGCTATTAAGAAAACAGTAACAGAAACTGGACTCTGTGTCCTGTGTGCTATTGTAATATTTGGGGAAAAAATTGCACCAACTGCAATAAGATCTTAGAAAAGAAAAGGTGGTGTTGTTTGAACACCTGAAGTTGTCAAGAACAAGACTTGTATGAGAAAGCTACATGTTATGTAGCAAACCACAAAAAGGCAATATTTTTTTTTCAGGCTAAAGCCCTCTACTGAGTACAGACTGCTTGTCAAATACTCCCTCTCTGGAATAGTAATTTCATAAAGTGAGGTTATTTTTTGTTTTTAAACTTCCTGCTTCAAAGGCAAAACTGTCTGAGATCACCTTTTTGGTGTGCTTGTAACAAGTGGAGCCAAGGCATAAATAAATATCCTATTTGTGTATAGAACCCATAGCATCTGGAAATCTGCCCCCAAAGTTTATGAAATTTTCCATCAGTTTTCTGCATGTCAAAGTGTGTTAGAAAAAACTCCCGTTGGGGAACAAATGTCACTGGTGCTCTCAGTGACAGAAGAGCAAAAGGAAATGTGAGAAAAGACTGCGGAAGACTTGGACAAAGGCAGATTTTAGAGGAATGTATAAAAATTAGTTTTCCATTCTCCCTACATAGGTAGAGCACTTGGAGTAAGAAGTCAGGAGACACCCGTATCACTGCCGTGGGGACGTGTTACTGGACTGTCACTGTTCTTGGCCATCCAGTGAAGGACTGACAGCAGCTCAGGACACAGAAGCCAGTTCCTGGTTCTGCAATCGTGGCCTCAAGGCTACCGAGTCCTCTCTTTCTTTAAGCTTTGTTTCCCTTACATCCAGATGTTTCTCAGTTGCAAACCCACTTGTTTTTATCATCTTAGGACAGGGCTATCACTATTTTACCTGCCCCCACCTTCTTCTCTCCTAAATACTGATGTCCCCTGCTCTGGACAACTGTTTTGGTGGTCTCCTGTTACTCCCTCTGTTCCAATCCTATCACTCCTACTTCTCGTTCCTTCTCCTGCCCCTTATCTGCTCTTATCTCTCTGCCTTTATATGCTTTTCTTTCCTTCTGTTTTCTTCCTTTCTATCAGCTTGCATAGTTTTCAGTTCTGAACCTTTCTTGGAACTCATCTGTGATGTGAATTTTACTATCTTATTAAAGCATTACAAAAAAACCCCATACCTGACATATTCCTGTTAAAATGCAATAAAAAATTCAATTATATTGTGCCTTGGGTTTTTGCTGTAATCCTTATATTAAAATTTGTGTTCAGTATTAACAAAATTAAAGTCAATTTCTTTACCAATGAATTACACATAGCATAAATAAAGAAGAAAAGATGAACTACAGATATTGTGCAGATACCATGCCTTCATAGTACTATAACCATAATCAGTAAATCTCGTACTAATGAGATATAAGATTTAAATGTGAAGAATGTGTTTAGTGAATTATTGTCAATCAATGTCTATACAACAGGATAAGAATAATCTTGAATGGCAACACACCTATTATTATAAATTCCTAAGTCCTTCATTACTTCAAAATGTCACTCTCAATTTATAGAGTAACAGATAAACATCTTTCAACTGTATACCTCACTGTGTCTACTTCTGTGTAATTGAAACACTGTTTTTGAAAATTCTTGTCATCACTTACCCATTCTGTGTTGATCTGAATGGTGACTCGGTACTGGCGTAGTTCTGGTTAAGGTTGCTTTTCAATCCCGTTTTAAACGTATACATTTAAGATATATCAATCTATTTTTGTTTTCTACCTATAACTTGGAGCTGGTCATTGGGAAAAAATCTGATTGTCATTTCCTTGTGTGAGCATATTAAGCTCTATAATACCACTGTAAATGTAAACGGTTACTCATGACTAATATTCAGAAAAAGGAAACTGAAAATGGCAAGACCAATAAGAAGGAATTTTTTTGAGAGACCCAAATAAATAAAGGACACTTAATGTTTTTAGTTTCTTATGATGGAGGAGACACTAAAACACATCATATCCAACTTCACTGGCTAAAGAAACATCTGGTTGATTTTGCATCCCCAGTGATTTGTGGAAGCCAGTAGGTGTCTGCAGTAACTTTCAACGCTCACCTCATCCTTTATGTCTTCCTGCTGCTGGGCACTGAAGATCTCCATTGCAGCCATCAGCCTCATCATTAGCTCATCCACTGTTGTGTTACCTAGCAACAAAGATAGCTGAACTTCATATCATTAAAGTTATTAAACAAGAAAGAAGTAATTTTATAATTATCCATAAGAAATAGCCAGACTTAAAAAAAAAAAAAAGTAGAACATGCAAGTGTCTCAGCAGAATGCTTTTAGTTTGTCTTTTTATTGAAAGTCTGAAATTGTTTTTACAAACAAATGTTGATCATAGGCTAAAATTTTAGGTGGTTCAAATCTGAATAATTGCTTTTGTGCTTGCATGGAATAACTCTATTTTTTCTTTTAATCACCAACATTAAAGGAAAGTAATATATCTGGGGTTCCCTGACATGAAATTGATTTTACAGTTTTAGAATTCCCAGATGTAATCACAGAGACTGAAGCAATTGCTTAGTCAGGTAACAAAAGGTAGGATGTTGGCAGCAGCATCCAAGTTGATGGGTTTAAAAACACAGGGAAAAATACAGAATACAGTGATCGAATGGATGTGTGCGCACGCATTTTTTTCAGGCAGAACTATTAGTAAAATTTCAAATATTATAAGATATTCTCTTCAGTGTATTTACTTCTGATAAAACTTGTGAAGCTAATAATAGCAGAAAAGTAAGTAATCTGTGTATATATATCAAGAAATACAGCACATGCATAGGAAAATAGATATCTCCTCACATTTTTCTACCAGTGTGCCTTCAGTCTTCAATAAGACTGAAAGATTAGTTTAAACTCCTACCAAGATGCACTCAGTCTTTGGTTTCTCTTCCTGAACTGAAGACAAGACTACCCATTAAAGCCACGTGTTGTAGTAGTTAAAAGGTCTTAGACCATGAGAAATGGTCAAAAACTATAAACTCTTAACATCTGCCAGCCTAACCAGCCTTTGGACCCCAGCAGAACAATACCAACAAGAGCTAGATTTATATGGGTGATGCTGGTCAAAATTTTAAAAGGAGTAAACTAAGGAGAAGCCACAGTACCACTAAAGAAAACAAAACGGTCCCCATAGTTTCCAACCCCAGGAAAAAATAAAAATCAAAAGCAAACTTAGACAGTCTGCATTTCAATAAACGCCACAGGGACTTAAGTTTCTATATCGTTGTATCTCTTCTGTAAACATGCCTTCTCACCCAGCCCTGAAAAGCCCTCATTGTTCCCATTTCTAGCATTTGCTACCTTAGCAGAAAACGTTATCCCGCATGCTACAACACGCATGACTTCAGACACTACCATTCATTTGAGGGCATATTGTTAAAAGACACCAGTGTCCCAATTCATGGGAAAATAACAAGCACGGCACGTTTGATTTTTGCTAAAGGATAAATTTAAGTAAGGCTGCAATAGATGATCAATTTAGTTTAGTTCAAAAGATTGCAGAAAACCTGACGAATCATTAAAACCTAATGAACACAATGAAATAATTTGGATTATTTTATAATATAAAGCTGCATTGTACTATGACTTTGAGTCACCAAGTTGCTAAAACAGTTCAGTAATTTAAGCCAGTAAGCACCACTGATGTCAGTGGGATAACAGAGGTGCTGAACTGTGCTGCAGAGTTATAAAACCAAGAAAATCTATTTATAAGATTATTTGTATGAAATAAGTTTTATAAGTGACAGAACTACCACGAATTAGTGTTGTGCTGTGCCTTGCACTAAGGAGACAAAATCCATGCAAAATTAACAATTTTGTCTACAGGAAGGAGCACTGCAGATTCCTCAAGAAAATCCTTAATGCCATATACAGAAATGAATAGTAATGCTGTCTGCAAAAGGCAGTGTTTCCCGAGGCTGAATTTCCTCAGAAAAATAAGGAGATCAGAATAAAGATTGCTAGATAGAAGCAATAAATAAATGAGGACACAGTGTCATGAAGGCAAACTTGTGGAGAAAGCAGAAGAAATGAGAAGCAGCCATTCTTTGATGTATTTTAATTTGAAGAGTTACTGAGAACAGCAGTCAAAGGGCATCACTCCACATCTAAGTCATCTTGCTGTCAGCAAAATCAGAGGAATGGTTATGCCAGAAAGAACTGCTCATGTAAGCCAGAAAGCTTCATTTGAGTGAGATTATATTAGTAACTTAAATTCTGATCTGATTTGTGGTCTCAACACTGCAGGCAGGTCTGAAAAAGCAACTCATGTTCAAATGTTAGCTCACTACATGCAACAGGAGTCCACATATTAACCAGGAGCTACATGCAAAGAACTAAATGCATTCTGGCACTACACAAAAAGTGTAGCCAAAATCTTTTGGAAATCACGGATGTATCTGGATATAAATTTGGAAAACTAAGTGTAGCTCCTTATTTAGGATATTTGGCTTCAACTTTAAAAAAATGAAAAACTTAAACTATGATTCTGCTACAGTCGTGGCAACTTCCGTCTCTAATACCGTGTTAATGAATACGTTTATGAATAATAGCTATTTATATGGTGGCAACTGAAAGTTTCTTTTGTGCAATAAATTCATATTCTGAACACCTTAAGAAAGAAATGGTTAGCAAAGATGTCTTCTAACAGTTTAAATACACAAGAAATACTTTTAACATAAAGCGAGAACAGTACCTTGTATTACATTCAATACTTCATTAGATGATCGTTTTCCCATAATAATAAGGAAAAGTGGAAACTGGTCTGTCTTCTGAGTTCGAATTGTTTGGGCTACGACACTCCCAAAGTGTCTAGTGCACATCGTCAGAAACCTACGTGGGAAAAAAAACCAGTTAACGTTGTAGAGGTGTTTTTGAAGTTAGTTTTTAAAAAATAATTATGCTAAATTCAGCAGCTTAACTGAGCATTATCTACTGTTTAACATCTAGGCTTCTGCATTCAATTCTAGAGCTCTTTATCCTTTTTTATGATTAAATTATGAGAATATTTACAAATATGATAGACCCCAGATTGTCTAAATTAAAACAATTAATAACTGGTTGAGACAATGATTTATTTCATGGAGAATTCTATTTCCTGTTACACTATTCTGCAGGCTATAATTCAAAACTACACCCCCCCCCCAAAATACTAATGCTAAATCAATTGTTAAAAACTTCTAAAGAGAAACTAAGTAGAGCCATAATCTAGTAAACATGGCAAAGTGTAAAAATAGTATCATTTCATACAAAAGCATAATTTAATAATGAAAGATCAAGAAATTGTTTTTATCAGTCATAGAATTAAAACGTGGTACTTCAGAATTGTATGTTCTTTTGTACTAGTGCCCTGCCAGCGACACACTTAGTAGTGTGATCTAAAAAACAATAATTCTAAGCTTTTGACCAAAAAAAGCTCTTGGATATTAGCATACAGAAGTCTAGCATTAGTATTCTTAACACGATCTTGAATAAATGAAAAAACTGATAAAGCTTTTCTCTTCCATTAGAGGACTGTTTGAAATTAGCATTTCTTTCAAGAGAAAAGGGTAGCTTATGATATGTTTTCAGATCTGATGGTAAAAAGTAAATGTCATAATAATAATGAATTATGAAAGACCAAATGCAAATATAGAATGCTTTAATAAGATCCAATTTAATAAAGTCTGTAAAAATAATGGACTTTTAATAACACGGGTCACAAAAGGCAAAACAGTGGAAATTCTGAGGACTAGCCACTGGTACAGGCTTATTAATTCTTAATTATGTTCATGAAAGGCAACTTAAATCGTGTGTTTTCTTATGCCTTATGATAATATTTTAGGTAACAACTACTCTGAAATGTATGCTCTAACTGAAGAGCAAAGTCCTGTTGTCACATGCATTAGAAGCCAAATCTATTTGAAAAGACAAACTGCATTAAAATGTCAAGTGCTCCAAGTAATTTCTTCTCAAAGATACTGAAAAGATTCAAAATTGTAATTTTTTTAATCGATATATATTGTATCTAATAAAATGGCTAAGAATTGATAAGCCTGTTGAGTACAACATTGGGCTCGTTTGAGGCACTTGAAGTATAAAAGAAAACCCTCCTCAGAGACAATTTGTAGTGTAACTGTGGCCATAGTTGGATGGAAGGCAATGAGCAGGGGCAGCTAGCGAGTATTTCAAAGCCATAAATGTTACTGGCAAATATCTTTCCTTGCCTCCTTGATACCTGTCTTTTGCAGTTCAGAACGATCACACACAAAGACAATGTCAAAAATGCTGCATAGAGACTGCTATATCAGAAATACCGATGTAGAGACATACCATCTGGTAAAGATAAAATAAAGCGTCCATAAAGTCTGGGCATACAAACTCTTCAGCTAAATAACGTTTTTTGATGTTTGCTTTTCAAGGTGGGAATACGTAAGTGAAATCTTGGCCTCACAGAAGTCAGTGGTTATCTTCCACGGCAAAATGACTTATGTGAGTTCAAGATTTCACTCCTGTAAGTAATAAAGACAGCAGACAATTGAACTGGATTCCTGAAACTTGTATATTACAAGTGTTCAACAGTCTTCAACACACCACAGAGTAAAAGCACTCAAGTCTCACGGGAAAACAAAATATTTAACTGGAGATGAAAAAGTGCTGTAGACAATAATGCTATAGAAAGAACAAAACTAAACAGAATATTACAATATTAGTTGCACTAGGCAAAGGTATTGGTTTGTTGTTTGGGTTTGTGGGGGTTTTTTTAATCAATTCTGTATTTAATCAACCCATAACTCAGTCTCAAAATATGCTTTTACAGGTAAAGGGGGTGTACGCAGAGAATTCTGAATGAATTGGGCATTTTGGTATATTAAAAGATTTCCCAAATAATTTTTTTCCAGAAGATGAATTTTTATATGTGGAACTTCTGGCTGACTATATAGAATCTAACAGATTATGATACCTTGGGGTCCTCTATAATCAAAGCTGGGAACAGGTTTCAAGTCCCTGGCTTCAGAAGATGGCAAGTCGTGCCAGGCTGTTGTAAGGGTACACATACTTTCCTGGTTAAGTAACAGCAGAAGAGATGCCAGATGCAAACAACTCCCATCATGGTGTTTTTTGTTGTTTTTTTTTTTTCTTGCAGCCACTTCTTACAGCCACAGATGCCATCCGCCCTGCTCTTTGGAATTGCGTCCCTTCCTCTGCGGCTGTTGCAATCTGCTCAGCTCGCAGGGACAGCAGCCAGCTCGCTCAGGTACCAGCTACAAGAGCAGCTCATGCCAATTCTGACCCAAATGCCACAGATTTGCCACTGCTGCCATCAGGCCGCCTTTGTCTTTCTTGGGGGAGGAATGAGAAACAACTCTTCTTCCCAGCACTTCCAACTTTGAATAATGAATGTCCAGATTACAGTATGGGCAGCTGAGATGAGGATGTTTGTGGGGGATGAATGACCAGCTGGTGGTTATCAATGTGTATCTTCAGAGCACAGCAAATACACACAAGAAGCTTCTCACTAACATGATCCATCAAAATAGATCCTGCCCTTTGGAACCAAGTAAGACCCCACTTGTCTGTTGAACTAAAGTGTAGTAAAGCCAACAAAAATGTGAAGGTAGTCAAACGATGCAACACTGAATAGAGAGATAGCAGCAGCAGCAGCAATCTCCAACGCCTACACCGTATAACTCCTGTTCACCAGCGATTACTCACTCGCACACATGCTCTTCGCCAGGTCAGTGGTAAGTGCTCAGCAATTACTCATAATACGTCTGTTCTGTTCATTTTACTAGATGGGTAGGAAATTAATTTTCATTCATGATCCCCGTTCAGCTTTTCTCATGCCTTTTAACAGATTTTGCAACTATCTAACTAATCTTGCATTATTTTTTTTCCTTTTCTGCCTTTACTGATTTGGTATTTGCAGACCTTTTTTACGTTCTTCCACATTCATATCCAGAAGGGGGAAAAAAAAAAAAAAAGAAGAAAATCTCCTCTGTGCTAATACTTACTGTCAGAAGTATGTGAGTAGGACCAAAACAATCTGGTGCAATAACCAGTATCTTATTCTGTACATCACTAAGAACGGGTTTTCTTACTTTCATCTAAACAGAAGTGTGCCAGATCTTTCAGTGGCATCTCCAGAGCTGCCAAGAGAACTGCCTGTGGAGTGCATCAAAGAGCCAGATGTCCCTCCGGGGAGAACTGTTTTCCACAACATGCTAGATTACTGTGATCTCCAACCAAAAGTGGAAATAGAGGAACGCTGCCAGAAAGAAAGGGCAAATGGCACCCTACTAGTCCTTTTATTTTTAAATTACAAAAATATTCAAGGAGGAAGAAGTATGAGAAAGGCAAAAAAAGCATTTTTTGAAGGAAAAATCTATTAAAAAAAAATAATCTCAAAAGTTACAAGAATAAAGCTCATCAAGAAAAGTAATAGTTTTGGCAGACAGCATAATTTCTTTACTTCTTTCATGACTCGCTAGCAATGAAACCAGCAGTTATTAAAGCTACAGAATAAACATGGACACTGACCATGGCTTGACAAATACAGAAACAAACCCTAAAAAAATTACAAACTTATCTTAATTTTTTAAATGTAGATTCAACAGGTATTAATTCTTAGACATAGTTCACTCCTTGGTTGAACGCAGCAAACAGGAAAAATTATTCTGGTGAAATGAAGATGTTAATTTGGGGTGTTGCTGATCACTGCACAGCAGTTATCCTTCCACATGCACTCTGAGATAACCTGTGCGAAGAGTTATCATGTTTGTAGCACATTAGTTTCCCAGAGAAGAATGTTATCATTCCCTACCAGCTAATACGTGACACATTACATTAAAATACATTCCTGCCATAACTTTTTTGTAATGTTATCATAAAATGCAATTTATTTAATGTTACTTAAAAAAAAGCTCCTAGGAGGCAATTATGAAAAAATAACAGCTTTAAAAATCTACTGAAAAAAGTTTAAGATATTACCGAGTCTCAGAACCAAAGGGAATACTTATTACAACTTAAGTCTGTGATCTACCATAGCTCCTGATCTCAGATATGCTATGTAGAACTTTGTAAATGCTGGGGTTTAGCAATAATACGCTTTTGTGAGAATGTGCAGCTTTTAATTTTTAACAACAAAATTGGCCACCTCTGGCCAAAGTGCTGATCATCAAAAGTGTTGATCGCAGAGCTCAATATTTTTTGATCTCTGGAAAGCTTTTGATCTATATGATACCTATTTACACCTCAAAATATGTATTGCCTTTTGGGGGGAGGTGGGGCCCAAAGGAGAAAGCCAACCCCTAAATGAGAGATGGCAGCTGTTCCCAACAGGAGGTGTTTCATCATTACAATGACTGGTATTATCTCATTGTTTCTTTATGTACCTCCTGCTCGTGTACTATGTTGTTTCACATTTTTGTTGTGAATGATCTACTGCGGTAAACTTTGGATCCATGATTACGCAAGATCCCTCCTTACCACACCATGAACATGAACAAACAAAAAAGCTATGATGCTAAATACTTTAGAAAAAACGTAACTATTCCTTTAATATTTAAAGGAACTAAACAATTTAGTAAGCTAAGAGCATCGCTGGTGCCCAGTCCCTAAAGGGGGCACAAGGCAGAGGCATTCGTTGGCTCCCAAACTGTCATGTTGCATTTTCCAACGTGAACTGGTTCAAAGTGATTCCTACTCTTACCTAGTAGAGGAAGAGTTTGCAAAGAATTGAAGAACTGAAGAGGAATTAAAGGAAGAACTTAGCAAAGAATTGATGATTCCGAGCAATAAGAGTCCTCAGCATTTCCATTAAAAATCACAGCACAACACAGCACTGCTGCCTGCTGCCCTTGGCCTCGATCCAGTGGAAAGGCTCTAAAAGAGCAGAGGAATTCAGTCTCCTTTCTCTTTCCACTCAGAAAAGTGGCAACTGGCATGGCTTTGAAAGACATGGACACCACCTACCTACCAGTCATCACTGAAACCAAATATTAACTGGTCTATGCCTGTCTTCTGTTGTGGTATCAATTTTCAGTTACCTACTGGAATCAAACTGATGACACAATCTGATAGGATGAATAGCTCTGCATACATCCCCAAATTAATCTATCTTCTCAAGACATTGTGAATAAAATAAAAATGTCAAGCAGTCATAGCATAGTATAGTTGCAGAAAAAGTAACTAAATCTAAAATGCTCATTCTAGCTCTTTTTTTGTTAATCAAGTAAACCTGCAGAAGGAAACGAATGCAGAGCAAGCTGCATATCGTACATTGTAGTGTACTCCTGGAATGTGCAAAGAGGGACACCTGATGCTATGTTTTAAATGGGTTTTCTATTTTCAAACAAAAATTGAAAGCTCTCCTTTGCTTTTGCTTTTCTTAAACTCTCCCCAGCAACTTAAGGTTAATTAATAATTGTAATTAGCAAATCTGTCTAGTGCACTAAAGGGCAAATTCTCTTCCATACAGAGAGAACTTTGCTCTCAAATGTACGTATAAAATGTATTAAAATAAATATAAAAAATTGCATAGGATTTTAGATCAATTTTCCCTTATTTTTTGTACCAACATAAATAAAAGAGATCTGTTTATTTGTTACAGTCTTACTCATAAGTATTCCTGGCGTTACTTTTAATTTTTATACACTGGTGGGAAAACTTTGGAAAAGTTCTTCCTAAAATGAGGCCCTTTGGCACATGGTGCCCACTATGCTTCTTGTAACAGAAAGGCTGCACTGGAGATGTTTTTCGCTGTATCATCTCAGCCTGCCTGCTCAGAAAGCAGCAGCAGGACAAAATTGCTAACCTCTTCTAAAATATGTATTCCCTTTCAGTCTGAGCTGGAGTTCAGTCCACAACTGGGATGCTTTTGGGCCAAAAAAGCTTGCTTTATTTATAGCCAGATACTTTCCAAGGCCAACCTTACTTTAAGAAACTTTAAAACTTCAGAAATGGGTGTGAAAAAAAAAAGTAACTTCTTTCCTGAGCATGAAGAAAACAATGATGAATATTAAATGTGCAAGATTTCAGATTATTTTTAATAATATATACTGTGCAAAGTCAACAAAAGACTCATTAAAATGTTAATGTAAAAATAACATTTTTGTATTTTTAAAAAAAGTAAAAGCTGAGGCCATGAAATGGTATATTAAAATAAGCCTGTTATCCATAGTCTCCATAATACAGAGTTATGGTCTTACCCACATTGGTAGGGTCATAACTGTTGACTCAAACACAAGGCGGAATGAGTAACAGATACAAGGCATGGTTTAAAGACATATAAAGCAGCCTGAATCAAATGATGTAGATATTTTCTTTAGTAACCACACACTAAATATCCAGGAATTCAGATGTAAAAAGCATGAGTTTATCCCCTCTTTCTTTATGCAAGAGTAAAGCCTACATAAGTGGGTTATCTATCTCTTCATAAAACATGGAAGATCTAATTTCATCCCGCAAGGTTCCAACAGATTAAGTAAATACTTTATAACCCCATTTAGTCTAAATCACATCCCTCTAGAAACTCATTAATCTGTCCTTTCAGATACCACTGGACACCAGGCAAAATCATTGGTAAAAGTATAAATAAAATATACCTGGACCCCTTGCTAAAAAACTGTACTAAAAAAGGAAAACACAAGATGCGCTTGCACATCAGTGGTAGTTTTGATTATTGCCTATTACATTAGAAAGGTGTGTAATATATGATTTGCTAAGGAATACCCAAGGCTTGCTACAGGTAGATTTAATAATAACCTAGATGAGAACAGAGAGTATGTATAGTTACTTTACAGATGTTAGTAAAGTGGCAGAAGCTACAAGCACATTGGAAGCCTTCCAGGTTAATTCCAGGTTAATCTTCACAAATCGGAGAAGCGTCTTGACAAGTAAAATGCAATTCAACAAGGTCAATGAAAGTCTTCAAGTAGGAGGAACAATTGCACAAATACAGAATAAGAATCAAGCAGTAAGGGAAGAAGAAAAGTCATGATGTGAAGATGACAAGCATCATATTGGGGTGAGTAAACAGAAGCATGGTTTGTACAACATAAAATAATTCTCTTTCTGTATTTAGCACTGAGAAGGCAGTTTTAGGCACAGTGCATCAGTAAAGATGTGGACCAATTACAGAAGGACCACATGAAGGTTGCAATAATAAATGTCTACAAAAGGACAAGCTACAAGGAAAGGCTGAAGGAGTCACAGTTGCTTAGTTTAAGAAAACTGCGGGAAAACATAACAGTGCCATTTAAGTCCAAAGAGCACAGCAGCAGAAAGGAAGAGAATACCTCATTGCCTACTGAGTGAACCAAGATATAATTATCATTGATTGCTGCAAGAGAAACTTCAGTTAATATTAGTGTGAACTACCTAAAGGGAGTGAAAGTCAAGTACTGGAACTGGTTATGGAGAAACGCTGAGAAACCTCCCTCTCACCAAAGATTAGATCAGACAACCATCAGTCAGGAATGACGCAGGTACAACTGAACCTTCTGACCAGGCATAGACTGAACACTGTCATCTGCAGCTCTCCAAGACCCACAGTCAGAACGGTAACAAAAAGGAGAGGCAAGAGGTCAAAGCAGAGTCATCCTAACCCAAAGGAAGAGGACGGGCATCTGCACTTCTGCAAGGAGTCTTTGTCCCAATTGGGCACCCTGCAGTACCAAGGAGATTCATTCACACCTTTCAGCTGCATTTTGGTACAAAAAACTCTGACTGCCAACTCAATGATTTCTTCTGACAGTTGATTTAGATGCATAGATGCAGCTAAATTTCTCTACAGCTTCAATTCCATTAGACTTCACTGGTGCAGTTGTGGACTTCCTGTAGCTAGATGGACCTGTGAATGACTTCTTTCTCCTTCCTCAAAACAGTCCAAAAAGTCTGTCTTGACTACCTGTTCTTCTGCCTTCACCTCTTTTGCCCAGGACACTACAGAGTTTTATTCTTTCACCTTTTCTGTTCAACAAGTTTAATACACTACACTGTAGTTCGAGTACAGTGGGATAGAACTTGCTTTAGGATTTGGTTTTATAGTGGGGACTTAAAATATATGCTTACAAATGTATAAGTTTAGTTAATTCCCATGGTTTTAATAATTATTTTTTTCAGACGACCTTAAAGCATCGCTATAGGCATATAAAACAATGCACTGAAAACCTTAAACACATCGACAGAGAGACTACTTTCTATTTATAGTTGAATATTATGGAGACATCCATATCTTACTAATCATGATCAGATTAAAATGCATTATCTGCTGGTTTTTAGTTTTCCAAATTTGGACATTTTTAGACTACCAACATGAAATTACCTTGAAGCACATAAATATTTAAGCAGGGATAGTTTACCTTTTCTGGTGGGTGTATAATAAACAGTTTAACCATCATCTATATACAGGCTGTTTTGTTCTCCATCTAAAGAGACAATCACCTTTTATCCTTTTCCTTTTTTCTTCGTTTCAGTGCTATTAGGAAACTATTCACATGTGCAACCCCGAACAATACTATGCAGTAATTATGACTAGATGAGAAAGAGATGCGAACAATTACTGAGCCCATTTTGAAACCCTACACTAATAAAGTCATTAGATGCTGCCCTTGCCATGAGCCTTCTAAAAGCTTCTGAAGTTACAAGAACACACAGCATTGTTCGTTAGGACAATCGCTGCTGGCAGAATGCAAACCTTGAGTTAAACCATGCTGCAAATTGATCTTGACATTCTGCTAAGACCGCCACTAAAATCAAAAGCAAAGGAGAAAAGGAGAAAATGAGCGGGTGGGATGTAATCATAGAACAGAAGGGTTCCCTCCTCACCTTCTTTCCTCTTCCTCCTCAAAACAAACCATACAAAAAATGACAAACTCGCCCAGTGTTTGAGAAACTTTATTTTTAAAACATTAATTAGACTTTTGACCTGTTTTTATTGACTGGCACTGTATTGCTACTAAAGTAAATAAAACAAAATATTGCAAAATACAATAGAAAAGGTTTTCACACTGTTCTGTGAAACCTGTTAAGGATTTAGTGCCTAAAGAACATGTCCAACAGTTTTGCAAGCAACATATACAGAACCTACGGTCACTCCTGAAGAGGCAGTGAGAAATTAACTCGCCAAGTCCAGCTCTCCCAGGCCCCACACCTGCAATATATTTGCTGAAGGATCAAACAGGATTGGGGAGCTGGAGTAATATGGTCAACTGGTCTTCATCCAGGCATGCATCATTCAGTAGGTTAGTATTAAGGGTCAGCAACTGTGAATATTGCTAATTACTTGATGATGGAAATCACCGGTGAAGACAACCTGCTGCTGAGAAGTGCTTTAGTCAATTAACTCTTTCCTAAGCTTAAGCAAAGTGAAAAACTATCATTTGAACATTAAAACTAACAAGTACTTGTCATCAGAGCTGAGAAAAGTTGGCAACACCTTGAAATACAGCGCCCAAGGGCAACGATATCAAAAGCTAAAAAGCTTCTACAGACATTTGAGTCAGTGTTTTATGGTTTTGGCATTGCTTTGGTTGGCAAACATTATATACACTGGAAATCTGCTTATGTTATGCATAATCTATGTTTGTAAATGCTGTGTACAAACATATGGGAATGTGTGCATATGTAGGTATATATGTATGTGTATATATGTATGTGTACATATATTCACTGTTTATGTTCTGGATACAAACATATTATATTAATGCATATTAATGAATTAACAAAAATGGTTAGGCATGTGCTTACATACATATATATATAACACCTCCCATACACACGCACATAATTTTATTAGAATAATGGTGTTTAGTCAACTCTTTGAAGTCAGAAAGTGCCAGAATTACAGCTGCTTATGTCTGGCTCTCCTGCTTATCTATCCCATAACCTCTCTGGAAACCTAAGGAATTGCTTAGCCCATGCCATGGCCCAATGCAGCAAGTGAGCTGCTGCAGCTGCGTGCTCAGACCAAAAGGTAGGGCCAGAATTGTTAACACCACTGCTGTCAAACACCACTGCTGCTGCCCTCACATGTCCCATAAGCGTATTTCTGCTGTTTGGAGTGGCATGATAGCAAATCTCTATTGCAAGCAATGGAAAGGAAATAATGACTTTTAAGCTCATTATTCACCCCAAATTGAGTGGAATACAACAAGAAAGTAAAAGATACACCTGTAGCTTTGTGGGGTTCTTTCCTCCTTTGACCACGGACAACATAATATTGAAAACAGTTGCTCACTAAGATAAAGTCTAAACTATACATGATAAAGCTTTCAAGTAGATTCTTTAACAGTATTTTAAAAACACCACGTTATTTTCCTAAATGAAGGGTAATTGTTTTATCATATTATTTTGTGTCTTCTATTATGATTTTTTTAATTCTAGTAATGAAAAGATTCATAATTTGCAGCACTTACCCAAAGTAATTGCTCCCTTTCCTGCAAACCTTGTCAGAGGCAATTAAAAGCTGTGGAAGCCAAAATAAAACATCCTCTTAACTGTATTAACTGGAGTTCTCCTTCGGTTTGACAAAGTAACAGTCCTGGGTGGCTATAGTTAGAAATTTTTCAAAATCTGACTCCCAAAGTCGTAATGCTTATGCTCTTGCACTACTGCTGACAGTTACCCTGGCGCTTGCTCACAGCCTTTTACTTCTAGTCCTACCTACAGAAGTCTCTTCACTCTGTTGCAATGGGTGTTGAAGAACAAGATCAAGAGATTCCAGCTGAAAAGTGCTAGTGTACAGTAATGCAGGATTCAAAGCACATCCCTACATCAGTGTCAGTCAAGGAACAAAAAAAAAAAACAGGAAAAATGATGATTTTGGAGCTGTTTTTGTTCTACAGTGTTCAGGATAGATCCCCATTTCATTAATGAGAAGAATGGAAACTACTATTAAGACTGTTTTTGGAACAAAATTACATCCATAGATGTTAGAAAGAGGACAGAAAAGAGCAAGAAAAAGAATCAGAATATTCAAGATTTTTTGGATTATATGAGGCAAATATTTATATCTGTCTGAATTTATTCATGCCATGCTACAGTAATGAAAACCTGTTTTTTATTACTGACATTGAGGTGTCCCTACTGATTGCTGTAAATAAAGTGGGCCTGATTCCTCTGCCTTCCCACCCTGGCTTTCCCAGTAATGCAATTTTAACAGCAGAAGTAAGTTACTCTTGGGCTACACCAGCACGTAAAAAGCAGTTCCTTCTGTTGTTGCCATTGTCTTCTCACCATTCAAATAAAAAGCTACGTGCAACTGTATTCATAGGGATACAGAACAGAACAGGGTCCAAGACCACTGTCGTTGTGTCACATAATGACAGGTAGTAATTAAACAGAGGTACCAAGTATTTATTTATGGGAATGCCCACAGTGCACTGGCACTTTCCAAAAGGAGAAGGAAGCATGACAACCTCTCTGAAGAAACCACAATCTAAGGAGGAGGATGTGACACTAAACACAACCGAGAAATTATTCTAATTTGAGCCAGCATGCCTTGTTTATCCCTTGCTATTTTTTGACCTCACTGTTAATATGACAGTTTCTTTGTTATTGTTAATAGAAAGCAAAAAATGAAGGCTTAAAAACCCTATCGTACTGCACAATCGGTGACTAGGTTCACTGAGAATAGCTATAAAGCCTTAAACAAGCCCTTTATTTTGTGTTTTAAGAAGTGTCATAAGGAGTTAATAGGACACAGCTGTACAGGCTCTTTCTAATAAGCAGCTTCTGTCGCTTTGGTCACCACAGGTGTCTCTGTAACCTGCAAACTCTTATTACTAGTGTATCAAAGTTGTGCTACTTAATAGATTTCTTTAGTAAAACACAACAAAGCAATTACATGGCTGTTGATCGTCAGTCATAAAAAAAACCCTCAAACACAGTTTTTCAAAAGAAACTACACTGCAATTTTTTGTCATTGTAAAATAAAAGAAACTAGAGAATTAAATAGAAAAGCGAACAATAGAACAGCAGGTAGTCAACTGAACTTAGCCACTACAGATGGTTTAGAAATAGTGTTTCCTTCTACACCAACTTGAGGGATAAAAGAAAAGGAGGAGGCTCCTTACTGCCCATGAATGGCAATACCAAAAGACTTAAGCAACTTTCCAGTCTATGTATTTGGTCCCATGAAAGAACCTAGATGTTTCTTTTTCCTCTCTCTCTGTTTTCTTTTTTCAAAACATTTTATCTGTTTTTGCAACTGCTTTTTTTATTAATCTTTAACTCTTCTCTAGAATAACTTAAACTTGAAACACAGCTGCTGATTTGTCCAATGATGAAATGCAGAAGGTTGAGTGAGGAATTCCTGTGAAACACAAGTGTCATTTAAAAAGTATTTTAGAAAGAGAGATTGTTCTGTTCTCCATGCCTACTTTCAGTAATGAAATATTAACCATAATTTACATATTTAAGAATAGGAATGCATGAATGCTCTATTCTAGCAAGCCACAAGAGAAAGAAACATAAATATCTACTTCTAATTGTTCAATAATCAATGGAATTGTGTAAAAAAAGTGGCAACCTTATCCCAGCCTGAATGATCGTTGCACGTTTTGTTCAGAATAACTTTCTTTATAGTAATATACGCAAGACACTATCCTGCCAAGCAGTCATCTTCTGTGTAAATAAAGGTGATGAAGTAAGGTCCAAGTTAGAAAACTAAACAAGTCTTATTTCTAAATATAATAAGTATTATCATAAAATCAGTATTTTCAATAGATTATGATCAACTGATAACTAAAGAAGAAAGAGGTCTTTATATAAAGATAAGAAAAATTGTTGGCAACACACAAAAGATGTAGAAGGAGGTGGAATCTACAGGTTTTTAATTTCTTTACTCATCAGCAAACTGATAGTCTCTCTAAGACATAGGATAGCTTTTGTTATATTAAAACCTATCAGAATGCCTGAACATTACCAAAGGAACATTCTATAAGAAAACTGTAGTTCAAAAAAGTTCATATGCATTGCAAGCTTTTAATTTTTTGCATAATCTGTTTTTAATATTAATAACATGAATGTTATTTTTTTAATAAGATTTTCATTAACAGCAGTAGTTATTATCCCAGACAGTTCTAATGCAGTTACACCTGCGTCCATACAACTATTTTTTCCTGCACAGGAATAAGAAGTCACTTTGTAATGAAAACAAGGACAGTCCAATTCTTAGTGAACATCAGCCAGCACAGCTTCATTGACCAACCAAGTACGAGCATGAAGTTTTTAGTTCAAATAGATATCAAGCAACAAAAGATTTGATACCCAGAGATAAGGGTCCTCCTTGAGAGGAAGGCTGCTCCACTCACAGTCCAAAGAGTCTTACCTTGCTCTGTTTGCTTCTTTTGTCATGTCCCATGCCCAGGTTATGAAGTTCTGACTCAGATAGGAGACAATAGATTCAGCACAAAGCATTTGTGAGCAGAAAACGTTGGTTAGTACACTTTCATCATGGTGGAGGTAGATAGCAAGAAGCTTTCTCTGAAAAGACATGAAAAAAGATCACTGAAAACTTCCTCAGGCTATTTAGTAATTTAAAATTACTGCTGCAGATTTGTGTGTTAGTAAGCTGTATGGTGTTTATTGAGGGTGCTGAGTATCTCAACATGCACACACAGTGAAAAAAAACCCAGTAGATTTCGAATCAAATGGTCCATCCCTCCAAATCTGTGAATCTTCTCAATGCTTCCTAATATTTTGTTTCAGGTACCAAAATGCAATATATTATATGCTTAGAACATGAAAATAACAACATTTGAATGAAAACCAAAAACCTTATTAACAGACTTAGCTTAAGAAATGAGTGAACTTTTTTGCCTTGCTGCCCAATAAAGATAACATTCAGAACAATTCCCTGAGCAAGGAACACACCTCTTGATACAACAGCATCTACAATACAAAACAATTATAAATAACCTGAAGAACTGACAATGTATTGTTATCACCCCGTCTGTAGCCAAATAAAGAGGAAAATGAGTAAGCAACAATACAGCTGCCTACAGTCCCAAAGCCTGCGACATTACATGCTGGATGTTTTGGCAGCTCTCCATCCAGCCATATGATGTGGGGAGGCCCACAGCACATCAGCTTCTCACCTACGTCGTAAGTTGATGTGTAGCTGGTCAAAAGGCCACGTGTCAGCCCAGCTGGCTAAATCTCTCGTGGAGCTGAGAAGCAAGGTAGCCACCCCAGCACCGCAAATGTAGGACGCAAGGGAAGGCGTACAGGAGACACGGATCACATCCCATATTGAGTTTGTGAGCGCTCATATATCTCATCGTAGTTACCACGTTAGCGAAGACTAGATAAGGATGGTGCTTGCGGCTTCTTGAAACAAAATATTCTGTGCCGTGTTCTTCTGAAACCCTATCAAGTAATATTTGAGCTTCACTGCCAGCAGCACAGAGCTCTGCTGTGTCCCCATGATAATCTCAGACCACCTTTTGGAAAGTGAGTCTGTGTACGTAAATATAGAAAGAAAACTGAGAAAAATACAGGGAAACCATAAGCTAGTTTAGGACCATGATCCTATATCTGGTATTCAATGAATTACAAATACCATTCAGAAAATTACAACTTTCCATTCCCCCATACCCATATATATTACTTACTTTATTTTAAAATCCTGCTTGAACATATTTGCTGAGACAATATGGTAAATGCTATTTTCAGACTTTTATTAAAAGTCATTTCAAATCTCTTCATCAGAAGTAACATGGAATACTAGATATTGATGTGTATTAATATAGCAAGACATGGGATGCAATTTTGAGACAAGCTGTCTTTGTAAAAAGCCTGTAAGGCTATCACCTCATATACTGACTTTGGATAAAACTTAATGACTGTTTATAAAAAGAAGAATACATTTGAAGATTAGACTTTGGGAAAGGGATTAGTAATTTGCATTAATGCTTGTCTAATTTAATTTAAATGTTCTTCAGAACCATGTACACATGTGCCAGGAAAGACCATTAATAAGCCCAACATGCAGAGATCCATATAAGTGCAGCCAACAATGTTGACTGAAACTAAACTTGAAAATCCAGGGCACTGATGCACAATATCAAGCAATAAAACAGCATTTCTGTGGTGATATTTAATTTAAAAAGAAGAAAGAGGCAGGGGAAGATCAGGCACTGTCTGTTTTTGAGGATCAGCCATTCTGCATTTCAAAGCGTCGATCCCTGCAATATCCAGGTTACTGTGCTAGAATCTCGACTATTATATAGCAGTTGTAAGAGAGGGAGGGCAAAGATGTGTTTACTCAGTGATTAGGGCCTTAGAATAAGCCTCTAGCTCCTAGAGAGACAGCTCACCACTTATTCATTTGGACCAATTCACAAAGCCTAGAAAGATTAAACATCCATGCTGAGAAGACAAGCGAATGCAGACGGTGAAAAAGAAATAAAAATTCTTTAAAAACTCTGAGATGACTTCATTATTTTTTCCACAAGGAAACTTTAGGAAAGTGTTTAGTTAGAGAAAAACCCACATTGACCTCTCTCTAAACCCTTAATCTTTCCTTTGTGGTGGCACTGCTTTGTGGTAAGCGGATGGCTTTGCTCTCCTCTTTTCACTGGGAGCGGATAGA
Organism: Haliaeetus leucocephalus; assembly: GCF_000737465.1. Lineage (NCBI taxonomy): Eukaryota > Metazoa > Chordata > Aves > Accipitriformes > Accipitridae > Haliaeetus > Haliaeetus leucocephalus. Next base: position 5,274,046 of record NW_010973284.1, on the reverse strand, counting down.
AAAAAAGGCTCTTGAGAAACACTTTTACTTCCAAAGAAACAACCCCATGAAACTGTTAAATATGAGATTCCATACAACTGAATGTTTCAAAATATGTACAGTTTTAGGCTTAAAGATTTAGGTACAAATTTTAGTAAACAAACGGGCATGTACACAATAGATGTTTACACTGAGCTACTTCACAAGTGAATGTAATTTTTGTTGCATCAACAAATCTCACCATGCAAAGACTAAACTCCATCACATACAAAAGACTGTACTTGTATCTGATAATTCATCCAAAACGTTAAGGTCAGACATAGGCGTACTGCTAGGACAAATGAAAAGAGTTAGCAGGAGGAACTGAAGTGTTGAACCATGATTTTGAAAAATCTTAGGGGAAAACAGGGATATTTTTTCCTTGGAAAAGGCTCACAGCTTGGAGTTTGTTGTTGCTGTGTGGTTTTTTTGGTTTTGGGTTTCTTTGGTTTTGTGGTTGTTTTTTTTTTTTTACTAATCCATGGTAGTATAGTATATATTTATAAGCAGGTTTTTGTTGGTTTTATTTCAAGCCTTTGAAGAATCAGAGTAAATTCTAGGATTCTATGATGACTAATACAGGGAATTTTTTAGTCAATACTAATAAAATAAGCTTACTAAACTGCTGAACAGTCTTGACTTCCATAAAAGAAGCCTACTAATGGAGCACTAGTCTGTTCTGTATTGGCTTTCTCAAAAATGTAATGACTCGGGGCTTATATATTTAGCACAAAATTTTAACCAGGAAAAAAAATCCGACACGGAAGAACTTTTACTAGTCCCTCCGAAGGTATGGGACACTGAAAAGGTTCTAAGTACTGAATAGCTGATGGACTTCCAAAGGCCTTCGGACTTCATGAACTTAAGCCATCAAGAGACGTATTTTTCAGAGTATGTTCATGCTGAAGACCAGGCAGTCATAGACTGGAATTTTCAGAAGGGGCCTGGATTTACAAACATAATCGGGAGTGCAAGTCTCATCAATATCAATAAGACTTAAGGCCCTAAAAGCTTGAACTCTAAGCTCCACGTTTCATTTTATTTCAGAAGAAAAAGGGCCATGGAAAGAGGTGCTACCTGTTTTCAGCACCTTGGCTATCTAAACACCTTAAAAAATCCAGACCTCAAGCATTTTCTTCTGCAACCTCTGTTGCATTCAGGCTGCATGAGACTCAGCTGTGTCTCTGCTCCCTTGCCTCACACCCACCACTATGTATTTGCAGCGAAGTGCTGCAGCCCTCACCTGCCTGATTTTGATCTGTTGATGGAATACGCCTGGCACGTGGCACCCTGGAAGGAAATGTGGGCTCTAGGTTGACACTGTTCTGCGGCAGGGCAGCCCCCTGAGAGGCACAGTCCCCCCAGAAGTAGCCTTGCACAATGAAACCTCTCTGCCACATCATCCAGAGTGTAGCAGCCTCCTGCCACATAAACTGATGTACCTGACAAAGAGATCTGACATGCACATATGGTCCCACACATGAGACAAACACATTAAAGATCTGTCCTATAATGGCTATACCATCCACTTGGCCATTTTTGCATTTTGGAACTTCAGAAAAGTTAATGCACTTCGTACAGAATTAGAAGAAATGAAGGAAAAGTTGTCACTGAGGCAGAAACACACAGAGATCTTCATGAGGTTGAGAGACTTAAATTGATACTCACTGCGTAACGAGATATCCAAGCTTCTCAGCCAGTTCCTAATAATGTGAGTAACTTAGATACCTCAGAAGAATATGAACTTGAATGAGAATAGCAATACAGTCATAAGGGTCAGCAAAACCACACACCTGAATGGTTATTTTTGAATCTCAGGTATACAAGTTCAAGTAATGACTGAGACAAAAACGTTCACGATGTAACATCTGCTAGGGGCATGAATGTTCTTTCAAGCTGGTAGGCTAACAAATCAAGATCTTAATTTTTCGTCTAGGTTTTATGTAGTGAGAGCTAATTCAAATGAACAAAGGGACAAATTTGCACATCTTTAAGCCTTAGAAGTGTACAGTCTGACCCACCTGTCTAACGAGATCTTGGAGATCATATATATGATCAGCTTTCTTGGACACAGCAACTCTATCATGCACAACCCTTTTTTCCCTAAGCAGAATGCAAACCTTCTCTAACACCAAGGCGATACACACCTTTGAATTTACTCCACCTTAAAAAAAGGATCAAAGCAGGAATAGTGCAGATGGAGATTCACAGGAAGCCTTGTCTCTGTATTACACATAACAGAACAAAACCAGCTGAAGATAAGCATTATTAAATTGCCCTGCACCAGTCAAAAAAAAGGAGGCAGACACCAAAGACAGAGAGACAAGGGGCACTAACCAGTCTCTAGCCTTGTAGAAGAGGATCCAAACTAAACTGTACCCCACAGCTTCCTAAAATGGGAGTGAGATGATCCCTGTTAATAGTCTGATCTGGTCTTTTGTATCATATGTGGCATAAGACATTCCTAAACTAATTCCTAATTTAATCTTTCAGTAATTTTATCTTTCAGCAAAACATCTAGTCTCAAAAAAATCATCGGTGATGGAGAATCCATATGAACCATGGTAAGCTGTTCAAATGGCTAATCACTCTCCCAGGTAAAGGTGTGTTTTATTTTGAGCTTGATTTAGTCTACTTTCATCTCCCAACTATTTGATCCTATTATACTGTTGTATCTCTATTTCGATCAACTGAACTTGTAGTGATATCTTACATAATGCAAAGAGTATCCAGTAATTAAAACCAAACTCAAGTAAGATCTGTAAGTCATAGGCTTTGAAAGAGGAGGAAATGTAGAGTGTGGCAGACAATTTCAAAAAACCTCCATTATTTAATATCAAGTACAGAGGATGCTGAAGAGAGACCCATACCAGGACTAACCTTTCATATATGAAAGATTAAGCTATTCTTCACATATGAAGAATAAAAGGTGTGTGGGCACATGGTGAGACTACTAAGCTGGCATGTTGTAGCAAAAATTTCTAAACCATAATTATCTGCAAGTTAAGAATTAATTTAAGAATGAAAGGCCAGAACTGCTAACACATACATCAGGCAAGACTGGAAAGAAAATGTAGGTGACTAACATGGGACTTAACTGGAATTTATGTACTGACATCTACCATAGTGTAGCTGCTTTACTCTTCCTGGGAACCTAAAGTTATACTTCTATACCTCTCCTCTACAGTTTCAACCAGACCATATAGATTAGCATTCAGGTTATTTATATTTAATTGGAATCTGTAAAGTAGTAATTTCTCCATCTAGGACCCTCAGACAGCTCAACTACAGATGCATTTTCAAAGCACACCTAGGATACACAATATGATCAAGCTCCTTATAAAATGTAGGAGTAGCAATTTGACTTGATTTGGAATGTGCCTGGAGTCGAAGTAAAAGGTGATGGTGAAGCTGTACTCCTTGACATCACTCTGCAGTATTTAGGGAATAAATGGGGGGAAAAAGAGGACAAAGACTAAACCACAAAGCTGTCCTGCAATTGGGATTTGGAACTTCTCCCTACACGAGGTAGCATTTAAAAGACATACTGCAAATTTCTCTTCTTGGACAAGACAACTGGAGAGCAGTCAATGCTGTTTCTATAATGTGGTCTAACAGAAATCAGAATAATTATCTGTGTGAATCCTTCTTCTCCATTAAGTTCAGCATGAACTTAATTAGCTGAAATAATAATGAGGGACAGCTTTTTGAGTTACACAGACAAAAATGATACTACATAAAGCCCTGTATGAAGGAATATTCTGCTACCACCAGGGGGGAGAAAAAAAAAGGGGGGGGGGGGGGGGAGAGTCCTTTTTTT
>NW_010973284.1:5149648-5194197 GCF_000737465.1 Haliaeetus leucocephalus | reverse complement strand
CCGCTTGCTTCGTCAGGGCAACGATTCCCGCCTCGGCCGAGTCACGTCTCGTTTGCAGACCTCAGCGGTAATCACGGACATGCCAACGCTCACCGTTAACTTTGGAAGCGTGCCAATCGGCAATAACAGATAGCCCGCTCCGTGAGGGGAAACCAACTGCTCGGCCCATCTACCTGCGTTTTAAAAGTCCCAAGAAGATAAGACAAAATAACCTAACAAACGTTCCAGAAGGAAAATCCTGATCTGCTGGCAATGATTTACACAAGGCTCCTACATGATTTATACATTAAATGAACCAACATAATGCAGGAACCTATGGAGGGCCAGCCCTCATTTCCACAGGGACTGGATTTTTGTAAAAGTCATCGCATCTGGGAGGTGTAAAATTCTGCACGTGTGTTAATGCAGGAACCTACGGAGGGCCCGCTCTCATTTCCACAGGGACTAGATTTTTGTTAAAAGTCATCGCATCTGGGAGGTGTAAAATTCTGCATGTACGTAAGTGGTTCACGTACCACACCGAGGTTCTAAAAAACTTAACAACCTTCTTTTCAACAACGAAGTGCTGAGGTAGGTAGTTCATCCCAACGCTTACTAGAGCGGTGAAAATGCTTTCTATTTACCGATTGCAGACTCCTGCAAGGATACATGTGGCTTCATAAAAACCATACAAGACCAAATCATACAAGTAGCATTTATGGCCAAAAGACTTACCCAGAATGACTTGAAGAAGGAGGAGGCAGGTCAGGTGTTAGAACATAAAGACTATTATTTTTTGGCAAGTGTAGAGTTTTTAAAACAGTCTGAGGGGAGAAAAATCATTATAAATATAAAACATTCACCAATTCTGACACATTATTTAATTTCTTTTAATTATTGATACTTATTTACAATACCACCAAATATTTTGCTTTGAGATATACTTACGGTTAACTTCCCAAGATCCTTTTTGTAGGTGGCCGTGTTATATATAAAACCAACACAAACTAAAGTGATTTGTCCTGATTTTTTTTGCAACGTTTTAGTTTAAGAGTTCCTTGTATGCCACTCGAGACATCTAACACTGTTTGAAACTCACAATTCTTGCATTGTAATCCCCACCCACAGATGCTCAGTTTGAAACTCTGAACTCAGTTAACTGAAAACACAGTTGAAAACTTACACTATCATCTACATCTCCAGTCTTCCACCCTTTTAACAGCATTTTAGATGCAGGAATTTGAAGTTCATTTTCTAGAATATGTTTGATATCTCCTAAAGAGAAAACAAAGAAAATATATTAAATATACACACTTACTGCTTTATTTCAAACAGTACTGAGTTATACTTAAAAAACAAGAGCAAGGAAAAATTTGCTATGAAAACCATTCTTAGTCTAGTTACCCTTGTAACATACACTTCAAACAGTAAAGGACAAATGAAGCTCAAAAAAAAAAAAAAAATCACAGAAAGCGTGAACGTTTGGAGAGTCACATGAGGATTTCACGATTTGGACATATATTTGAACAGTTCTACACTGCGTATGCTAGACACACACATTTGCAGATGCATGCTATCTGGAGCAATGGACTTTGCCAGCAATAAAGAAGGTGCGTATTTTTGATACCTAATTCCATTATCAATAGTCCTAACCTAAAGAACTGGAGTGTTCATACAATTTAACTGCTCTGACAGCTTTTTCAATGTTTTGCACATTTCGATGCTCTCCTCTCCCTGTAGTTATTACAGTCATAAAATAATTCAGGCTGGAAGGGACCTCAGGAGCTCACCTAACCCAAGCCCAGCTCAAAGGTCTAATTAAACCAGTTTAGTCAAGGATTTGAACACCTCTAAGGATGGAAGTTTGACAACTTCTCCGGCCAACCTGTTCCAGTACTTCACCACTCTCACAACTTAAAAAAAAAAAAAAAAAATCCTTTCATCTAACAGGAATTTTCAGTGTTGCAAATTGCATCCATTGCCTCTCATCTTATTATCATGCACCTCCAAGAAGAATCTGGCTTCATCTTCTCTCTGTCCTCCTAGCAGGTAATTGTAGACAGAAGTAAGGTCTCTACCTCTCCCCTTCTCTCCCCCAGGCTGAATAAATCCCGTTCTCTGCACCTCTCCTCCTATGTTCCCATGTGCTCCAGTCCCCTGACTATCTTGCTGGCCTCTGCTCGACTCACTGCAGAATGTCAACATCTTCCTTGTACTGGGGACCTCAAAATTGGATGTAGTGCTCCAGATGCAGTCCCACAAGTGCTGATGAGAGGGGAATAATTTTTTTCCTGGATCCATTGGCTACACTCTTGCTAACACAGCCTAGGATGTGGCTGGCCTTCTTCACTGCAAGGGTGCACTTCTGATGCACCCCTAGATCCCTTTTTTTATAAAGTTGCTTTCTAGCCTGTCAGCCCTCAGCCAGTTATCAGATGGGATAACATGAAGTTATCCTATCCCAGATGCAGGACTTCAGCTTTGCTTTCTTTGAACTTCATGAGGCTCCTGTCAGCCCATTTCTCCAGGCTGTCCAGGGCCCTCTCAATAGCAGCCTTGCCCTTCAGAACATCAGCCACTTTCTCTGATCTGGTATTCTTTGCAAACTTGCCAAGAGCACTTACCTTAACAAGTAGGTTTTTAATAAAGACATTAAGCAACACTGGCCCCAGGATCAACCCAAGGGACATCCCCAAACTAGTAACTGTTCACCAGTCAGACTTTGAGCCCAGCAGTCCAGGCAATTATCTGTCTACCTTATCAGCCCACTTATCCAGTCCTTATCCTAACAATTTAAGAATACTACAGCAGAGTATGTCAAAGGCCTTACTAAAGTCAAAGTGACATCCACCATTCTCCCCTTGTCCACAGACCCAGTCATCAAATCATAAATGGCAAGTAACATTGATTAGGTGCAATGTGCCCTTAGCAAATCCACGCTGGCTGTTCCTAAATCACCTTCTTTTCTTTCCTGTGCTCAGAAAAGGCTTCCAGAAAGATTTTCTCCATAATCTTCCCAGGGACCAAGTTCAGCAATCACCATTTAACAGTAAGCTCACATTTTTCTTAGCCTTTCTTTTCATGCTGATGTACTTAGACAAGCCCTTCTAATCCCTCCGTCACTTCAGCTCCACCTGAGGTTTGGTCTTCCTAACTCCAAACCTGCATATCTAGCAACATCTCTGTATTCCTCCTGGGTAGCCCATCACTACCTTCCACCTTCTGTGTACTTTCTTTTTGCATTTAGCTTAGTCAGAAACTCTTTGTTCTTCTGTGCTGGTCTTCTGCCATGCTTGCTCCTCTTTCTGCATGTTGGAATGGACTGTTGTTGTGCTTTGAAGAGGTTGTCCTTGAAGATCAACCAGCTCTCTTAGGCACCTTTGCCCTCAGGGCACTCTCTCATGGGATCCTGCCAAGCAGATCCCTGAAAAAGCCAAAAATCTTCTTTCCTGAAGTCCACGGTTGAAATTCTACTATTTGCCTTGCTTACTTCTCTCTGGACTTGAAACACAATGCTGCCCTCAATCTTCATATGCCAAGATACAGACAGAAGTTCTACGTTGACTGCTTCTGCCCTACAGCTTAATCATTTATACCCGAAGGAAGTTAATAAGAAAAGAAAAAATAAAATACTACGGCTACGAAATTCTGATTTGATCAGACTTTTAGATCTGCTTTGCACAGATACCACTCAGTGCAGTGCTCTGGAAAACATGAAAGGCTAATCAGGAATTCAAACTAAGCACCACTAGGTGGCACCAGCCAATACCAAATCGGATGCTAAGAAGACAAAGATCAAAAGTTTCAATTTCAAAATTTCATCACAGACATTATGCTGCAGCACTGAAAATTGTTTTAATCAACTATTTCTTCATGTAGTTCCTTATTTTGATCTGTATAGACTTTTCACTAAAAAAAACAACCAAACAAACAAAACCCACAAAACCAAAACCACCTATTCTTCATCCTTAGCAAAAGTAAATCAACTCACAGTTTGGGGAAAGTAGAAAAAATAACATGCTCTGCAATACTAACAATAGCATATTTCTAACATACTGTTACAAAATGCATCAGTTTTAGGATAAAGATAATAAAATCATAAAAGAAATCTTTATTTGCAAAAACAAGTCAAACAAAAATTGAAAAGAATGCAACGATGCTCTTAAAATTCCTCTAAATCTTGTCACTAATCCTACACAGAAAGAGATGCCGTACTGATTCAAAAAGGAAATGCCAAGATCATCTGCTTGTTAGTAAACTGCATCTAGACTAATCCTACCCCAAATTAAATTTTCTTGCCTCAACTTAATCAGCAATCTCTATTTTGTTTCTGAAGCAAGTTCATCAAAAAACTAGATTTCAAAAAAAATTTGATAGATCACTAACTGTTACAATAGATTAGTGAAATTTTGCTTTTGTAAAGCTGCAAAGAGATTTGAAAATGGTTAGAAACTGTGGAGCCTGCTACTTCTGGGGGATTTTTTTCTTCTTTGAGGGGTTTTCTTTTGCTTTGTTTTAGGATTTGGATTTTTCGGGCTGGGCCTTTTTTGTTTGTTTTTGTTTTAACAATTTTACCACAATGGTTTTAATTTCATTTTTACAAATCCTTACCAACTGTGGAGCTGTCTTCAAGTACTACATCCACATTTCTGTCTCTGTACTCAACCCTGAAGTCAAGCATTCGAGGTTGTCTTTCCACTATTTGTCTAGATGGCACTACATGGCGAAACGCTGAGGATGAGGAAGGAGTTGAAGAAGCTGCTGTAGAATGACTTGTGGGGCCATACGCTGGTCCATGTAAAGTGTCTCCACCGTACTCACTGAAAGATATACAGATAAGAAGGTTTAAACAGAAGAGCTTGATATGTTTAAATAAAAGTTAGCAAAGCAAAATGAACAGTATTACTCACTCACTGTGGTCCACAGCACACACTTCTTGAATAAACTACACTGTCACATCTGAGAATGCTGTTTTGTTAATAATTAGAAAATAACTTTCGTATCAGCAGTATTAACATTTCAGTGACTCAGAAGTGCTATAGGAGTACAACTTAGATGACAAACAAGGATTTAAGCCATTATTGCAGTCTAAAGTTCACAATGTAATTAATATCAGAATTATCTTGAGAAGAAGGATTATTTCCTGTTCCAGGAGTGCTGTGACCATATAAAAATTGGCACCATGGCAACGACCAGCTTTCTACATCACTGGGCTAGTATCACATGGAAATGAAATTAAGAAATAAACCTTAAAATACTGCACACGTATTGGTATTTTCCAATACCAAATTAGTGGAAAACAAGTCAGATATGAAAATGGTTTTGTACTTAAGGTAAATAAATCAAGATAATGAGGTATATATTGCAAAAAATACCTAGAAGTACAACAGTCACGCAATGCTGAATTCTAGCTTGCCTTTAAGTTCAAAAACCCTTCGAGCCTCTTGGACATTCATATAAGGATGCCTCCAACCTGGTTCAAGGATACACCTAGCATTACAGGTCAGAATAAACTGGGAAATCCTCACTACCAAGAAGCACTTCATCTTCCTCAGTGAGATATACATAAGAAGCATGTAACTGGGATTAGAAACAAAGGTAACAAAACATGAAATTTAAGGGAGATTACTCCAGGTCAAAAAAACTATGATGTACAGAAATTAAATCTGGAAGGCAAGCAACTTCACAGGGCAAGCCTAGAGCTTTGCCTTGGAGATGTTCTTATCAGGAAGATTATCTGTGCTGGACAGTTACAGCATATCATGATGGAGGATGCAAGCTAATAAAACGTACGCACTGAAAGGATGCAAGCTGAGCAAAGAAGGATTTAGGAAATGCTGAGATTAAGTTGTCTCATTTCCATTCTTAAACAGGACTTATTTGAAAAATACATTCTGCCATTCTTGAAGATACCGTGAGATCTCTCAGTGGAAATGCTTCTTATAGCAAGTCAAATCTGTCACCTAGAGGAGACTTGAACTTAAAAAAGCATAAATGTGGATGGCATGCATATCACAGAAGTGCAGAAATTATACACAGCTATTGCAAATCCCATCATTGTGCCTTCCATATTTGAAAAGAAAAACATATTATGCTCATAAAACAAGGGGCTCCTTCACTTCTCACATCAGCAGGCTTAGAAGGATGAATTCCCAGCTACAAAGACCCACACTCAAAGACGCATGCTCAAAGGTCAAAGACCCATTTTAGAGGTCTAAACAGTACAGGAAACAGTCTTATTTTCAGGATTTAAAAAAGTATAAATACAGAGTGATATGTTATTGTCTTAAATCTGATGGCCAACTATGAATTAAGTACTATAATGATTCTGTTAACAGACCCAAGAAGCAATGAATATCCTGATTCTCAGGATTGGATTTATTTATTTATTTTAAACAATATAACTGAATTATAAAACAAAATGTATTTTTTTCCCTTCAATAAATTAACTTACTTCAAGTCCAGTTGTATTAATTCTATTTGATTCCACCACAAAAGGCATCCTACATATCTGACTGGCAACCTCTAATGGAACATAAAAAGCCTCACATCAGTAAAACAAGCCTCATCTGAAAACCACTGGAAACTAGGCTTCTACGTCTTGTGATTCTCCTTTTAAACCACTTCCATTGGAAGAAAAAGAAAAAAAAAAATATTTGAGACACATTTGACTGTCTAATCATTTCTAAAAATGAATAGATTAGTGGGGAAGAAAGCTGTAAGTGGACACTGGACCAGCTTGTTATCCAAGTCAGGCATAACTACTCCCCAGCTCCTTCCCCCTGACCAAATGGTTCCAAACATTCTGGTATTTTGAATGTAAATGCTTTGAGGGTCAGGACTTATTAACATAGGCAGAAAGAGTGCTCAACACAATCAAAACTTGATCTCAATGGACTAAGTAGACCTTACAGTAAATAAACATCTAACTTTACTGAGCAAATAAGGTTTTATCCTGAATCAAAAACTGACTCTACTTAATGACAGCTTTAGTAAGCATTGACAGAGATGCCAAAACACCATTTTACCTACATTATGTATCATTTTTCATCATTAAAATAAACTTTCTAAAATAGTACATTGAGTACTTTTCTAAACAAAATTTTAAATGCTATTTTACTGTCTTTCTCAAGTAGCTCAATTCCTGTTCTGCTGTTTTCAACTGCCTCATCAGCACTTAGGAGCTCATGCTTCAGTAACTTCAAGATATCCAGGCATCAGTATACAAGCCAAAATTTAATTCAAAAGCTGAAAGAAAATCAGTAAAGCTACTTTTAGAAGGGAGCAACCTTACTTTATCTAACACAGTATCTGCTGCCTGTAATTCAATTTAAAAATAATAAAAGAAAAGAAACCACAACAAAAAAGCCTACAGAAATACAAATATTTTTGGCCAGGGACAGGGAAGCATGGACTATCAATACCTTTAAAAATGCATAAGGAAAAAGAAAATACTTAGCCAGGAACATCTGTGGATCTGCCCTGCAAATTTTTAGATCCTGGGGGGGGAAGGGGAGTAGAAAGTCCTGACATCCAAGGAAGCATACCAAAATCCAGTCTTAGTAAAGAGACAACCCTGCACAGAATGACTCAACAACCAATGAATTCAAAATAAAAATTAACCAATTTGAATAGGTGTTCAAGTTGGTCCTCCATCAGTATGGGAAAACTTGAATGTTAAATCAGCTTTGCCAGGAATAGAATTTGTGGCTCCAGAAACTGCTTTAAAAGGAGAATTACATCATCTTCTTAGGATTCAGGAACAAAAACTGTAACTATTACCCAGCATCATTCCCCGTGTGTACTACTCCAGCTTTCTGTGCTTACCTTTGTAGAATGCCGTTTTCTTGTGGTATTACACCATTTATAGCTGCCTGAAAAGAGAAAAGAAATTTTGAGTCAAGCATACAGAGCAACAAAAATAAATCAGAACCTCTATAACATGTTTTGAAGAGTGATTAGCTTGCTTTACAATGTGCCATAAAATGTTCTCCATTCAGTGAATATTCTTGGTGAATGACACTGTCATTAAAGTACCTACATAAGATAAAAACCATATCTAAGTGAAAACGAACATGAACTGAAGCTCAGACTCCTATATGCACGCAATGGATATCCCAGGTGGAATGCATGGGAATAAACTGCATGGCCCACGCTCAGTAAATCTAACACTTTGTACACTTGGTACATACATAGTGAACATATTGCTTTCAAATACATCGAGCTAACTGTGCACAGACAAGGTAGCCAGACAGCACATACACAGAAAATCTAATGTTTCCCAGAAGTATCAGACCTGCACAAACCTATAAACCTGCACAGCTGCACACACACTGCATGCTGCAGCCCTGATGTGTTCAGGAATTGCTGAAGTCCACGCAAACGGCTACTCAGCAGCACACGTTGCCTCCATCACACCTACACCTTCTCGACAGCCTGCCTCTAGCTCACACACACAAAAATACATCTAGCTTCTTAAGAGTCCTCGTGTGCCAGGGAATCACAGAAATGACTACCCCCAAAATTCAAACAATCTTCAGGTAGAAAAGGAAGTATTTTTTAAGTAAGGTTTATGCGGTTAAATATCCCATGCTGTCCAGAACATCAGAATAAACAAAATACAACTTATAGGTGTATAAGTACAAACCTGGCAAGCTGCATTCAGATTTGTTCTTATTGGAAATTACAGAGTTATTACCTATAAAAATATCCTTATGAATTCTCTCTCACATTAAAATGCAGCATTTTAAAAATAGCCACAACATATTCCAGTTGCAAATTTGAAACTCCATTTCTGACAAAATTGTCACCTCAGCCTGTTACAGCATTGCTCCATTCTATGTTGCAGAATATTTTAATGCATTTCCAGCACATCTGATGCTGTAGAAGTTTGTATAACTTGGAAACTGTATGTAAGTCAGGATGAGGGAAAAACTTGGAAAGCCAGTAAGACTCTCTTCAACAGTATTTGGAAGACAACTTATTTCAGACTGCTTCATACCACCAAAAATGTGTTTTAAAATCATCTCATTGCTAGGATTTTTCAGATTTAAGGAGCAGTGAAAGTGGCACCATGCGAGTTGGTGAAGATGACTTACACATTTACTCCTCAGCTGATAAAAATTTGTTCTGATTATTGTTAGAAGATATGGAAGTAAAGATGTCAGAACCCTACCTAACTTCAGACTTTCAATCCTAGCCCAGCAGTGGGCAGATAAGGTGGAAGAGCACAGGAGGGAATTTGATAAGGAATGAGAAAGAACTTAAAAAAAAAAAAAAAAGAGAGAGAGAGAGAGAGAGAAAAAACAGACCTCAAAAAAATAATTCTACTTCTGCTCTTTGATGATCTTTGTAATCACTATTGTGTTCACAGGTACATATTTGTTAGGCTTAACAGTGAAATTAAAGAGAGACTGTAGCATCCCACTAATCTCAATTTTCTGCTGTACCAGCAGTGATTCATGCATTTCTACTATCACAGCTTCTAATAACCACTCTCCTATGCCAGATATACCTGACCTGTTGGCCAGAATACCTGGTGAATGAGTGTCTGGTCCCTGATGAAGAAGGGAATGCTGATGTTTAGAAGCTCATAGATTCCCCGGTACTGCAGGAGGACAAAGTCGTATATTGCAACTGATCAGTTGGACAGTCATCATCTATCAACGTAATTTTTACAAACTGACATTTAAAAAAAAAAAAAGCAACTTACTTAAGTGCTTAATAAACACAAAAATAGACAAAAATCAAGATTTAAATGCTATGGTTTCTTTTTCTCTGAATATATAAACATGATTTTTTACAATTTCCATTAATAGTTAAGGCTACACAAAGTCAAAAAGTATTACTGCTGAACTCAGCTAAGTAACTATGATATTGCAATAACATTTATCATATATTTAGAAACAAATATTGCATAAATAATAGCAAAAAAGCAGACAAGGAAAAGGGTCACAGGTATCTATAAACTACAGCAACTATGCACGAGGCTGTATCAAATTACAGTGAAAACAAAGCTTCACACCAGATCAGTTTTTAAATCAGTTTATCCACCGTGCATGGCAATAGTCAGTGGTTTCTTTTTAACAACATCTCGTTTATCATTGTGGTTTTGCAGTTGTACATAGCTCTTGATCACGTTCATCTAATGAACCTCCAGGAAAAAGTGGGAGGTTTTGGTTTGTTTGGGTTTTTCTAGATTGGCTTCCCCCCACCATACTCTTCAGCAACATACATTTCATTCCTATCAATCAACAGGTAAATTTGTTGAAAGACAAAAATATCCTTTATTTTGCATCTGTAGGATACAGAGAGCAAATACAGGGTTTTGTACCACAGGACCTACACTAATAATGATCTGTTGGTGCAAGAGAATTCTCTCTACTCAGCAAAAAAGAAGCTGCTTCAGCTATGAAGAAATATAGCACAGCATGGCATTTCCACACTACTTCTGTCAAAGCTCATGTCTCAGCCTCAGAGGATTGAAGCAGCTCAAACTTCTTCTAAGCGTAGTTAGAGGGGTTAAACACGACAGAGGCTCCAAGCTATTTTCTTTAAAACTGAATAACTCGCTTGTTCACGTCTCCAGTTTTGTAAACTTGATGACATTTAAGGGGCACAGCAGTAAGAAAAAACAGCAGCAGCATTATGTACTTTTTTTGATGGAAAGACCTCTATTAACCACACTGTAAAAATGAAGAGTCTGGACACTATTTGTTAAGCAAGATGGAAGACTAAAATTACGTAGACAGCAAATGGTAGCAGTGCACATGTAGATATTGCATAAATATTAAATATCCATGTTCTTACAAGACATCTATAAGTAGATCCTGCAAAGAAAATAAGAAAAAGGAACAACCATCTGCTTTAGAATTTCATAGGAGGAAGGTTGTGACTATAAAAAAAAAAACTAAAAAAAGAACAAGTTCTTAAGGCAAGGTCTGTTCCAGGCTCTTCTTCCCCACTCTCAGTCCCCTTTGAGAGGGGATCAGATCTCTATAGTTAAGCAAACATTCAAAGTTATTAAATTTTTTTGTTTTTCCAAACAGGGATCATTTGATCATCAAAAACAGCCTGTGTGACTAATATACAGTAATTAAAAAGATGTATTACCCTTGAAACAATTTTAATAACAGGTGCATTAAATCTATTTGTGGGTTATTAAATATGAAGATACCGTGTCTGGCTCAGAAAATTTATTCAGCTTCCAATAACCTGTTGCTGAGACTGCTACCAGGGAAGTAGCACTCCATGCTTATGCTGTTCTCACACTGTTTATCCATGAGTGTCACTGCTGGATACTGGGTACCACAGCTACAACAGGTATTTGCCTTTTCTAATGCTATCACTATTTAAAGAGCAAAGCTCACCTTAAATCGAAAATTATAGAGGTTTCATAAGATTTTTTCCCAAAGCCAAGAATCTTAGGTGTGTCTCAGTGCTATCCATACACAAACTCTGCCATAACGCTGTTCAAACTTGGAACAGAGGAATAGAAGCCAGGACATAATTATTGTTTTGATGACAACATTCAAACAACAACCAGGCCCACAATTTATTTTAGGAAACTATAAGCCAAATTTAGTTATCCTTGATTTATACATTTTGTTTAGAGATACCAGTCATATATCCAGGATTTTAAATACTTTATTTAAGACTTTATTAAGCACTGCATGACCTGATCTAACTGGACCTACTTTGGACCAGACTGACATCCAGAAATAACTTCCAATCTCAAGCACTCTGTGACTCCTTCATCCAACAGTATAGGATATATTGATAAATGTTACTGAGAATCCTGTTCATTTAAATGAATGGGAAGACCTGAGAAGGATATAATACTGGACTGATGAGCGCCAATTACAACAGTTCAAAGTAACATACTTTTTTTGGTGTTTGTTTCAGCAACAAGCTTCCAAATTTTAGTATCAAAATCTATTAAATCCAACATTTTTGTTTCCTGCAAATATAGGAAACAATAAAGCAATACAGTTAATGAGAGGTTACCAAATTCATTAATAGTTTGGGCAACCCAGAAACTCTGCGGTATTCTACAAAAAGACTGAAATTATTTAAGTGCCTCAAGAACATTGTGAAGCAGACTGTGAAATGTAAAGCTTTTCCTCAAGGGAATATTAACTTAAACAGATTAGTCAGTTCTGACTAAACATGACTATCTTCTAGGAGTACTAAACAGTGTTAGAGAGAAAACCAAGAACCACCATTTCTTAATAATCTGATGAAGCAACAATGTTGATGACTTCTCCCAAAATACACAATTATAGTACTAACCATCTAAAACCAATTAAGCACATCTTAGAGTGACTCTTGTCCCAAGGGAATGAGGGTCGTATGAACAATTATGGAAAAACTGTGGTATTTTAAATAGCACAAACATTAAACTCCTGAGTTTAAAATACTCGGCATTATCACTAAGTTTGAAGATGGACTGGGTTTGCCAATCATATTATTTAAAAGCAGAGGTCTACATATACTGATTGTATATTCAAACGAAACAGGGAATTCCTTCCTCTTCATAAACTACAGATGGGAAGTAGTTTTTAAATTTCCAGAATTTAAAAGTGATTTTTAAATGAATTATCTTAAGAGTTAAAAGCAGGCCCAGGCAAAAGTGCAGTTAAAGGCTTTTGGAGTGGGTGAGGTGGGAGAAGATCTTCCTCCATGGCCACATCTCGTTCCCTCTCCTTTCCAATCTCCATACCCCATGATGGTTTCGGCCGACAGATGCAGACCCCTATCCTAGATATAGATAACTTAAAAGTTTTGCCATTCAAACCTCTACCCCAATGAAGAGCAAGAGCTTTTACAAAGCACAGTATAAGATCAACTTTCCAAAACAGGGTATTAGAAAACACATCTCTAAGCAAAAGAAGAAAGCAAGTTCAAGTAGCGTGATGCTGGAAGAACAACCCTTTCAGAAGAAGAGGCTAGAGAGTTGTAAATACCGTGCACATGTGAAAGCTACATGAGTTTCATTGAGGTAAATAACCATATCAGCCTAATGCAACCAGTACAAATTTATGTATGTCAGCTCACACAGAATTTTAAAAGCCTTATTTGGGTTTGACCGAACTCAGCAAGACCACTTCAGTCTACTTAATAAAGCCCACTCAGAGCTTTACATTCGTTTAGCTAAAAATTGAGAAGGTTTACATTAAACAAACACAATATGCAGATGAGACATAGACACAGGGTAATAGGAACAGCCATAGCAGATGATTTAATCCAAAATCCAAAGACTTCCAACCAAACAGTATCAACTGCTTCAGAAATTCACAGGGAAACATAATGGAGTAATTTGCTCATGGGGCATTTTCTTCCAATGCCTCAATCTTCTGTAGGTCTGACACATTCAGATTTCTAGTAATTACAATTTTTTTGTTGTATTCCACTTAATGTAATAGCCTCATAATCCACATATTTAATTATTTCTATGAAATTCAGTAAGAGCTTTCTTTGATGAAAGAATTCATTTATTATGACTTTCAAAAAAATCTACATTCTTCCCCAAATGCTACAACTCAGATTTTGCTTTTGGTTTAAAATGTCTGGTAAGCTAAAAAAACAAAGTTCTGCATTTTGTGTCTTTCCTGCTCATTTTGCCTTTTCTTCCTATCATACATTTAACATCTCCTTGATATAAAAAAAATTTCTCTCAAATCACAAATTCAGAAAGTTTACCCCATACTGTTTTCTACATTAGCAGAAGTAAAGACAGCTTACCATCTTAGAGTAAGGGGTGCTAGCAGCTTTTAGGACTATATTTTGAAATATAACCAGAAAATGGTGTTTTGTTGTTTCACACTACAAAACAAATAGAAGCCTATTTTAATGTTTGACTGACCCTTTCAGCATTTAATCTTAGATTTATTTGTCAGTCTGATAACACAAGTGAATATAAGATCAAAACCTACATACAAAACCTCACTATAGAGGGAGAGATGACACACAAGACAAACGTACTGTGGTTTTGATTTCTGTAGAATTAAAAAAAAATATATAACTTATATTTTGGAAATATCAGCCAGTATTCCTCTGTGCTATCAATCCATCCTGCTGAGGGTCACTCAAGATTTGTTGAATTTAAACAAATTAAACATGTTTTTTTAAAAGCTAAAAATGTAATGAAATATACTAAAAGGCCCTCATTAAGCAATCTATAATAAACTAGAAAAATTATTTCTTATCTTCTGTATTTTGTGATATGTTTCCACAGCATCAGAAGGGTCATTTATACTACTCTGTTTACAATTGTAATCCCATTGCTATTAATTCTACTCCTAATTTGGGCTAAATGTGATATTCCCCCTGAAATACAATATTCTTACTCTAATTTTGTTGTTTTCACATGATAAATTGCTTATCCTAAAGATTTAAAATCCATTATTCTATTTGGTATTCAAACAAAATAAATGGATGATAAAACTCTAAATGCTTTGTACAATGGGGAGCTTAAAAAGAAAAAAAAAAAACCAACAGGAAACAAAACCCAAAACTGAACAAATGTTATCCAGAGTGGAAAACCAAATAATTAAATGATAAGGTTAAATGATAAGGGATAAAGGAAAGCATTAGTGAGACAAAACATGCATGAAAAGACCAACAAAGCAAAAGTGAATTTTAAATTGCTTCCAAACTATAAATCTCCATGACAAAGGAACATACTTTTATATACAACAGTAAAGCAAAACAGGAGAAGCGCAAAGATTTATTAGTTCCTTTTGAGCACAGAAGTATTTCTTACAGTGAAACTAGCTTGCAGGGTTCTACTATATGCATATATTTTGGTAATAAAGTAAATGTTTTGAAATAATGCTCCCCTAATAACTTTATTTTTAGCAAATACTAATTTGGGCTTGTATTTTCAACAGAACTGATGATAACAGGTAATGCCAGATGTAGACATGTCAAAACATTCGTTCTGACCTGCTGATACTGTGATTTCAGGAAACTGAATAAAAAGTAAGTAAGACTATGCATAGGCTTTTCTTGTGATCACTTTATAACAATAAAAAAGTAGGAAATTCGGGAATAAACAGAAGTTTTACTAACTGATGCTGACAAAAACTTACTGCAAGTATTAGTCAAATACTGCAGTCAATCTGGATTAATAAAATAAAGGTTTACTGAAATCAGCTGTAATGCAATCACTTCTTTCTGCCTCAAGACATTGAGATTGTATTATGAGATTCCCAAGCAGAAGAACATGGTTTCTGTGCATCTTTGTGCAACTATCAAATCTTGCCTGTTACAAGCAAGCCCTGCGATGCGTTATTCTAAACAAGAAATTCCATAAAACCTTCTGCAGAAATACCAATTATTTCAGACTAGAGGCTTTTTACAGACAATGTACACTATTGCCTTCCTACATACACAGCTACTTTGAAATCATTACTTTAACAAGTAATGATTGCTATGAGTTCAAGTTATAAAAAGTATTATTTGGTTTGGATTTTTAAATGAATGCAATCATATTTAAATAAAAAAATTGCTAATTGTGCCCCAGCAGTAACAGAAGCAACCTCTACCTTTGTTATCTTTGGCAGACTTTTCAAGGCAAAGAAATGAGTCAGCTTTTTCCTGTAGCTTGTGTTATACTTGCTGGCGTTTCCCCAGCTTTGCAAGTCACAAAGTATTTCCAAGTGCTAGACGTGAAGTTACACCCACAAAGTTTTTACAGAATGCCAACATTCGTCCCCATCGTGGTTAAAATTTAACCAAAAGCTGTAATTGAACTACAATGAAATGTCTTCTATGCATTCTGCTTTATTTCAGCTTGCTTTCTTTACAACAAATATACTTCATGAAAAGCTGCAAAACAATAGAATTGCTAATAAAGCAAAAAATTAACATTTCATCAAAAAAATGCCACATGAATATATTCCTACAGATGATTCACTTCATCAGCAAGACAGCACGCGTTGAAATAGTTTACAATTAGCACTCTAGATGTGGTTTCCCATTTCTCCCTACTTCTTTGGTGGCTTCAGCAAATTTTTTCCTGTAGTTCCTACAACATGCCGAAATGCACTAGGAAGCCTTTCAACAGTTAGATATACTTCTATAACCCTGAGAAAAAAAACCACATTTTGCACAGTTCTTCAATTTTACACTGTCATTGCATAATTCCCCAAACAAAGCACAATCTCAATAATAAATTCATAAATAGATGTATTTCCCTAGCATAATGAAAATAAATAACCTAAACGGATTTATAAGCAGCTTATGGATCCGTATCTATCTGAGCTGAAACTCTATTTCAGCAGGAATAAAGAAAAATAACCTACTCTGAACTGTCCACTCAAAACTCATTCATATAGAAAGGGAGAGGAGTAGACCATGATGTGTCCGCTACTTTGACACACATATATGTTAACGTCACAACTTTTTACACTACCACTGCTTCACCTTCTAACTTAACAGAAAGGAATGCCTATGTTTAATATCAAACATACTTTGTTACTCCTTAGAACATAAAGCTAGACAGCAGGACAGTCAGATAAAACTAAGGCTATGCCTGAAAAAATATCTATGTACTGAACTCCCACATTTCTACCGCTCTCCTAATTATTTTATGTAAATTTGAATGACAACACTAAAATGTACAGGTTGGGAATAGCCACCCCATGACAACATACTTTTTGTTCAGTCTTAAAAAAATTATTATTTTTTAAAAATCACTCATCATTCTAACATACTAGCTCTTAGCAAGTACTACCAGGGATGAAATCTCAGGACACAAGAAAACTCAAACAGTCCTAGAATTACTGCTTACAGACTAAGGCCCCCTCATTGAAAAGCTGTAATAACATGAAACATCTTATACGACAGTTTTCAAACTACCCTAACCATAGTCAGCAGACTGCCTAATCACTAATGCATAATAAAAGAATAATTATGCAAGATTTAGCTTAAAAGTTTGGAAACCAGAAGATCCCAAGCCAAAGTATGTAACCTACAACTCATCTCACAGTATTTCTCCTTATACCTCTTGACAACCTACACTATACTGCTGGCACTGCAGCAACCCAGGTCTTCCAGGACCAGCTAAGAAGAGTTTATTTAAATAAAACCAGGACAGAGCTGTTAAAGATATTCAACAGTATTATAAGTAAATCCATTTTTTAAATACTCTGCTTTGAAAGCCTGAGTGGTCTAGATGACTTCTAGCTTCTGTGGTAAAATCTTTCACAGTTCAGGTTTACTTGCAAAATAGTCACAACATTGGCATGGATGCTGGTTCTTAAATTAAATAATCTACTTTATTTTTCTCCTACTCATATATTCCCAGCATGACTCCATGACAGACTAATCACTTGTCAAACACACGTTTATAAGATGCATGCAATTTTCAGTTCAACTAGTCACAGAATAATATACTACAAACTACTTACAGATACCTCATTACCAGCTACTTCACTATTAATATATTCTAGAAATTTGCTCTTAAATTTGAATGTCTCAGGACAAATTAACGCTAAGGAATCTTCATAGATATTGTCAATACAGAAGTACCAGCCTCTGAAAATAAGTATTTGTAAAACATGAGGCGGGTGGTTAATGCATACATATAGGTACAGCAATACTATCAGGCACTACTGTGATCTCAGGTGCCACTTTTTGGTTATTCTCAGAACACAAACCTCTCTATTACAAGAAATGAGAGTCTTTTTCCATGAACAGAAATCTAAACTTATTAGTCCCGTTGCTTGTTTGATCACTGTGCAAGAAAAACTTAAGGAAAGGAGCTTATTTCTTAAGTAACTAAATTCCATCTGTAATTTGGAAAGGAGAGACACAGCTCACTCTATAATGTTGACAGCAAAGTTTTACCTAAAAATCTCCTCCACTCTCTTTCTGTCCAGACATTATAATTTCATATGCATCATCACAGCAACATGGCTACAAAATACAGCCATAAAATACATAATCACAATCCTGCTGTTATCCTCCAGTGAATAAAGCAGGCGTTTTCTATTAGAAAAATTAAAATCTATAGTTCTGAAACAACATAAACTATTTTAGATTAATATAAACCCCTTAGTGTCTAGAAAACTATCTACTATATTGCAAGTTAACCATTACATTTGCTAAAATTGTGAAGGGGTGAAAGGTACGGATTTCTTCACAGATACTGAAGAATTGTTCCAGTTTAACAGCAACAAAAGGGTCCTCATCTAGAAGACACTTTGCCCAAGCTATACCAGTTTTACCCTGTGGGAAATATATACACCCCATTACACCTTCTTTCAATCAGCAATGTAAGAATTAGCCCCTTCTGATGCAATCAACAAAACTGCAAAGCATATATGAAACAGCACTAAAGAAAACACGTTTAAAGCCATGACTCTTAACTGCCTTAAATAAAAAAAAATCCTTACCTCCTTGAGAGCTATCAGTTTTTTCATCCTCTCAAATTTGAACGACAAAATAATTCATGTATTTAACCCTAATTCATGGTTTCCATAACATTGCAAGCTGCACATCCCTTTGCCTCAATCCACTTAAACATGGTAGACCAAAATGAGCCCTAAATACAGTTAGTCACCTACTAAACAAATGATTTTATAATGTTAATATTTCAGTAGTGCCTTGAAAATAGGAGAAAAGAATGACACTGCACAGCACCAGTTTTCTGCAGTGAAAGCTCAAGTCTTCCCAAGCTGTGAGGCTGTCAAGACTTTTTCTGTGAAATAAGCACCATGTTTCAGCAGAGGAGTAATTTAAAGAAATTAAACCTGTTTTCACCAAATTCCTCAAACAATCTTTCTCAGACAAAGCTTTGCCCTGGTAAGGAGACCCAGTAATTTCCTCAGGGGTGGGGGAAGAAGATTTAGTATTTTTTACACATTTACCTGCCTTAGGAACCAAAAAAGAAAAAGACAGAAATAATTCAAAGAAACCAAACATCTCTCTGGGTCTGGCACAAAATTTAGCTATTATTTCTGGGGTAAAGTACATTTTGAGAGTTGTTTTTGTACCTGAAGAGTCCCAGGCAAGATCCATGAGAATTAATAAAGTTTTGGGATAGCAGACTACAGATGAGGAAAAGAATTAATTTTAATTTTCAAATCTTTCACTACAGACAAGCCAGAGACTGCCCCCTTCCAAGGCTCTTTATTTACAGGGGAACACTGTGAAACTTGAGATTCTTGGATATTTACACAATATCAGCAGCTACAGCATTGATTACAGCTTTCATGGGTTTCCTTATAAAAAAATCACAAGTTACGGCAATGTTAACACGATCCAAGCAGTGTTTCTCAACCTCTTTTGAAAGTGCAAAGGGTCATACAAATAAGACCAAATCCAAAGACCACCTAAGTTTTTTGGAAAAAAAAAATCCAAGGGACCAACCTATGTAATAAAATAATAGTTTTATTCAAAACAATCAAAAGTTTAAAACACACAAGTTAGACATTTACTACTTTTATTCTCCCTTTAGTGTGTTTGTTTCCTTGCTTGCATGTGTCAGAATGTGTATACGACATTTTTATTGGGTTTGGCTCCTTTTTATTTTGAACTGTAGTTGCTCTGTTGACCACTTTCTGATGTCTAACAGACCACTTGCAGGCAACGGACCAAGATTGATGCAGAGACATAACAGGATCAATTGCAATTTGTGCTCTCATCGAAGTCATGTGAAATGACCATCACAGTGGCGATATACTGAACACTTTCCTGCATCACCTGAGGTATCAACTATTGCTGTTAAGTCTCAGAAGAAAGTTTGGATTTGGTAGGACCATGAAGACTGGGCTCCCTTGCTGCTATCAGAGGTAATCTTCCTTCCCTGAAGCACATTACTGAGGTGACAAAGCAGCACTCTTATTCTGCGTTCTGCAAGTAGAGAATCTTAATTTCCTCCATATCAGTTTGGGTGTTTCAGTTTGGGTTTTTTTTTTATAGGTGAACATGCATACAGCTATGTGGAAAGCCATACCATGTTTACAACTGCCTATAGATCTCCACATTTCATATGGTCTTCAATGTGGAAAATATACCGAAAGGAAACATCTGTTTTATGTGAGATGAAGGCATTCAAAAGTAAATAAAAACAATTAATTTAATAATCATGGGTTTTTTAAGAATTAGGTAGTCTTCTGTGCTACCACCCAGCTGCATAAAATACACAGCATGCATCTGAGCTTACTCAAAGACACAGAAATGTCACTCTGAGAGCTGCAAAAAGCTGGAAATACAAAGAATGAGAAATCAAATTATTTTTGCAAGCAGGGATCCCCAATTTAACAGAAAGTACATTACAGACTTCCAAAAGGGATTTCTGTAGTCCTTTGTAAAACAGAAGTTTGTATACAATTTAACTGTGTCCTACTAGAAGAGATTAATGCTGCAGTTGGACACACAAGAAACCTGCAATTCCTGTATTTCCTGGAGAACAGGCACCATGCCCACAGGACACTCACACCAGCGGGATGCCCGTCCACCGACATTACTTGTCATTACCTAACTCAGAGCTTCCTTCTTCCTTAGCTCTGCTGGCAACAGGATTTTGAATGCTGTCCAGGCAACGCAGTGCAGTAACAGCAAGCATAAACTAACTGAGCTGACAATAACATGTTCGACAGAACACTAAGATCCAGACGAGAACACCTGTCTGAAACAAAAACTTTAAAAGCTCCTTAAAAAAAACTGGGATACAAACCTCTGGTTCCCACAGGCAGATGTGACTGTTCATTTGACCACAGGGAGAATGTTATTAATACACAGATAAGCCCATGTTCCTAACAGTGAAAATCCCTCAGATCTAGTCCTAATGAGAGGAGCACACCATGAACTTCTCACTAGTCCCATAGCGAGTGCTGTCAAATGTGTGCCATATGCAGTATGTAACTCTGAAGTAAAGAAAACAGCAGGTCAACAATACAAGATAAAAGGGGCCAATGTGATGAACACGATCACCATAATGTCTAGTCCTCGTTCGCCAGCCACTGAAATACAGCCCACTTGGAATGAAACTAGAGAGCTGCTAAACATATGACAATACTGTCCCACATTTAAGGAAAAGAAATGGCCATGTGCCAAACTTAAATTAATCACCTAGTTTCTGGAGGCAGGCTAATTCAAATCGATTGAAAAAAAATGTGCAAAGAGATACCACATCAAAGCCTTTGCAGGACAAACCAGTTAGAAAAACAGATGAAAGACATCATTAGTGTATTAGTTTTTACCAACTTGTACCAAGATTTACTACACATTATAACAAAAGAACTAAGTTAATTGTTTGAAAGCAATAAAAGATACAAATAATAGATTGTTGATAACTGTCAAGAGCCAATAACCCATTTTCTGCCTAGAATGCCATCTAAACTGGCACGTCCAACAGAAATATAAATGAAAAATTGCAAAGCCCTAGCACATTTTTCTCAGTTCAATTTTTTGTTTGTTTTTTTTAACGTCTCTCTTTCCGAAAGACAACATTACATAGAAGTAAATATAAATATATAAACAAAATAGGTACTTACATTAAAAAAAGAAAAATCCTGTCTGACAAATAATGACTATTTTTTAAGACGTTTTAAACAGCAAGATGCAGCAAAATCTTCTGCGTAGCTTATCCATTCAAAAGAAAAAACTATAATTGAGAGTTGAACCTTTATAAAAACAGATGTTCGAAATATACAATTGCTCTTTCCAAGGTACAGAAACGCTTTTTGTCAGCTGACTCTTGGAAGCTGTGTATGACAGGAACTACAAGTCATCACATTTCCAGGTGCACGAAACTGCTGGTTTTACTGAAGTTATACTGTGCTTTGAGCCTCTACCAGAATACAGAATAACAAAGCCAAGTATAGCAGGCAGGAAGGCACAAAGGTCATTTTAAGAATATCTTCTGAAAATAAAAAACAGGCTTTTTTTTTTTTTTTTTATAATCATTATACATACGTTATAGTGAAGTGAATATGGGATAAACACCAGCCCCTCCTTTATTTTGATGAAATTTATTTTTTCCTTAAAGTGATGTTAAGCACATTACAATGTCTATGGGGAAAGACATAAAATAAAATAAAAGTAATTTTAAACCAGTGAACAGGAGTAACAGAAATTGTCATACTGGAAAAAGCAGAAAATTAAGTGTGGTGAATCCTGCTTTTCATTCAAAAAACCTGTTCTGATTACCAGTACAGAACATAAAGTCATGATATACGTAAAGGATTTGAGTTTTTCATTAAATTTGTGAAAGGTACAGAAGACCAGGTTTCATGTGCAGATGCAAGCATTTGATTTCAGGAGAGCAAAGAGCTATCACCTATATAATAACCTCATATATACAAAGGTCCATATTGCGTAAGGTCAAGTAGATTATAAATTCTTGCATTAATGGGTCATTTCCTTTAAATATGTACCATGATTGGAAACATTTCAACAGACACATAGTTGGGATTTTTCATACTTTTATTTTATTGTTTTTATACAACGTTTAAGATACATTTATACTGTCACTCTTACCTTCAAATGCCAAAACAGAAGGCCATAGTTTAAATGGACAAGCTATGAAACCATCAGACTTTACAATGGACAGAAATTCCTAACTTCTGCTTCCTCAGATATTAAAAATGGTTGTAAATTAACAGAGCTCAAAGAAATGACACTCGGGAAATAACATATCAGCAATCTTGGCAGGCTTAAGAGAGTTGGATCCATTTATTGCAGAACAGTTTCATAAAGATGAAGGCCTGAAGAGATCATTATATTATCTATTGTTGATCTTCTCTATCTCACAGAACATCTGAAACGTTTCATCTAGTAATTAGGCTACAGTGTTCTAATACAGAAAAAATCCTAAGCTGCTATATATGCAGCAGACCACCACAAAGGCCAAGTGGGGAACTAATTATTGGCAAGATCAGACTTCATGATCCCACTAGGCAATTCATACACTGTTACTGCATATGAATTCTTCTGCAGCACTCTCATGATCAATTTGATTTTAAGCACTTGAACAAAGCTTAGGAACCAAACATTTATGAAAGACAGTTTCCTATGTCACTTCAAACAGCTAAAACATGATTTGAACCCTGTAAAACATATACAACTCTGAGACATTTAAATCCAATTTATTTAGCTCCAAGTCAAAGAGAAATTAATGGCAGTTTATTGTCTTAAAGCATCCCATATAGAGGAATAGACATGAAGACTTATAATTGCAGGTGGGTAATCTTTAAAAGTTCAAAAATAGGAAGATGATGTTTCAGTTCTAAACTTAAAAGAAAAAAGAATTCAGATGAATTCTTAATATAAACCATAAGTGGCTATTAGAAAAACCAAACAGAGAAAGGAGGTCCTTACACTTCACTCGGGTTTGGCTTTGTTTAAAGGTAAGACCAAATGTCCAAAAAGATACAAAACACAGTAACACTCACTGAAGTAACAGGAAAGACATCGGTGACATTTTAAAATCCTTGTTACTAAAATCCACTAGCAAGACCAGAAAAAAAAAAAAAAAAAGTATGGAGAAAATAAGCAGCAGGAATATTGCATCAGTGCAAACAAAGAAATCCTCAAAAAAGCTTACACAAAAACATAGTATTTGTAGGATGACATTAGAAACTTGTTTTGTGAACTATATAACCTCTGCCGTCTCTGTGCATTCTGATGTACTTCACTGTTTCTGTTTTGGGATCCTTCTGCTTTCCAACTCACCAGGACTACTTGCTCTTGGCTGTTTTGGCTGACGTCCCAGAGAAATAACGCCCTTGAGTTGAGTCTCAGAGTTCAAGAAGGAACAGGTGCTCAAGGGAATCTTCAACCTGGATCCCTAGCATAGCCTCTGATAGTACATGACTTTTTTTCCCCAAACCGGAAAATGGAATTGAGATACAGACAGCCTGAATGAAGGGCAAGAAAGCAATCTGTTCGAGACAAGAACTTGCTTATGTTTTTGTTGGTTTTTCCCTAATGTCACAGAAGTGCCCCTGAACTTAGGTTGTTCACCTCCTAACGGGACTTACCTAGCTTTCTACTTCATATTACCCTGGGTGCCTCACAGAAGCTTTCCTGATCAAATACAGAGCTCTGATTTCACTTCCAAAGTCATGGAAGTAAAGGAATCCACATTTTAAAAAAAAACAACACAGACACACACACCATCCAACACCCCCCCAAAAAAAAACCTGAACACCTGTACGACTATATTTTACTACTACAGGACATGTTTATCCAAAACTTGAACTTAAAATATGCCTCTGAATAAGACAGACAAAACGAAGTGAAATTAGACAAAACAGCGATGATGTTCTTCCCATTTACGTAACAGATTGTCAGTCAAAGGATGATAGAGGAAACCTTACAAAATCATCACTACTTCACTACTGTCTTCATGACCTGTGAACCAAGTCCTATGAATTTTATTTTCCTTACAAATAAAAAAAAAAAAGTTTTGTTCTGCACTGAATGAAATATTTAGTGCCAAGCAAAAGAATTTTTTAAATTTTTCATCTCAGCTAAAAAACTCCGAGACCTTTTGGTTCAATCAAAACAAAGCCCTCCCTCCTCCCGAATTTCTTGGCACTGAAGCTGTATTTGATTACTGAATCAAAGGTATAAAACAAACAAACAAATAAAACCCACCACACAGGGACCATACACTTTTAATTTTAAAATAAAAGATGCTACATTTCTCATGTCATGAGCCTTTTTTCATGTACTGTTTTGACTTTTGAAATGCTAAAATCCCTTGCCTAACAAAGAGACGTTTGATTGTCGCTCAAGCTAGCAACTCGTTTTCTTCTTACATTCACGTTTCTTTTGTCTTCTTTCCTCTTTCTTCACTATTCTGCTTCTAACACCCTATTAGATTAGCATGATTTGGTTTCCACTCCCTTTTTTTACAATAAGGCTGCTTTTAATAAAAAGGAGTCAGTGTCCTACTAATCACAGACCCTTAGGACATCTTCTTCACTTTTACTCTCCCCAATTTTTACTTTTGCTTCTTCCACAATTTACAATTTCCTTTTCACAGCCACCCCTCTCATTCATCTTCTGTTTAGTTTCAAGAACTATGTACTTTCCTGAAGTACCTCTTACACCGCTGATTTTCTTCCCTTTCTCACTTTCCCTATGTCTTTTTTAAGCTTGCATTTTTGGGTCATTACTTCTTTTCCCACTATTTTCTACTTCTAGATCATTTAATCATCACTAATAAAATTAAGTATTTAAAGATATTCTCATAGCTTTAAATACTTCACTCTCCCTTTCTGTTCATTCTGGAGCCTCAAAAGAAAAAAAAAACTAAACAAATTCCCTTAGCTGTTCTTACAATTCTTCATCGCAATTCTCTCATTCAACCCCACCTGTGAACATTTATTGTAAAGCATATACTTTACAATTTACAAATACCCCAAAATCAACTGATTTAATGCATTGTATTGAGAACTTTACAAGCTGAACAGAATGCATAAGGCTATTACTTGCCTTCCCATAAACACTTTAATTTTCAAAACAGCCCATGCTAAGTCCCAACAAACTGCTAGCACAAAAGATGTTTTTAACTATACCACTCTGTCAACAAATATTTGGGTTTTTCTGTTAGAAGACACTGATGATATGCACTCCCTTTTGCTCGTTGGTGTCTCATTCTTACTTATACCATGACACGTTGCAAAAGAAAGACTCCATATACTTTGGCCAACATTCATTTTAAACCTTTAGTTTCAAGTGTTTGGAGTACATAGTGTTTTACAATAGATTACAATATTACATGTCATTTTAATCATTATGCCTTAAAAGAAACAGAATATTCATTCTAACAAACTCAGTTTAAAACCGCACCCTAACCTCTCTGATACTTAGTTTGCAATTATTAAAACATAGAGAACACTCTAAATAATATGCTGGGAACACAATGTGGCAGACAGTTGAAACTGTATCCATAGCCAATTTTGGAAAATGGGGGGGGGGGGGTGTTAAATAATTTTCTGATAATTTGAACTGGTCCAAAGATCACTTATTTGGAAAATAAAATTTAAAAAAAATAAAAAAAAAGATAAAATCAAAGGGATTACAGTTTAAAGGAAGATCACTTGCTTTTTTAATTTTGTTCTATTTTACACTTTTAAACCTTAAGAGAATGGATTAATAGTTTCTTTATTTATCCTGATAATCCTATGCAGAGTCTTAAAATACCTAAGACTGTTTTGCTTGTTTTATTGGTTTCCTCCTATTTGTCTGCATATTGAACCTTGTTACAAAATAAACGACAGGGGTTTTTAGGATGAGCTAGTTTGTTGGGTTTTTTGTTTGTGTTTAACTGTGTCTGGATAACACCAAATCTAAATAAGGTATGGCCTTAATCTCTGACTCCATTCTGCATAACAACTAACAATAAAAGAGCAACTATCTTATTTTTAAACTAAAAGCATATGAAAGATTGAAGAAGTTGTTTTACCTTCCATTTCTTCCACAGGCACCTAAATCCTCAAAAATCTTGTGTATATGCACAAGATGTCTCCTAGAAATGTTACCCTTAATTATACTACTTACAAAATTATGCATACAATTAAGCAAAAAGGAAATTAAACACAATATGAAACACTAATATAAAGGAAAAGAAACAAATCAAAAAGGCATGAAGACATTCAGAGTATACCAGGGTATACACAACTCAGTACCATGTTAACTTGGCAATGAGGCTATAACTGCAGAGGAAATAGTCTGCACATAACTTGCTTGCCCTAGCCATAAAAGACACACCCAGATTTGAAATAAAGATAATAGGTGTCTCAGCAAGATGGCATGTCACTGTTACATGAAGTTGATCTATGAAGTCATTTTCTTAGAATACTTACCACTAAATCCCAGTTATTTTGTTCAAGCAACGTTATAGCTTCATCGATATTTTCAATACCAGTACATGCCTAAAAAGAAAAAGAAGCAGTAAACAGAATTAAAAGCATTGATCAGAGTGTTAATACTTATAATTTAATTAATTTTAGGAGAATGACAGGAAAGGTATAGGTCTTTCATTTCTGTTAGGAAAGGATAATCCAGAAATCAGATTTCAAGTTTTAAACATTAAACATTTGGATATAACTCCCTGTTCCACCAGAGGACTCTTGTGCAACCTTGAGGAAGCCACCTAGGGAAGCAAGACAAAGTAGTTATTTCTAAAATTAGGACAATAGTGCTGTCCCATAAAGGTGTTTTGAGAATTCTACATTCAAAACTATGAAACACTTATACTACCTTAAAAGGGAGCACAAAAATACTTAAGGCTTAAAATGATGTTTAAGACAGCTGAAATATTCCATCTAAAGCCAGAAATACATAATAAACCCTACTGCCTCCACCATCATCTTATACCCCTACTCACTCTCAGTGATGCAGTGTAAGAATAAAAGAAGGTGGCATGTATGAATTTTTGATCAAAGTGCCAACTTACTACTGCATGTACAAATGAGTACCCCTTGTGAAACTATTTAAAATTAAGACTATACAATGAAAAATTTACAATGTTTTCCTTTCAAACAAAATGCTTGCATGTTGTTCTAGCCCTACACTCTGGCTTTACCTAGTTCAAGCAATCTAATACAATGGCATTTTTAAAGTAGTGATAACATCCCCAAAAAATGGTATTGTAAATTTAGCTTAATTCCAAATACAAGAGAGCACCTTTACCCAGCGAAAACCTTAATGCAGTATCCTCCTTTCTTTTTTTGATACCTATACCTTTTCAACTATTCAACTTCAGCAGGCAGAGCATTGCTATTCATTGCCACATATTTGCTACCGTTCACACCAAAGGATATCAGATATATTTCACCAGAAGGGAAAAATGGAAACAGTTAAGTTTCTTTCCGGAATTTATCTTTCATCCTAATCAAAGCTATGCTCTATATTCAAGCACACAAGAGGAGTTCAGACTTTTACAAGATCTGAAACATGATCATGTTCCTTCTGCTCTACCACAGTTATATAAAAAGAAGTTTATATAACTTTTATATAAAACTACATTAAAAAAATCCAACCTTTTAACAGTAATAATACAGAGTTAGATTGCAGCAGCAAACAGATCAGTTTTCTTGATTCCAAAGATATATAGTCCTGTTTTTCCTTTATGCAATAACACAAAAAGGGGACTAGGCACAAAACCAGACACTTTTTTTCTCCCAAGACATAAAAAGCCATCAGTTCATACATTTTCCATGCTCTGACTTTTCTCCCAATTTACAACAATGAAGACATAAAAAGTAGAAAAGAAATCACAGAGAAATTCAAAGCCAATTCTCTTTTCCCAAATTCAATGCTGAAGAGTTCCACACATATGAGGCATTACATGCAGTATGTCTACACAAAATGGACCAGTCTGGAGGACCGCGAGGATCACAAGAAGACATTTTAGAGATTTTTTTGCCTGCAGAGGGGAGGCAGCAGTTTCTATTGATCTGCAATGCTCTCAAGGCCAGACTGATTCTCTCTGAAACAAGACAAAATTTCTTCCATTGCTCACAGCATGCTGTGTTAATACTGAATTTCACCCACTCTTCATCAGGAATGCCAAAAAAATTTTTAAAAATACAGTTTTGCTCTTCAGAAGCATCATTTTGCCTTCTCTTCCATTACTTCCTGCAGTTACTTCTGAAGTTAAAAATGAGACGCTAACACATTCTATAGCAAATGAGAAGGTTATATACACTTACACCAGGCAAGCTTGAGGAGTGCAGGGCTTGAGCTTGTCATTTCTGAAATCACAGGAGGGTTCATACTACAATAAACCTGCCACTGAAATTGATGTCAATAGCTCTGCTGCAAAGTAGTCTTACTTTGAGAAAAAGTTTTGCAGAAGTGACAGCCTGAGGTTCGGTTTACAGTCAAGTGAAATACACTTAAAAATCTGGCCATTACAGAAATAAAGAGTTACTATTTCTCATTTATCAGCCCTGCAAACTCTGTGTGACCTAAGAACTAAGTAGTGTTCCAACCTACAATAAGAACCTGACCAACAATGTGTTGTTTTCAGCCCTGGACTGTGCAGATGAAGTTGAGGAGAGGGTACTTAGAATTCAGGGCTCAAATACCAGTTTTAGTTGCCCCCTCTTCATATCATCCCTGCAGCTCAGCTGACTTGCAACTGTCCATATGCACACTCTTAGCCCATACTAACAGCAAATTGATTCAGCTCATTTTGGCATATTTTTATTTCAAGATCATAGAATCACAGAATATCTCAAGTTGGAAGGGACGCATAAGGATCATCAAGTCAAACTCCCTGCTCCTTGCAGGACTACCTAAAGCTAAACCATATGACTAAGAGCATCATCCAGATGCTCCTTGAACTCTTTTCTAAAAGAGCAGAATGGAATCATTAAGTTTGGAAAAGACCTCCCAGATCATCAAGTCCAACCGTCAACCCAACCATGCCCACTAAACCATGTCCTGAAGTGCCTTGTCTACGCGTTTCTTGAACACCTCCAGGGATGGTGACTCAACCACCTCCCTGAGCAGCCTGTTCCAAGGCCTGACAACCCTTTCAGTAAACTGAAATCCAGTTTTAGATAAACTAAACAAAATTAGCTTACCCTTCTGCCAGAGCACACAGTGAAAGTAGTTACCTCATCACAGCAGAGGCGGAGTAATTAAGCAACTAATTCACTTGTATGCCTGCATCCTTCCTAAATCATCTTGTTAGTGATTTACAATCTAAAATAGAACCTTGCTCTTGTTCTCTTAGCAATGCAGTCTTTGGGTAACAGGAATGGGCAGGTGTAAACACTAACTAAAAATCAAAACCATCAGAATTCTCAATACCCAAGAAAAGCAGTTTTGTTGAAAACCCTTGGAGCGTTTTTACAATCACTTTAAATGTTTGATTTTGAGGAGTTCTAAAACTAAGATTTCACTTTCCAGATGGACTGTTTTTGCTAGTTGTCAATAAAACAGAAAACAAACATTTCTGAATGCCAACAGTGAATAAGTGACTGCTACTTATCAATGTAACCACAAAATAGACATTCCAAGATCTTCTTCAACACCCTGTTAATGTCACACTTGCAGCAAACTAAGACTCTTCAGAATAGTATTTCAATATTCAGACACTACACACTACCGCATACAAATCCCTGCCCCAAGTCATAATCCATCAGTAAGACCAAGAAAAAAACCAAAACAAAACCCAACCAAAAATTAACATTAGCTTTGTTTTAACTGCGTCATGTCATGGAAGGTAAATTCAAGAAAATCATCTGGTTTGCATGTCTTTAATTTTCCCTGAGAAATTAAGCACACAAGACAGGTAGTCCCTCACTGGCAAGCATGACGTGACATCAAGGGCTCTGTAGCAGCAGATTAGTCCCAGAACAACCTGGTACTGCTTCTGCCCTTGTTTTCTGTAGGGAAACACACACAGGAAACCAGCAGGTTCTGTGAGCACCAAAATTAACAAAGTCTGGTTCCTTGTGGGTTTGTCTCTCATCCCTAATTGCAAGGGATGATTTAAGCTTGTCCTATGGCTGGAGTATTTATAAGAGCTTCTTTTGATGGACTTCTTTCCGTGTTACCTGGCTGTATTTTCATGAAATTTGGAATAATTTAATTGGTATGAGCCCAGGGGACACTTGGGTACCATAAGGCTATATGCCTTACTTATCTAGGAAGGTAGACTAAAAGTCACGGGGTTTACTTACAATACATAAAAATGAGCAAAAAATCTTTATGTTTTTCATTCTACCCAAGCAAGAAACAAACAAAAAAAAATTGACTAGGAAAAAAAATCATGTTAAATTTGCACAGAAACAGAAGGAAAAAAAAACTTCAAAATATAGCAAAGTAGATGAGCTCCAAAGACGCAAAAACACATCTTTGTTGCTAAGCAAGTAAAGTGATACCCATTGAGGAGAATTTTTTTTTTTTATTCACAGGTTTTATTCAGCTTTATTTTCATGAGAGACCTACTTAATAAAAGGCATTAAATATTTTAGAAGAAAATTCCTACCAGAATACTACCAACTCTTGATTCAATCAACAACCAGCACATCCTCTAAGTCATCAAATTGAAAGAAACAAACCACCACAGACAAGGTAAAACCTTCAAGCCTTGCTGATTTGTAAACCTTTACACGTCAAAAAGAAACTGAAGAATTTTTCTGAAGGACAAAGGGGAAGAAATGGTAGAACAAGTTCCTTCTCCTCCTCCTCTCTGCATTTCCTCTAAATCTAGGATAGCATTTTTGCCCTTCACAGCAGCTCCAGTGACTGTGCAGTCCCTTCTGTGTTTTTTCAGACCACACAAGAGGAAAATGAATGTGAAGATGAGAAAACTATTGCTTTGCACTGAATGAATAAAATCAGATTCTGAAGATTAAAAGTTACTGAATGTTAAAACCACTTTCTTAGCATCCTGCTTTTTCAGGCCAGGTTAGGTGTTTCCACCAGGCAGATTTAGATTTGCATATAATAAAATTTCAGAGCACTTCTCCGAACCTTTTTCAGGTAGCTTCGCAGATTAACCATCACCTTAGTGGTGGAGAGCTTACCCTTGGAAAGATTCACAGCTAACCGTTAGGGGTCCTATTTAACTGGCACAGTAATCTTAATCACTGTTACATAAAAGGAGCAAAGTAGCCACTGAGGAAAAATTCACTAGGAGAAAAATCGGAGGGCTGACAGACTTCAAGGCATTCAAGACAAACCTAGGAGGTGCTTCCAGAAAGCTATAATGCAGGATGACAGACTTGCTCTTCTAAATCCCTTGCAGGGTGGTCTGACCCCAGCAGCCGTAACAGCTGGATCTGGGTTTTGAGACCCTCTGTGACCCCCCACCTCAACAGCGCAGGCTTTAGCCTACCTCCACATCACAGGAAAGCAGCTGACTTCCCCATCTGGCAGCAGCTGCTGTTGAAAATGCTCCTCCGGCACCTGCTGCAGAGATCCAGGCAGTTGTTACACAGCGAAGCTGGAAGGGACAACTGCTGCTCCTAACACAGAGAGCTGGGCTGTTACTTCTGCAAAAGCTGGGAAAGCAACAAACAGCTGTTGCTGACTCAAATACAGAGTCAGGCTACTGTTGCCCCGACAGATAGTGGGTGGCAGTTGTTGCACAGAAGCTGGGAGCAAATGGTATTTGGCAGCAAGACAGACTTTATCTCACCTGTGGCACCATTCCCCTCCTCGCCAAGGCAAAATGCAGCAGTCAAAAGTATCCAAAGACCACATTCAGCCTGACAGCCAGTAGTTGGATATGGAGGACTTAGAAGTCTGCCTCTCTCAACGGTATTGTTGAACAATTCCGTATTTCCTTTGACTACCAACAGTAGCTATATTTTCCCCAAACAGGGACCTCTAAGCTAACCCAAACTAGGCTTTAGCCTAGAACATTTTGCACAACAGGTTCAGGCCCATTAAAATCAGGCAGACAGATGGCTGTGAATTACACCATGCACCACTCTCTCCTGTAGAAGTCAGCTGGAAAAAATACCTCACTTTGTGCCTAACTAATCTCCACATGCACTCTGCAGTTAACATCCTCAGCTGCAGCCTCCTGCAGTAATTTAGAGCAGATGCAAATACAGGTACCATTACTCAGTCCACATAACCAAAAGGACAAAATTGGAGCCATAGCTCCAAGTACCCAGAACAGCAACAAACTCAGACAACTGATCCCTAGGGTAGAGTCACACCAGTTGTCAACTACAGACTTTTTCCCTCTCACTAATATCACATCCATCTGTCTCAGAATAAGACTAAGCTACTGTGATTCAATCTGATGCCTAGTCCTCAGACACCGAAACAGCTGATACAGACTCTCCTGTGCTGGATGAAAAAGGAGAAAAGAGCTTTCTGTCATCAGCATTTTGTTGCAACTGTAGCACAGCCCATCTTTTCTAATATTTATAAAAGTACAATGCCCAAAGAAACAACTACATTAAGGCACCAAAAGATTCAACAGGTGAGATCACCGAGGAAAAAAGCTTTCACCCTTCAGGACCTCCTACAAAACCCCAGGAAGCCAGCACTAATACACCTCCATCCACTGCAACAGCACAGACAGCACCCTAGGAAATGCTTACTTTTGAAAGTACCCAATAAATTTTTATCACTAGATACAGCAATGCAAGTAGAGCTAACCCTATTCCATAAGATATATGAGGTTTTAAAGAGAAATAAAAAACACTGGCAAAGAACAAATACTGTTAAAATCAATTTACTATCCCTTCGGTAACTTACTCTTCAAAAGATAAGAGCGATTAGGAGCATGGAAAACTCTTTTTGAATACAGGCCACTAACCTGCTCAGAAGGATGGCTGAATTCTCCAGGTCAGCAGCTTAAAAACAAAAAAAAAAAACCACTCGGAGCTGTTCTTAATAGCATATGAGATATAGCAAAGGATATTACTTACCTCCTTGCATACTTCCCCTGCAATATAACCAAAATTTAGTTTGCTGTTTTATTCACCTCTTCAATTACAACCAGACAGATCAGTTCACAGACACACTTCAGCTTCCTGTCAGGTTTTGCATATCTCTGAAGCCAGAGAGTCTGTAGCCTCTCTGGGCAGCTTGTTCCAGTGTTTCACCACCTTCACTGGGAATTTTTTTTTCCTTATATTTAATTATAATTTCCCTTGCTGTAACCTGTATCCACTGCCTCTCATCCTCGGACTGTGCAAGTCCAAGAGAAATTTGATTCTATATTGTCTGCTATCACCCACTGTATAGTTGAGACAGCAACTAGATCCTCCCTTAGCCTTCTCTTCCAGGCTACACAAACCAGCTCCCTTAACCTCATCTTTCACAAAATATGCTCCAGCCTCCTCCCTTCCTAGGCAGCCCTCCACTGGACTTGCTCCACTTTGTCAGTGGAGGGACTGATACTGGACACAGTAATCTGGTAGTAGTGGTCTCACCAAGCAGAGGGGAAGAATGGCCTCCCTCCGTCTGCTGGCATACTAGTGCAGCCCACTATGTGGCTACTAGGGCTAGAAGAATCCGTAATTCCCTTTCTAAGCATTCCTAATAAAAATCAGGTTTCTGGATGTACGATTTTTAAACAACTTGGGTTGTTTAAACAACTTGGGGTTGGCCCCAAGTTTCCTGTTTCTAGAGTGAAACATAGTAGCTTGCTTCCTCCACCTATCCCTTATGAGGACAGTAGCTCGGTAATCAAAGAAATAATTAAAAGGCTATAAAGCAGCCAAGGGCAGCTCCACATTGTATCTGTTAGAAGTCTACTCAAACCCAGAAAGCTTTAGGACACTAATTCACCTATGAGACATTAGTAAGTGAGAAAATTTTCTTGAAAATTCACACATACACTGTTGCAATGGTAATTACTTCAAAGCTACTGAAACAAAGCGTAACACTTGTTCCCCAAAAACAGGTAAAGTTAAACCAGTATGCTCAGCCAAGCAAGTAAGGGCTTTAGTACCATAATATCAGATTTAGGATCCATAACTCGCCTCTGGGCTATCAAGAGATTCGGCACATTTGGACACTCACAACTGAGATTTTTTTGGTACCTCGGCTCTGCTCATCCCAGAGTCCCACCTGTCTCAAGACCACCTCCACAGCCTGCAACACCAGCTACATACATGCCCCTCTGTGGCATCCCCTATCATTCTTACCTTGCAACAAACCTACTGATGTAATGAGACTGGTCTTGTTATGAGTCATCCGTGGTTATTAAATTAACTTTTACTTCTTTCTGTTTCAGACAAACACTTGAAAAAAAACATCCAGGCATATCGACTGAGACGCAAACTGAAAGGTCACCTACTGCAAGCATCTAAACGAAGAGATAAGAATGCTTCTCTGTTTTTACATAACTCAGAAGACCATCTGGTAAAAATTAAGCAGATTCACCAGCTGTTCGCGTAAGAAAAACAAGCTAATAGACTTACCAGTATCAGAAATTGAGAAAGGGTTTAGGCAAATATGCCGGGCTAAAGTTTTGCCCAATGCGTTTCAACTCCCACCCCCAACTATTTACCAAGCTTCATTGTTGTACTATTTGCGCACCACTTTAAGCAACATTCTGAAGTAAGGAAGCATTAGTCCCTTTCTACAGAAGGAATGGGGAGGAAAAAAAGAAAAAATGCTATTTCTGAAGGTCACAGAAGACATTTCTACCTATTAGTTACCAAGCAGACAAGAGCAAACTTTGCCCGTGCTCCGAGATGACTGCGAGCCTTCTGAACAAAGCAAGCAGGGTACAAAGTCTAAACCGGTAGCATGAAGCTCTAACCACTTCTTAGCAGAACTAGCTAACTTGGCACCACACTAACCACTTTCAAATGGTTTCCAGCAGACTTTGAACACTCTCAAGACTCTGGAGGAAATTCTGCTTCCAGAATACCACGAACGCACATCCCTAGGAAGCCCATGAGCTGAGCCAAGACATGAACTCTAGCCTCCCAAGCCCCATGCTAACACTCTAGCGTTTAAGCCACATGCGCTACACACAAAGAGCAGTGCTCAAACTGAATTAAAAACCAAAACAAAACAAAAGTCAGTACCCATTAATTAGTACTCTGGACTACTAAACCCATTTGTCTTTTCTGAGGACTGAAGACAGCCTTTACCCAACAACTACAAAAAGCTTTAGTTAGGATTATCCCAAAGGTTCTCTGCTTGTTTAATGCTTTATTAAAAGTATCTCAGTGAAGGTAAAAACCCAATGATTTCCTGAATCACGGTCATTTTGCTTTTACAGTATCTTATACTTTATCACATGAGAAGAAAAACTGATGGAAAACAGAAAAGAACTGCTGGGGTCAGACACACACTGTTGCTTACTGGATATTTGTAGTCATCTCCTTTCTCCTCATTGCCTCAGAAGTAGTAGAACCTTAAAAACAACTGAAGAATAAATAAAAGCCATTTTGTAGATAAGCACACAAAGGAAGAGTACTAATCCATACAAAAAATATTTTCCTCAACATTCCACAAACACTTATACTTTTTTTGGTAAAGAACAGGACCACAAGGAACAGACATATTCTTCAAAACCTGGAAATGGTATCCAAAATAGGGAAACAGAAGAACAGTCAAATCCCAGCAAAGCACAGGTCATACCATAATGCAGGCCAACAAGGACTGCTTAAAAAAAAATAAAAATCTAAAGACATAAAAATTATATCAACTTTTAAAAGCATTAGGACAAGGAAGCCTGTCAGCAAGTCAGTGGGACCAAAGGAAGAAGATACTAAAGAAGTATTCAAAGAAGGTAAGGGCATATCGTAAAAGCTAAATTAATTCTGTGCACTCATATTCACTACAGAGAAACTTGGAGACCATCCTATAACAAAGCTGCTCTTTACTGAGAACTCTCTCATCCTAAAGTGTCAGCAGAGACATATAGAACAAACCACCAGGACCATATGATAGTCCCCAGAATTTTCAAGGAACTGAAATATGAATTTTGTGTTGTTTTGGTTTTTTTACACAGACTGCTCTTTAAATCAGCCTTAACTAAAGGTTAAATCAACCTCACATTCCCACAGTGTTGACATTAGCTTTTTGGTGAATTTTACTGGGGTACAAACCAGAAGGCATTAAGATTTCTACAGTTCAGACACATTTGACTTCTGTACCATAAGAAATAGCAGAAATGCCAATAAAGTATATAGAATAGAATTAGTATATACATGAATATATATGACATACTGAGGAAAAGCGAACACAGCTTCTACAGAGCAAACTCACACATCACAAAACTACTCAGATGTCTCTGAGGAACTTAGTGAGTTGAAGAACACAAGACTAACTCAAGCTGACACAGTTCATTTCCAAAAGTCTTATAATGAACCCCATCATCAAGGTCTTAAAGTGCTGACTTCCAGAAACTAGGATGAGGCAAATCCATTCAAATCCTATTTGTTTCAGTTCTTTCCTAAGAACCAGCCACTGCTGCAGATGAGACATTAGGCCAGCTGGGTCTTCGACCTGAGCTGATATGGCACCTTTGATATTTGCTCACACAAACAACCTGACCTTTAAAATAGAGGTGACTCAGTTTTGGAGTTCTTGTCTTTACAAACTGTTTCCTGCAATAGGTAAAATATGAAACCTATATTAAGTAACTCAAGGGCTAACGTAGTCTGTTCTAGTTTCAAAACATCTCTTAAGACCTTCAGCTTTAATGAATTATCTTTTGAAAGCATAACTACTCCCACAGAACAAAGACCTGCTCAACCAGTTAGACATAGAGGACCAGCAGATGACTACTTTGATAGACGAAACAACATGTAATGCATACATTAGGACTTTGAGCAGTTGTTTTTACAATTGCACATTATCAAGTCAACTCTAAAAAATGGGCTTAATTAGTAGGTATTAATCCAGCCAGTAAGCATGTCATTTCCTTTCATCCAAATGATGAGGGACAAATAAAATGTTAGGTACTTCTCCAGGCTTTTCATTCTAGTTCTTACAGTAGTTAAAAGAAAGGAATCACCTAATGGCTGCTCCACAAACACACAGACTTACCCACTGACTAGAAAAATATGAAATCCTATCAAAGATTTGCCATGTGGTTCCTTTAATAGGCTATTAACTCTTGCTTCTAGTAGGGAAACGCATAAAAACTAGGCTTGCAATGGTAACTGAACCATGAGAACTGTCCAAACAGAGGGGGGAATTCTACCCTTTCAGACTTCCCAGCACCAATTCAATATTCTGAAAATGGGAAATTCTCAGGACCCCTTAAGACATGTAGCAGCTCACTCAAATCCTCATCCTCTCCTTTCCCACACCTCCTTCCACACAAAAACATGAACTCGATAAGTGTGTTTATTTTAAATGATCTTTGCTTACCAAGAAATATTAGCCATATTTTCTTTTCAATGTGTCAAATAACTTCCACATTACCTCTCAATGAAAGCACATTCCTAGCCTCTAGGAGTACATATAATTAATAATTTCAATATTATAATTAGTATTAGTTGTCATGGCATTTGTAAAAGGATCCTGCAGCTACCACCTCTCAATCTGTTTCAGTGACCTACTAACCCAAATACCTATATGAATGGGCTGATGGAAATGGTGACATGTTTACTATGATGTGAAGAGTCTTTTCAAGGTAATTGAATGAAAAGAACAGCATAAACCTCTTTCTAAAGATGAACCAGTGCTCCAGTGGTAAACTGTTTAGGTTCTTACAGCAGGGCTGTAATGCACACCAATCATAGTGTCCTCTTTCTTCTCTATAAAAGTCAGATAGTATTTCTAATTAAATATCTGTCCTTATATAAGAGAAATTAGCTGGCTTTTCCATGAACAGCTATCAGTGGAAACATCCAAGTTATCATGTTTCTAAACGGACATTGCTCTTACTCCAATTTCTTATTTGTGACTCTGGAATCCACTTCGCCTTCAGTTTAAAGGCCTTTGTTCTGATGAACGTGAGCTTTGGAATTACAGCTGAGTCTAAAAAGTATCTAAAGAAATTAAACTGTTGCTTCTTCAGAAACACACAAAGGACAAATTAATACAAGCGATGGTCTTGGTAGCAGACAACAATGAAAATAACCAAATTAAAACACACTAAGCATGCAGTATGCTTTTATTGTGTCTCTTGACCCTAAGGCCATTTACAGCAAACAAAACCAATTGTGTTGCAAACCAAGAGGTCCAACTACCAGTTCCAACGCTGTTACTGACAGCGTAATGCACAAAATTACAAGATGCGATAAAAAGCAACAAGGATTAAAAAGAATTATAATCAAAATGTAAATTAAGAGGCCTCATAGGTATGAGCTTCACCATTCTACAGTATCCTAAGGTCCTCTTTTTCGCACTGAAAAACGGCCCTGTTAACTATTTCAAAATTTAGCTATGGATATAGTAACCTATATCCACAAAAAAAAGGTCAGGCGAAGCAGTGCTGAGTACCTTGACACCTAGTTATTAGAAACTTAGCAGAGCCCACTTTTACCTGAAGATACCCAGTATGAGGGGGTTGTAGGAACAAACCTGTCTATCCCAAACCCTGATTTCTAATCTACAGAGTACTGGATTTCCTTCCAACTACTACGGAGAGAGCTGCAGAGCTCAGCCTAGCAGGTG
This sequence comes from Haliaeetus leucocephalus, assembly GCF_000737465.1. NCBI lineage: Eukaryota > Metazoa > Chordata > Aves > Accipitriformes > Accipitridae > Haliaeetus > Haliaeetus leucocephalus. The sequence continues at coordinate 5,155,179 of NW_010973284.1, read as the reverse complement.
TGCTCTGGGAGCACCCACTGCATTATATTCTACCAAGAGGCCACACAAAAGAATGGTTTGGTATAAGCAAGACTGAGGTTTTAAGCTCAGACAGATCTGAACACATATAAATCCAGATATTGAGGTGCCTAGGGAGACTTTCTGATGAAAATGTAGGCCCCCAAGAACTTTAAACATAAGTTGAAGGACACTTTCCAAAGATTTAAACTTTGATTGGAAGTCTCTTCAGCACCTGTTTTTTGTTGAAGACCTTGTTCCAACTGAATTGCCAAACACTTCACAGAAAGTCTGCAAAGAAATCAAGAACGGTCCTTTCTGCTCCAATGCTTTAATGACAAAACAACACAATTTCTTTCAGAAATCAACATTAAGGACATCAAGTTTGCTATTTGCTCAAAACCCCTTTGTGGATGGTTTACCCTTACATAAAATGGTTGAAACACTCTTTCCAGCCCCCAGCATAAGCCACGGTCCAGGGCAAGAATCAACAGTACCGCCTCAAAGCTGTTCTGGTATCTGCCTACCTTTTTCACCCACCAAATTTTCATACTGGCAATAACTTAAAAGCGACAGAAAACCTGAGCCAGCATGCCAACACAAACAGAAGAAAGCAAAGCTCCCTTAGCACCCCCCCAAAAAATTAATACACACGTAAATTCTGCACATAGACTGTTAGACAGTGAAAACAGTGTGCATAACAGAGATAACCTTGTACAGGGCTAAAGCAGACAGATGATTTTCATAACCACCAAAAAAAAAAAAAAAATCTTTAAGAGTATATCTTGTTATCTTGTCAGTTATTTAACAGCACTGTTTTAACTTCCAAGTGAAAAAGATTCTCCAGTTTCTTTAATTTTAGCTATTCCAGAAGGAAATGAGTAGTTTGAATTATGGTTATATTTAAAAAAAATAAAATTAAGAATAATAACCTGATGTATCAATGTCATGGTCAATTTTATAACTGAAAACATGATTATCTAGCATGCTTTCTCACCTTTCTGTAACTGATGGCAATGAGGTTCTTCCTTCCCCATTCCCCCTTGCTCCTCCCCCAAACCTCTGGTTTTATGAAAAAGACTGACACAAAGGTGAAGCTTCAAAAAAAGGGTATTTTTATATACAAGCGTGTTAATCATACCAAAGCAGTCTATTACTCAGTTTAAAAAAAAAAAAGGTAAAAAGAAAAAACCTCACATAACTTTATTTCACAATTAACATAGATGAAAGACAGAGGGAAGTAGAAGAGAACTCTTAGATATCTGTTGTTTCGATGGGAGCAGGGATTTTTTGATTTTTGCTATTCCACACCAAAGCCTTCCCACCCAGACCAAATCTTGAGCTACTTATTTATTTGGTCACTGAAAACTGTGAATTCCATTAAAACTTTCCTTCTGAAGCTTCATGTGCCAGATGTTCTTGAAATATATGGACACTCAGGAGCTAGCAACTCCAACCCTTAGGCCCACTCTACATTTAGAGCTGTTGTGAGGACAACCACGTAACATGAATAAAGTGGTCCTATAGGTGGACATAACTTATAATGACAAAAAGGTATTCTTGCTAATTTTAGTCCCCATCCTAAATGAAGCTGTAAAAAAAAAAAAAAAAAGGAAAGGTGCTAGCATACAAAAATGTCGACATCTGACACTTCTGCCAATACTCAAAGATTGTTTTTCATTCCTGAACATTTTAACTATGCCAATTTAACTAATTCAATGCAACTAAAGTTTGCAATTTAAAAAAAAAAAAAGAAAAAAAAAGAAATATCTAGTTTCTTTATAATGAAAAGTGGATCCCAAACTGCATACATCATTAATATATTTGTATCATGTGAGTACCTGGGTATCCCACTGGAGATGGAAGAACATTTTGCAGTTAAACACCGCAAACAAAAGAACAGAGATGTCAACAGAAATTGGTAGAAATTATATGCCCTTATTTCCCCCAGTATGTGAGGTATGTTGCAGCACCACTCATTTACCAATTCACATACAGTTACCTTTTTAAAAGAATTTATGCTACAAACACAAGCTGTTGGTTTTTTTCCTATGGAGTTTTTCCTATATGCAATGACACTTTGTGGAGAAATTCTGAACTGCATTTCAGTAAAACAGCTAAAACTTGTTTGTGCGCTTAACTCCAATACTTTGGCTGCTTCCACTGAAAACAATCAGACTACTCATGTATAAAGCTAAACTTCTGCATAATCTTTCCTAAGTGAGGGCCTAAGAAGGAAAAGTTAGACAGGTTGCTTATACAGCCCACATGCATGAATATGTGCTTTGTACTCCTTGGGTAGCATACAGTAACCTCATTAAAAAAGGGAAGGGAAAAAAAATAATTATAAACCACACAGAACAGGCTTAAATTGTTTTGAGACATTAAGAAAAAATATTTTGGCAGATCACTTACTGTGTTTTACTCTATAGGTAAAATATTTTATAAAATTATTCAATGTTTGTATGTGTATATATGTATGTATACAAAATATTTCTAAAAACTGTTTCTCTTTAGTACCTCAGAATGAAGAAGTAACCTGTTACAACTATCAGAGCTAAAAGCAAAGACCAAATGCAATACAAGATCCTGCTCTAGTTGAAATCAATGGCAAAATCCCTAATGGCTTTGAAAGATACAAAATAAGTCCACGAAAGCTTTGCAAAAGCATCCAACATCAGTATACTTATGCCCTCACTGAAAATTTTTTTATGGGGAGGGAAAAACCTTTCAAGTTTTAAAAGTTCAAAGACCACTGCTCTATGCCTCTTAAATGTAACTTGGGAAAGGCAAGGGTGAAATGGTGATGGAAGTTTCCCTCCCAATTTAATTCAGCAAAGATTAGCTGAACAAAGTTACAAAAAATTTCTTTTAAAATTTCCAATGCACACAACATTCTTCAACAAGATACCTCACACAAATATAGAAGATGGCAGCAGAACTCTGAGAAACTTATTTATTAATTAAAAAGTACAGAAAATATAGAAGGGAAAATCATGCAGAATTACTTCGCACATGTTTTATTTTCCATTTTGAAGTCTTAGTGAGTGAGTTGTAAATTCCATCAAGTATTTAAAATACCCAAAATCCTTTACCATTTCGTAACAGTCTAAAGATACGAGGCCTAATAATGATTGACATTGTCCTTTACGAATCTGAAGCCTTAACAGCATGACAAATGACAGTTCAGTGTTTCAGAATCAGGGATAAACTTGATGTTATTTTAAAAAAAAAGAAAAAAAAGAGCATGAAACAGAAAAACAAAGTTGTCTGCTGAAATACAAGAGAAAAGGTTTGGGTTCTTTTTAAATAAGCATCGTTACATGATAAAATATTTCCTGGGTCCTAGGTTCAGACACACTATGTTGTCCTCGATCTACAACTGGTTTCTGTGACTCCACTGTCCATCTGCAAGTTTGCAATAATACTTACTTGTGTTCGTGGTACCAAACACTGCAGGTGCTCTTATACCTTTATTAATTGGTTTCAAAACCCAAGCACAAAAATACTGCAGAACTGCAAAATACCACTGACACTAAAAACTTGGGAAGTGGATACAGACTGAAAACGCTATTAAAAAAAAAAAAAATCTTACATTCACCAGCCACTAACTTAATCATCATCTGGGATTCCTGAATGTAAACCTGTTTCAGCTAATAATGTGGGATTCCATAAGAGTCTGTCTCCACTAGCATGAGTGCAGAATTGGCATCCCAGTTTCCTTTTACACAGTGTATTGTTACTGGAAGAACTCCTTTATGAAACCCCAGCCTCAAAATTGAGACATCACTCCTTACGCACACAAAAGTATCTCCAAGAACAAGAAAATAAATGATCATTATAGAAACATTTGTTAAACGTTTTAATAAATATGGATGTAAGATACTCAGGTACAGAAAGGGAAAACATTTCCCTGTTATCAGCTGGGAACTCCGCATGTTACGTCACTGAGATATCAGATTCCTTTTGCAAAAGAGGAATTACATAATGTACACTACAGTCACCCTACCTGTAATTCCAAAGAGACATTCTTGTTAAACACACACACACAGAGTGAATGGATTACTTTTTTTAAACTAAATCAAATAGTTTCACTGCTAACAGCTGAGAAACAGTCTTTTAAGAAGTTGAACATACAAACAGCAGTTTTACAACTCAATCCCAGAATATCCAGGAGCCTACCCATGTAAGAACAACCGCTGCAAATGGACAAAGCTTAAAAAAAAAAAAAAAATTCATTGAAAAGCAAATATTAAAAAGGTATACACAAATATAATCTGATACCCTTCCAAGCTGCTTTTGGCTCTCCCCACTATTTCAAATGCAGGTATCTTCCACTTTTTTGTTTACTTGTTCTCAGAAAAACAATACAGAAACAAGCGATATTAAGAAACAATATACTGAACAGATTAACCAGGCTCCCGAACACATCACTTTTATTTAGAGAAGGACTTTATTCTGGCAATAAGATTTAAGAGTTTGAAGTTAAGTTATAACCCTTTTGTAGGGAGGACAGAAGGTGACAAAGAACTTTTACGGGCATATTTCTCCTTTCTACACAAACATGTTGTTTGGAATGGGGTGGGAAGAGTTCTACCATCATTACAACAGTCATAGGCTGAGGCAGCCATGAAGTTAGTGTTGATGTTATAATGGAAACACCTCTGTTCAGCATTAATCTGTAGTACCGGTAAGTGATTCATTATAAACACTGTGACAAATCATGAGGAGCGATGAGTTTTGTATCCTCCCTGGCATTTGCCTCTTCCAAGTGAGCTGGCTCACAGCTGTCCCAGGGCCTGGGTGGTTGTAGAGGGTTTGAACAAGCAAAGTGGATGAAAATGCTTTTTTTTTTTTTTTTATTAAAAACTGAAACTCTCTTAAGTTAAAGACATTTTGTTCACGCACCTTGAGAGAAGAGGGCACATGTTCCCCATTTCTGACAAAAAAGAAAGAAAGAAAGAAAGAGCGGAGGCGTTGGAGGGTGGGCTTCACACCCGCCACCCCGGACCTTCCCACAAAGAACAAGCAGCACAGCAACGAGGAGAAAGAGAAAAGCAGCGAGAGGCCACGGTTGCGTGGCGGCGGCGGCTTGAAATTTACCTGGAAATCAGCCAATATCATTTCTCGGTCCATGTTGGACGCCATTGCAGCCAGCTGCGTCCCCGGCTCTGCTCTGACCCGCGCACCTGGAGCTGCTGCCGGCGAGGACGGGGCAGGGTGGGAGCTAGGAGCTCATCGAGGCGCCGGGTTCCTCTCAGGCTCCCGCGGTCGCCCCCGGGCTGCCCCACCTGGCAGCTCCGCGGCGGTCGGGGGGGCGCGGCGGCGGCGGCGGCGGCCGGTAGAGAAGGGGAGGGGAAGGGAAGGGAGGAGAGAGGCGGGCAGGGGGCCGGGAGCGGGCCGGGGCCGGGAGCGGGCAGCGCTGCCTCAGCTGCTGGCCCGGAGAGGAGGAGGAGGAGGAGGAGGAGGAGAAGAAGAAGGAGGAGGAGGAGGAGGCAGCGCCGCTCCCTCCCTGCCTCCACAGCGCCTGTCGC
>NW_010973284.1:5146114-5149520 GCF_000737465.1 Haliaeetus leucocephalus | reverse complement strand
CAGGGGCCGCCGCAGCCGCCGTCCGGAGGGCGGCTCTGCCTCCCCGTGCGGGAGCGGGGCATCCCTCCGCGTCCCCGGGGACAGGGCGGGATGGCGTCGCTGAATACAGCGGCTCCGTCCCCGGAGCGGTTTGCGTCTGCTCTGACAACCCGTAACTTTGGGCTTGCGAGTGACCCGAACCTCCCCGGGGCGGGGGGCACGCACCGATTGGGGCCGGGAAGGGGGGGGGGGGGAGCCCGGGAAAAAAATGATTTTCCCCGTCTTCGTGCTTCTCTCAAAGAAGGAAAAGCATTTCTCACAGGTTTCTTGAGCCAACAGACCGTGATCTGCACAGCGGCCCTCAAGCTTAGCACTCCAGCTCTGTAAGATGCAATTGCCTTATATACCATGGATAATTTTTTAAGTAATGCAAATCTAACTGTAATTAATGCTTTTTAAGTCTGCCTCCTACAACTTGATGCTGTTCACCTACCCCCTTAGCGCTGACATGAAACGCAAATGCGCATTCGGACACCAATTTGCTAATCAGTCCTTCTGTTCTTTGTGTGGGTGTTGCAGCTACCTGACGTCACGGGTACATCGAGCACCTTTCCTGTTAGCTAATAAAGCTCCATGATGATAATCTTGGAACCAAGTTATTTTGCTGTTTTTAGGAAACACCGTTCTTTATTATAGTTTTTCTCCTCCATCCGCGAGGGTTATAGATGAGTTTTTGAGAGCCTGCGAGCTCCCTGCTGCCTGCCGCAGCCGCTGGGCTGGCACCAGGGAGAGGAGAGCGGCGGGGAGGGGAGGACGGGGACACGGGACACAGCGCGACCGCCCACCGCGGCGGGGTCCGTCGGTGGGGAGAGACCGGGAACAAACGCTGCATGCGGATAGGGACGTATAAAAAGTTAAACTGTACCTTCAGGAGAGTCCGTGTTCCCAAGAAAACTACTCCCGGGAATTGTTTGCGGGCGCTGCTGGGGAGCGTGGGCTGCAGGGCAGCTGGGGCGGGGGACTAGCGGCAGAGGCAGAGTCGTTCAAGGTCTCCGGGCGGGTTGAGGCCACGCTGAAATGCCACTTACGATGCAAAGCCAGAGCATCAGAGAAGTTGGATTTTCTGTTTTATCCTGTTCCTGCCTTAGTTTATGTTGGCAGGGTTTGCCAAGGGGTTTTTATTGCCCACTGACGTTAGCTTAACAATTCGAGCTCCCCACCACCAACCGGAGGGATGATAAAGCAATTGCCCTCACACCTGCCCTTTTTTTTTTTTCCACCGGGTTGATGTTACAGGCAGTTCTGTACTAGGTACGAGGTATGGTGCAATGCCAGGGACAGCCTATGCTAAATTACAAACAAATCCACCCACACATTACTAGAGAGTAACTATAATAAAGGCTGAAAAGCGAGTTTTAGCAATTGGGTTAAAGCCAATTAATTCCTGGCACGAACTGAAGCTATAGGTGTGTTGTCAAGATTAGTTACACGGCGTTCACATCTATTACAGCCATATTTTAAATAATGATATCTGTATTAGATCAAAACAGGAAGGAATTGATCCAGAACGTGAAGAAAAAGTGAAAAGCTGCACGTGCCCCACATCACAGAAAGTTCACAGTCAAGTCACAGCAAAAGTTTCTATTCTTCTCACAACCCCTCACTCCGAGCCACTCGAGGTGGGTTTTTTATCCCCTCCAACGAGTGTCAGACACATTAGAGCTGCTTATTTTCCTCCTCCTTGTGATACCCGGCAATAATGCCTCCCTCCAGAAGGTGTTTTGGCTGCTGATTTTGGAGCCAATTAGGGCAACTCCTTCTGTTTTAGGAGGGGTACCTTTATCATTCTTGAGAGGAAATGATGAGGATTAATGAGCTGCTTTCTGCAAAGATTTTTGACAGTCCCACATGGTGAAGGAGGTTTGACAGCGTTTTCTGGCCAGGCAGCTTTACTTGCAGGAGGCCTGCAGCACCCCAGCTACACGTTACTTAGTTATTTTTATGTGGTGTGATGAACAGAAGATGGGGGCTTTATTCTGAACTGTAAACCAAACCAAAAAAAAAAAAAGAAAAAAAAAAACACCAAACAGAAAAAGAAAATGGGAGACTGTTGTAAGACTTGCAGGTCTAATTCAGCAAGAAGTTGGCAACAGGTAACGCCACCAAAGCCTGTGGATTTTAGGCACTGATCAGTCACGAAATAAGTCATCTACAAGCCATCTGACTGAATGTTCGAAGTTTTGCATATAAATTCCTTCCTCATGCAGAAAAGCAACTACATTTGAATATACGGATGCTATGTATACGCGTGTAGTTCTAGAGTTAACTTTGAGGGAAATTATCTTTCGTATTTTTGTTTACAAAACCGTTAGCACTCTTACTTCTGGCCGAGAATTACCGTAGTGAGGCCCTTCAAAATTACACGCTTTTTCCCCCCCTTTAGTGGGAGCGTGAGTGAGGGTCAGCTGATAATTTGAGCAAAGCTGCTTCCCCTGCTCCGTGTGCAGGCGGTCCGTTCCCTGTCACCCTCGTATTTCCACAAACAAGTGTGGGAATCGCTACGGGAGAACGTCATGGCGAAGCGAGAAGCAACCGCAGTCGGAAGGAGAGCCGGGGGCAGAAGTCACCCCGGCTTCCTCCGGCTGCCCGGGTTGCGGGTTCATCCCAGTAGAACGGGTCGTGTCTCTGGAAGTCAGGCCCCGGCCGCCTGCCGCCCCTGCCCGGCTGGCCGCGGCGGGTTTCCCCGCAGAGCGGCGCGGGAGGCGCCGGCGTGACCGCCGGGCAGGTTCCCTCGCTAACGCACCTCCCCGGGCTGCCGCCTCACGCGTGTTTACATTCAAATTCGCTTTCCCGTAGCGGTCACGCAGAAAACAGACGAGCGGGTCGCCTCGGCCGCCGAGAGGGGACGGGGGCTTCTCGGGGGGAGCCGTGACCTTGCGCCTTACCTCTCGGAGGGTTCGCTTCGGCGGACCTCAGCCTCCCGAGGGTCCCTGAAACTTAAAGCAATCCGGCCATTAGGGCAGTTTTAAGACACCCTTAGGCGGAGTGGCAACCCCACCTCCGTCCTGTGCCGTCCTCGCTCCCTCGCCCTTTGCAGGAAAAGCGAAGCCCTCGCGTCTTTCTCGGCGGCTGGGTGCCTCCCCCCCCAAAATGGCACTTTCACATCAATCAAGGCCCCCGGCAAAGCGTGTGCTGCCGCGGACGGTCGCCTTCCACCGCCAAGACAACTCGCCATTGACCCTTCCTCCTTGACCTTGTCCTTAGGGAGAGGAGCCCGCCTCCCCGCCGGGGTGCACCCCGGGACCCGGAGCCACTGCCCCGCCGGGCACCGAGCGAGGGCCGGTGGGGCCGGGACCGCTCCCCCCGCGGGCAGGTGGAGACCGCCCGGGGGGAAGCGCCGGGCGGGAGGCCGCCCACCGAGCTCCCC
>NW_010973284.1:5137828-5145948 GCF_000737465.1 Haliaeetus leucocephalus | reverse complement strand
CCGCGGCCGGCCCTCCGCGGGCGCGGCTCGTCCTTCTCGTCCCTGCTCGGCCCGGACTAGAGGCGGCGGTGTGGGATGAAAGGGGGGATCCCGAGCGGGACTTGGACGGACACTGCTACGGAAGACTTTTCCTCGGAGCTGCTGCTGCTGCTGCTAAGTCTCCGATCCCGACTGTGAACAGGGTGGGTTGTCTTCTCCTTCAAAGATCTCGGGTCTGAGTGAGTCTCCGGTGTACGTGTATATATACGTTACCTCTAACATATATAATATGTCGCGTAGCTATTAGTCTACCCCCCACCCCCCCCCGAAAGTGGCCAAAGTCTTTAATAGGAGTTGCTCTATATGTGGAAGCGAAGAAATCTTCTTTCAAGTGGAGCTGCAGTTTTGCTGAATAATCACGTGTGAGTTAGGGGCGGGCTCTTGGCAAGGAGGTTTTTTACGAGTATTTACTACAAGGTCTACTCCAGAAGATTAACCATCCCAATCCTTCTGTCAGTCTCCGATGCCATGCCTGGTTAAAAAAAAAAAAAAAAAAAAATCTCATCTTTTTTCCGATCGTCAGTCACCCTAAAGAATGGCCGAGCCTTCTGGGAACGAGCTGGCGTCCGCGGCTGCCAAGGGGGACCTAGTGCAACTTACTAATTTGTTGCAAAAGAATGTAAACGTCAATGCACAAAATGGATTTGGGAGGACTGCGCTGCAGGTTGGTATCCAGAGAGGGAGAAAATATTTCATCACTGGTACCTACGTGACCCGGGTTTCCAAAAAAGACAACGTTTTGAACAGGCTGGTGGATGAAATTCGAGTGGTTTTTCAAACTCGTTGGATGCCATATTTTATAACTTTAGTGGCTCCAACTCCCTAAAATGACGTACTTGAAATAAAACTGGTCAAAACCATTATTTCAGTCGGGGATCACCCTCAATGTCAGACGGGCTACGAGTTTGCTAATATTTTGTAACTTCGTGGGGAGGAGGCAAGGAATGAAAGAGCTGAGATGAAAAGAAATCAGCTTAGGTGAGCAGGATTTCATAGCAGGTCTGTAAACACAAACGTGCTGTTCGCTGAAGCTTAGGATTTATCTTTTTTTCTTTTTTTTTTCTTTTTTTTTCCCTGCGATATGCTTTCCAAGCGTGACTTGTCTCGCTTCTGGGTTTCGGCTGTAGACGGTACTTTTCCTTTACGCGCTGTTTGGGAGGAATGACCTTTCTCGTTGGGAAGCATGCTGCTCAGAACCGAGGACCTTCGATGTACATTAAGAGGGAGCCCTACGAGTCAGGGTTCCAGCTGAACCACTTGCTTTTCCATTCAGAATTCAGGCTGACAAATTTTGCTTTTTGAGATCGGCTAGCAGGGCACCGGTTCCAGCTATTTCCTTTCTGATCGTATAGGGTGCTATGTCCTAATTTTTTAAGTGTGTGGCTGTGCAGGCAGGAGTTGGAACTCGTCCAACTGCTAACTATTGGAGCTGATGAAAGATTTTGCTTTTCATAATATCAGATAATGATGGCGAAGAGGCTAGAATACCTACCGAATAGTGAAAGAAGTGATTTAGAAATCCGGAGGGGGGGGGAAAGTGTGGTGATTTGTACTTAAGGTATAAGTAATGAAACATGGAAGTGGAGCTATAGGTCTTTTTAATTTCCCACATTAGAAAAATCGTTTGTTAGCTCCTCTCCCCCCCTCCCCCGAAACCACGACAGTAATTTCTGAAATTGGGTTTTCAAAGAGCATAGAGCTTGCGAATGTACTCGAGATATTTACAGCTTTTTGGCTTCGCATCAAAATGTAAGGGCTGGAAAAGAAGTACCTCTTGCTAAAAAAGCAGGAGTGACCCCTTTTTGACAAATTCGCTGGAGCTGGAGGTCTGTGAGCTCCTCTCTGTCCTGTTAGCACCTAAATAGGGCATCGCATGGCAGTGCAGGCACTTGCAGCAACTTTTGAGAGAGTGAAAGGATTTAAATTAAAAACTTACACAAAGTAACTTCTTTAAGAAAGCAGGAAACATTTAGCTCGCTGGTTTATCCTCCGGTCGAGGGCTGAAAACCGATTTGTCCTACAGTAATGTATTTTATTTTTCTGTCTAGAAGCAGCTAACTGTCCGTATCCTGAATTAAGGCATATTTTACACAATGACATAGCATCCAGCTATATTAAACACGCATCCGTGTCCTAACAATACTTCTGATCGCTGCCTAATGGTAACTGAGTTAATGAACCACAACAAAAATCAAAACAGGAGAATCTGTCGACTTATTTTCAATATGTATCATCCCGAAATGTGCTGTGGGTGCATGACCACGCTCGAAAGAGCTCTCTGTCAGTGCACTCTCCACAACTGAGATAATCTCTCCATAATCTCTCCCTCAATTAAAACGGAGAGGAGGCTCCTATATTAATAGCAATGAATTTATATTTTTCTTCAGCATTTATGTTTAATTAAGCAGCTGCTCAGCTCGTCTTGCTCTGTACTTTTTGTTTCTGATGAAGTGTACCTATGCAGGCCTCAAATACATGTCCTGCCCTTGTGCTCTTCGTCAGACTTATTCAATTAAGGCTTTCTCCTTCTCTGCCTCCCTCCCCCCGAGTGAAACTTTGCAAAAGAAAGGGCATTTGCTGCACAGTTGTAGCCCACGTCCCAATAGCATCACCTTTTATATGATTTTTCTCCCCCGCCCCCCCGCATCTCTAACTGAAGCCTTCAGTCCCCTAGCCTGAGCACAGAAAACTCCCACTTAAACCAAATACATGCTCTGAATTCACAAATAATACAGCCGGGGCTCTCAAAAAGAGATCAAAATGTCCAGATTTTACTGAAGAAAGAGAGATCACAATGCTCTTGTTTTCTTTTACATCGCTTCCATCTCTGGTCAGAAGTGAAAGAAATGGCACATGAGGAGCTGGAAGCCTTGAGGCACAGAGAAATCCCTTTCCCTGAATCCCAGCCTGTCTTATCTGCACTTCTGCTCTTGTCTGTAGATATAATACACTGGGCTGCTTTACAGTCCAAACGCTGTGCTAATTATATTTATTTTAGCTTGCTTTTCTTAAAAAGCCTAATATGTATTTTCACCAGGAGAGGTTTTCAGCAAATCCCTTGTAGAAATTGTACATTATGCTAAATGCAATGCACTGTAATGCTCGTTTATGCAGATAATTTTTTTTAGCAAGATTTTCAAATCAATGTGTGGATGTTTCTAAGGAAATAAAAAAGGTTGGGGTTTTTTGGGGTTGTTTTTTTTTTTTTTTCCCCCGAAGTTGACACTTACAGTGAGACTAATTGCAAGGACAGGAAAATATTGCCTATAGGCTGGAGATTACACATTAGCGTGTTCATTTTTGAAAGTCTTTGTGCAAACAAAAATTGAGGAATTTGGGGGAAATCGGTGCAAGCTGTTAAGTCCCAAATAAGAGACATTTGCGTTCTAATTGTGATAGTTTTATGACGCAATCGAGAAAATTGAAAGAAGTTTTTTTTTCCTGAGAGAAACAGTCACAAAATCCAATTATTGTTGTTGTTTTTTTTTTAAAAAAGGGATGTTTTTAACGACAGAATATAGCCACAGTTTACTTATAGTGAAATTATGAAAGTATAATACAATACACTGGTTTTAGAAGAAAGCTTCTGGAACTTGGAAACATTCCTTTTGACTTCTCCTTTTTGGGTGACATAATGAAACACAAATATTGGGGAGAAAAAATTCTGCTGGCATTTATTTTTCTTAGCAGACAGAGCTATGGTACAGTGCAAGTATTTGTTTTATGATAATGCACAGACAATGTAAACACCTGAGAGCTTATAGAAACACGTTCTACTTTTGCTGTTGCTGAGGTAAAATATCTGTTCCTCAGAGACCCTATATCTGATGTTTAACGAGCTTAAACAGTAATGCAGGGGTGTCTCAATACTTAGGCAAATAAAACCGAACCAGGCTTAATTTTCGTATGTTAAGAAACTGAGATAACCCACGTTAAAAAAAAAAAAAGGAAAGAAGAGAGTTATTACATCCCCATTCTGCACCACCTATTTCAGCCACGAATCTCTGGGGCAGAGGGCTCTTACCACCGAGATGATAAGAGCCCTCCCAATTTCACCGGGTTTAGTAAAAACCACCCACCACAGAGGGACTTCTGGGGCGGGTGCAGTGGGGCTCTCCCCCCCACGTGAAGTGGGGTTTGAGCCGTGCAGAAGGACCCCCCCACCCCGCCCCCCGACGGCCACTCAACTCTTCCTCTTCCTCCCCAGGTGATGAAGCTCGGGGACCCCAAAATCGCCAGGCGTTTGCTCCTCAGCGGGGCCGACCCCAACCTGAAAGACAGTACTGGCTTCGCCGTCATCCACGACGTGGCCAGAGAGGGGTTTGCGGACACTTTGCAGGCTCTGCTGGAGTTCCAGGCCGACGTCAACCTGGAGGACGCCGAGGGCAACCTGCCCTTGCACTTGGCGGCCCAAGAGGGGCACGCGCCGGTGGTGGAGGCCCTGCTGGCGCGCGCCGACTGCAAGGTGGGCCACCGCAACAAGCGGGGGGCGACCGCCTACGACCTGGCCAAGCTCTACAAGAGGTCCGCCGTGGTGAAGCTCTTGGAGGACAGCCGCTGCTGCCCGGCACCCATGGATTGAAGCCCGGCTCCGACGTGCTCTCCTCTGGACGTTAAGGCTTTCGGCCGCCGCCTTTTTTGCTTTTTTTTCCTCTTTTTTTTCTTTTTTTTTTTTTTTTTTTTTTTTTTTTTTCTAATAACGTTTGTTGCAACCTTACTTCTATTTTATTTTTTCTTTTTGAACAGCTGGTAGCTTAAGCCTAGAGGTGGGTTTTTAGATAATGGCAACGGTCTAAACCCACGCTCCCAGCAACTTCTTACACCTGCCAGTTACAAAATATTCACAGACCCAGCCGCCTGTCTGTCGGTCGCTCATACCTACTTTTCCAGTATCACGTTTTACAACTTATTTTAGGTCTTTCGTATTAAGTCATTAACACAAGAGCTACATATGCACATGCTTAATGCCGCCGGACCCTTTTTAAGCAGAGCTTAAAGTCGAAGGGTGCTTGGCCTGAGGACAGGGGATGGCGCTTGGGGGCTTTGGGAAATAGCTGCGTTTTGACACTAACAAGAGCTTGTAGAAGTAGGTCGCTTACTTTCCGAATGTAGATGACACTCTCCCCCTCTGTGTATTTAAACTTTCACCAAGCCGGTTTTGAATTTAGTTACCAGAAACAGTGTAAGTGGTGTTTTCGTGATTGCCAGAGGTTTTAAACAGCTCAGTTTGGTAGTTCGTGTTTACTGGGCGCTGAATGAGGCGTTTTTTCTAGTTTCAAAACAAGCAGCAGAGAACCCTTGTCAGAGGCAAGAGGACACGAAGGCAGCAACACAACGAGTTTTCTGGTTGCTTCGGATGCTGAGTGCAGTTTAGATGCTCTTTACCAAATTTTTGCTTTCCACCGACTACTCTCTTTTGCCTGGAAATAAACTCTTTTAACGATAGATGCGTCTCACAAAACAGGAATATTTGAATACGGTGACATTTAGGAAGCAGCACGTTTGATAGTCGGGAAGTTATGTTATTGCTTGCACGTAAAACACAATTTAACCAGTGCAAATTTTCCATTGCAATACAGCCGCGAGTGTTCATCAGACTCGAACTCCTTTACCTCTCCAGCTACAACAGGAGCTAACGACACTCAGCACCACATGGGAAAAAGCTTCTTAATGAAACTTTTAACATTTGTACAGGATCTAGTTGTTGGACGGATGGGCAGTGTAAAGTGCTTTACTTTGAATAGTCTCAATTTTAATTGCGCAAAAGAGAAGGTTTGAAATCAATGCAGAATGAGTAGTACTGAAAACAGCACGTAAAAGAGGAGGGGTATACGTTAGTTTAGATTTTAACTCTTCCAAAAAATATATATATTTTAGCCCCACAAAATCAGTTGCTACCGTTTTCAAGTAAAAAGTAATTTGCTGAAACTGCCTGTCACATTTACTATACGCTCTGTCACACTGCTGTGTTTTCTGATTAAAAACCTCTGTGAAATATGAAGTTTTGCGCCCTTTTGTTATCACTTTCTGTTCACAAGGGATCTAGAGATCATTAACCCAAGCAGCAGCGCGGCACACAGGATGCGTGACTGGGGAAACAACCCGCAAAATTCCCGGTATAAAGAGCACTAAACCCAGCTGAAATATTCAAACCGAGCAACGTAATCCGCAGGTCCCCGAGGTGAAGTGACCCAGAGCACTCCCTGTTGCTCCCCGTCTCCCTTCCCGCATGTCCTGGAGGATGCTCCAAGCTTTTTCCTTCTCCACAACCAGTGCCCTGCTCTCCTCTTATAAAGCAGAAATCCGCGCTACCACCAGGATTTCTCCCATTCGCTGCTACAGCAGAGGTAAACACCGACAGGTAATATTCATCTTTCTCCCTTATTTTTCACCTGTGCCGCTAAAAAAACCCTCATCCCAGACCCGTTTCGAGCTCCACCGGCATTTAACTTACGCTGAGACGAAGTTTAGTTAGCGGCTTAAGAAAACAACTGCTTTTCCGAGAAAAAATGCCCCGCGTAGTCAGAAATACCGGCTTTCATGGCATGCCAGGAGTTCACGATTAAAGCCGGGACGTGTCACACCACGGTCGTGCCTGTAACGTGAGCGGCTGAGTCTCGGGCGATGTTAAGTCTGGTTTAAAGGTAGTTTTGATTTGGTTTTATTGCTGCGTTTTCTCTCTAAGCCCCTCCAGTTATGGTACACAATATTCTAAATGGAAGTTCCTAGTTAGATACTTTGAAAGCCAAAATTACTCTCTGATGCCCCAGGAACTTAATAGTTACTACAAAAAGCCTCTGGGAAACCAAAGAAATAAATCAGCTGGTGAGTACGTGCACCTTACAGGGTTTGTAGGTGATAAAACTGCCGGGGCTGAGCTGGGGCTCAGCTTTCCTGCAGAAGGTCTTACATTTACTCAGCGAGGAGAAAGGAATATAAAGCAAGTCTCATTAATAGGGCAGCTTTATACCGAAAAAGGATTCTAATATCGGATGTGGTTTCAGAAATTACTTTTGTGATTTTTTTCCCACCCCGGTAGTCTGGCAACATCAAAAAGTCCAGTTTTACGAATTCGCATAGTTGTGAAAATGTCGACAGCGATATGGACCCGGAGACGCAAAACTGCAGCCTGTGAGATGGAACGAAATATTTTTGAGAGCTTTTATTGAGACACAGACCAACTGAAAAGCGAGTCTCCAAGGCAGGAGCAGAGATTGCCCTGCAGCAGCCCAGGAGCAGGCAGTAAACAAAGCAGTACCGAGATGAGATGCAGAAATAGAAACAAACGCAGCAAGCACAGAAACCTGTGAAGAAATAGAGCCTAAAATGTGGCTGTACCAGGATTCCTGCTGACCGGGCTACGCGAGAGCACAGCTGTGGGGAAAGAGCCCTCTCCCCCATTTCGGTTACACGGATGAGCAAAGCTGTTACACTTGACCTTTGTTTCTAAATCATCCTCGGAAACAACGGCGGGGGCTGTTGAATTCCTTTTGAAAAGGGGCAGATCCTAAAGGGATCCTACAGGGAACGAACAGAGCTTCATCTGTGGCAGCAGCACCCGGGAGAGGGTGAAAACAGCCGCTTTGGGAATGCTGGGGGGGGGGAGAGGTGCAGGGCTAATGCAGGCAGGGAAAGCTGGCCGGGCACTTATACAGGGGAGCATAAATTATAAGGTATTTGAAGGTGACTTCAGCTCAGTCGCCGGTGCAATACATGCCGGCACGCTGAAGTACATGAAAAGACTTGCCTTCCAGTTTTCCGTGTGGGGAGAGGAATGAAATCAATGCTTTCTTCCAGGGGGGGGGGGATAAGAAATGAGCTTCGTAGGAAACGCCGTTGCCTTGTTCCCGCGAAGAAAGGGTTAAAACAGTAGAAACCCAGCACTTTTTAGCTTTTAAAAGAAAGAGAAGGGTCTCCTCCACGAATGTACCTGGCAATTCACCGGGCAGCCAGAAGCAACCGTACATTATTATCAGCTTAACCACAGCGCTGAAATTCCCTCGAAAAAAGCGAGGGGAGGAAAGCTTCTGCGTTCATTTGCGAGGAGACTGTTATACTGTGCATGGCGGGGGGGGGGGGGG
>NW_010973284.1:5137362-5137658 GCF_000737465.1 Haliaeetus leucocephalus | reverse complement strand
CGGTCTCGGCGGGCTCCCCCGCCGCCTCCCTCCCCGCCTCCGCCGCCGCATTTCTCCGCGACTTGCGCTGCGCCCTTTTTTTCTTTTTCCCCCTTTTCTTCTTCTTTTTCTTCTCTTTTTTCCCTCCCTTTTCCTCCTTCCCTCTCCCCGCAGCCGAGACTGGAGCCTCCTCAGCGTAACCCCGATGCCTTCGCAGCCCCTCAGCCGCAGTGAGTAGAGAAAAGGGACCCACATCTTTGCCGGGGGGGGATGTTTCTGACACATATTTGTGGCCGCTGCCCCGGCTGCGGGCGGGG
>NW_010973284.1:5137129-5137352 GCF_000737465.1 Haliaeetus leucocephalus | reverse complement strand
CGGGGCTCTTCCCCCCCCCCACCTTGCCCAGATTTCAGGGATGCAGAAGCATCTTTTCCCAGTGCAGCCCACGCAGAAGACAAAAAGAAGCAGGTTGTCTCCAGGTTTCCTTAAAAAAAAAAAAAGGGAAGCAAGGTGTATCTCCCAGCCAGAGATTTTCATGACCTTTTGTTGCATTTGAAAATGACAGACAAGCGAAAGCGGGGGGGGGGGGGGGAATCCC
>NW_010973284.1:5099477-5099718 GCF_000737465.1 Haliaeetus leucocephalus | reverse complement strand
GGCCCCGGCCGGGCTTGCGCCTCACCCCGCCGCGGGCGGGCAGGGGTTTCGCCCCCTCCGCGCCGCGGAGGCCGGGGCCTTGCGGTTGCTAACCTGGCCCGGCGGGGAGGAGTGAGAGGAGGAGCCAGGGCGGCCTGTGCGACAAAGCCCAGTGCGCAGGGAGCTGGTGACCAGGAAGCAGAACAGCGCCGGGCTGCCGCGGGGCGGGCGGACCCCACCGGAGCCCGCTGCCCCACGCCGC
>NW_010973284.1:5056493-5098631 GCF_000737465.1 Haliaeetus leucocephalus | reverse complement strand
AGGAGGAGGAGGAGGAGGAGGAGGAAGGCCGGCGCTGGCCGTCCGGCCGGTGCCGCGTCCTTTGTTGCTGCCTGCGGTGACATCACCGTCTGGCGTTGCGCTGCTCGGGTGACGCTCCGGGACGGGGACCGCGGCCGTGAGCGCTGCCCGGGCTTTGTCCGGCCGCGCTCAGCATCGCCCGGGCTCCGCTCCCGTATTTTTAGCAGCATCTGATCCCCAGTAAGTAACTCTCCCGGCGCAGCGGATCCTGTTTCCCCTCGGTCGTGTGGGGCACCGAGCAGGGAAGTGTTGCCCATTGTTCGGTGTTTTTTTTTTTTTTCCTCTCTGTTTCAGAGAGAATCTGTTAATTTACAGCTTGATGACGAATCGAGAGGGTGGGGGGAGAAGGCTGGGTGTTTTCTCTCTTTCCTCACAGCAGAGGATAACGTCGATGTTGAGTGCTGATGGCGTTAATACAAAAGCCCCTGCTCTTGGCCCCTCTGGCCGCGGGAAGGGGAAGCTGAACTTGGGGTTGCACTTGTCTGCTCCCTGCCATCTCCATCCCCATATATAGAAATGTATATTGCCCTAAACGAGCCATCTACAGTCAACGGTTGTACAGCACTAAAAAACGGGAAAAAAAAAATATTCCGTTGGTATAACCGCACATTTTATTCAAGTTTTAAAAGTGTTTTCCTATCTGAGATAATTGGATGTGTTCCAGAGAAATCTATAGAAATGACAGTTGAGACGCAAATTCTGGAGGGTGACTTGAGAGCTCCCTGTTCCCTAGGATGGGAGTCACTCAGTAGTTGCAGACCTTGACGTACAATTAACAAAATCACAGGAAGTATTTAGCTGGGCAGATGTGTAATCTACAAATGCTTTAACAGGTTCAAGAATTACAGCCCTGGTAGGAAGCCCTGTGAGTGTTGAAGAGAAGCCCCATAAGTAGCAGCCCTTACTGGTGCAGTGAAGCTGCGCTGGTGTTGCTGGGCAGTGTGTGCCTGTTTCGTTTAGGTGCAAAAGCTTAATATTAGAATAAATTTCACGATGTGGGGAATTTTTTTCTGAGTTCTGAACTACATCTGCTGAAGTCCAGTAAATGGAAAGTGCTTGGTGGCAGATTCAGTTTTTTAAAGGTTGTGTTATTCTAAATTAAGCCTGAATTGGCTATGCGGTTTCGGAATGCATCGTATTTTTGTCAAATCCACATATGAAGTTTGACTGTTTGTGCTATTTATTGCATTTACATCTGTGATTCCAGGAGGACTTGTGGAGATTGTTTTTTTTTTTTTTTCCTTTGAAGACAACCTGTTAGGTCTTGTAAGAGTCACAAATCAAGTATATGCTCTGTGCAGGCCTTCTCATGTGGATTTTGGTGTAGATAAGTGCTCTTCCTTCGTTATTTTTTTTTTTTATTTTTTCTTGATGAAGAACTTCGTGTTCGTAAGTGTGGATAGTTGGTTGAGAACACAGTAGACAGTAAAATGAACCTACAGGTGTCTATTATTGAGTAAGTGTATATTCATAGCAAAACTTCCTTCACTTGAATAGAGCTGGGTAGTATCGGGTGATGTGCCTACAGGTGCTTGGCTGTCTCGAACATTGCTGGCTGTCCTGAAAGCCCCTCCGCTCGCTGATCCTAGCAATTCCTAAAGCTTCACGTAAAGGTAGCATTTTGTGTCTCATATAGTCAAAATTCAAAGCTACTGTTTCCACAGGTCTTGAACCACAATGGTTTGTGATTTAAAAAAAAAAACAAAAAAAGCCTTACCTACAATATTATGCAGCATTTCACACACACTTTGAGGTTGAGGGGATTTATAATTTTAAATTGTTTGGGGTTTACAAGATGCACAAGCCAGACTCCAAATGTGAACAACTCCTTATGCTCCGTTACTGCTGTTGTGCTAGCAATAGGTCGCGCTCTCATTTTAACTTTCAAGTGGCAGCTTGGATTCAGCCTTACAAATGGGAATTTAGGAGTTTTGTCCTTGTTTGCGATGATTGCTTCTTTCACAGTGTCTTAACCAGAATTAGAGTGTGTATAATATAGAGACATTAGGAATGAAGAGGATAAAATGAATTTGAAAACTTGTTCGTGGCAACTAGCAGTGTGTGCAAGAAACTGGGAAATGAACAATTTGAAATTTAACTACTGAGATTTCAGCTGTAAAATTGACATATTTTAGAAGAGAACAAAATCTAGTAGGTTTGCTTCTCTTGGGTTTGCAGCAATGATGTGTCAACTTCCTGAATAGGTCTTGCAAGGTATGCAAACTAGGAGAAGGAAGCTTGTTGGGTGAAGGTATGTAGAAAATGACTTCTCTGTCTCTTGTCAACATAATACAGAAGTTAGTTACATTTTAAATACTTTTTTGTGTTCTGACAGGATTTTGCCATGGGCATCCAGACGGAAATCTTGTTAAGCTGTAATTTTTATTTAGCTATTGATTTCTAACCGCAAAATGAGCCCCCAATAATCATTTCAGTATTGCATGTCAAATTTCTTTTATCAGTGAGTGCTGTTGAACTGGGTTTGTGAAATTCCTGCTTCCAAAATTGAGATTGACAATTGGATTGGCAGTATGGACCCATAGAGTAACGGGGAATATAACTTCCACTCAGAGGCTCTGCATATATATACCTGTCTCTGCTCTCAGTTTCTGTGGCAGTATGTGTTATAAGCTACAGCAGAAAGGCTTCAGAGAGGAAGCATCTTTTTAATCAGGTATCTGAGTTAATGAGAAAACGGTCCATTAAAGCATCAGGCGTTTTCCAGTGCATCAAGCTTAACGACTAATGTGGGAAGTAATTAAAACACACTGAAAAAAGAGTGTGTTTGTATGGTGGGGGAAAGGAAGTGATTTCAAGAGTGGACCAGCGTTTTCATAGACAGACACTAATTTTGGATGCCTCCATTTTAGAACCCAGAGATTACAACTGTTTTTCTAAGTGTTAAGCACATGCAACTCCATTTTTAACCAGTGAATCTGTGATTAGGAAGGAGTTAGCTTTGGTTTTGTTTTTTCTCAAGTCCTCAAAATTGAGTATGCTTTCAAGTTTGTTTTCCTTTTCTGTGTATGACTTCTTCGCCATCTGTTGGCAATATGCCTTCTGCTGTTTTTCCACACAAGTTCACTGTTTTTTTCCAGTTTCTCTTACTTCTAGTAGTTTTTCTCAAAAACTTTATTTTGCAGAACAGATGTGCCCCTTTTCTTAATCCTTGTCTCCTATTTCTGTTCTTAAATAGTTCCTTAATAGTTGCAGGAAATAATTTGCCAGTTTATTAAAATTTGGAATTTTACACAGTGAAGTACAGAATACTTTACATCTTTTCTCCCTAAGTTTCTACAGAGTACTACTGTGGACAAAATACACTGCAGTCTTCTAAAAAAGATGTGTATACCACTTGCTGAATTAATAAGCTAAAAGCATGAGAATTAAGCACAAGTTCTTGATATTGATACTGAACTTATAAAAGCACATTTGATATGTTGATGTGGCACATAGACTAATAAAATATTTTACGCCTTTACCTGAAGAGATCCAAAGCGTGCTCCAGTACTTAGTACCACCCTGTGTTGTCTTAGAGGCCCAGATAAAATGTTTCAGTGGCTTTTTTAAAAATTATTTTTTTTTTTTTTTTTTTTTTGGAGGGATTAATTTAAAACCTTTTGACCTGGATAGTCCTTTGATTATTAGGCTGTAGGCACAGAATGAGACGAGAGATTGCAAACATGAGCTTAACCCAGTGTCATGCTCCCATAATCTTCCAAAAGCTGTTGGAGACAGCAGGTTTTGAAAGCGCAATTGAGGATGTCTCATGGCTTCTCTTAAACTGAGGTTGCTGCAATAGCCTCCTTGGGCCTCCTCTGTTAACTGAGTGTCACTTGTACGTGTTGTACCCTCGTCCCCATCCTTCTGTCTTGTCGTGCTTCATTCCAGCCATCCCCAGTTCAGGGAGGTGGCATGGCAGCCTGTAGTGATGGTGCCCTAGGTCCCTATTAAGTCACTCTCCATGATCCTCTCAGCCTGAGCGCGCTGCAGTAGATGCAGCCCTGGAGTGTTGCTTATCCAAGAAGCTGAAGTTGTCCCCAGTTTGAACAGTCAGAAAATTTTCTTGAAATACTCTACTGCATTTCTATGTGGAACTTGCTCCTGTGGATGCATGTGTTGGATGTATTTTGCTCAACAGAGAAACAAAGCTTTTATTATGCTCTCATCATGACTGAAGTAATATATTACATTGGTGTTCTGATGCTGTCTTTTCAAAGGCATGGTAATTAATATCATTAAAAATTGCAAACCAAATTAATTCTGATACAGGAGTTGCACCCATTTATAGAAACATCCATACAAAATTCTCTTGGGCTGCGAATGAGATGATTTATCATCTGTGATTACGTGTATTGTACAAGAAGGAAGACTATGGTAGTATAATGTGTTACAATTTAGCGTTGAGTGGTTGTGCAAAGCTAGAACTGTGGGTATATGTTGGAAGAGCATAAGAGGAGGAAAGATGCAATGGGAAAACATTACATACGGAAAGCTATCCATCAAAAAAACCAAACCAACTAGTAAGTTTACTTTCATGTAAGAGAAAGGAGTATATTTAAAAATTGCCTATGCAGGTCTTGCGCTTTTCTCTGCTTGTCCTCCGCATCTTGTTGATGACATCTATGAATTACAGCTGCGTTTGTGGATGTGAACTGAAATACTGCTCCAGTCCACAATTTCTCAGTCTGGTGGAAACTTCAAAGGGTTTCAAACAAGAGTGTCTCTTTGTTTGTGTGTTGCTGGCTGGTGCCTTCTGGCAGCAGTGCCCGAGGTGGAGATCAGCTTCAGTGAGGAGACAAAGTGACGGAGAAGCTGAAGTTGAGGGTGCGCTGCATGGATAAGAAATGGTAGAGTAAGCCAGTGATGTTTTGTGTTTATTTCTTTTCTAGAATATGATTGCTTAAGCTACCTCATATAATGCATTCTCAAAAATGAACAAGTGTTGTAGTAGTATTCTGGAATAATCTCTCTTAACTGTGAAAGACCAAGCACTATGTGATAAAGTCACTCCTGAGAAATGCTGCATTCAGAAAATCTGTAAGCCGTCCATGTCTTATGGTGCAGTTCTGGTAAATTATTTGTATGTGCAAAGCAATAATAAATTTTTTTTTTAACATCTGTATAGGGATATACACTTTGCCTCTCCAGACAGTAATGAAATATGTATTATGAACTTCATTGTAATAGCATTCAAGATTATTTGGTTAGTGAACAATATGCCATGACACTTCTTACTCCTTCCACATCTGAAGAACTTAGCAAGTTTTCTAGAGAATTATATTGCTGGTAATTGGTGCTAGAGGGAAAGTTTCCTGAGGGTGCTAAGTCTAACTCCCTTTCTAGATAACAGTTAGAAAAAACTGCACCTGTATTTCCTGTCTTAATGCATACTGGTATCAGCATAGCCTGCTAGGCTGGCTGATAGGTGCTGTCTTCCATTTTGCTAGTGAAAAAAGCTGGGAGGCAGGGGGAGAAGAGAGGAAGGCAGGCAAATCTGAAAATAAAGGATACCAGATGGCATTACAGAGTTAGGTAACTTTAATCTTTAAAATACCCATTCATAACCTGTTTTTAATGAATATCTTAATGAGTATTGGCTGAATATTGTAATTCTTTGCCTGCTTAAAATGGATTTTTAACTCCAGTTAGTTATAAATATGTTAGACATGGCTAGAGGAAATGGGAAGTGTATGCTGATGTTGGAGTTCTCTGTGTTATCTTTCTATTATGAAAATTAGAGCTGGTTTCTAGACTCACTCTCGTTGAGTCGGCAATCAGTAAAGATCTGTTCCTAACCATTCTGGCCAGAAGATTTTCCAAGAGGAACTTTGAAAAGAAGAGAATATGTTTATAATCACATTCGATGGAGTACTGCTTGCTGGTTTACATGGATTTCTGCAAGGAATGTCTTAAGTTGGATCAAGATGCTATACAAGGTCCGTCCCTGTCTTCCATGTCCCTGTTCATCACTTCAATGAAGGAAAGAAGCTCAGTTTAATGAACACTTCTGCAGACCCTGCTAATGGTTGTAGGCAAGCTGGTTGCAGAATGTAAGGTCAAGAAACTAAAAATAACACCACTTGCTTGTGACAGACTTGTGTCTTCCAATCTTTGTACTTGTCCTTGTTACTGCCTCGCCATAGACACACACAGAGAAACATATTTATATTTTGAAGAGGTAATGGTCTGTGGAATAGACTAAAGTAAATCAGCTGTGACTTTTCTATGAGCTAATGAAACAGTTCCTAAGAGACCAGAGAATTACAAAATGAGCAGGTTTTTAGGGATGTCATGGCTGAGTTAGAATAAAACCTCTTCAGTGGGAAAAAGCTGAAGAGTCACTGTTCTTTGACTCTAAAAGGCAAGACAAGCTTCAGTCTTGATTTAGACCACAAGAAAAATTTGCCCTGACATTATGAAGGTCTCAGAAGTGAAGATGTGTCTTGCTTCCTGAAGGTGGGTTGTGTTTTTGTAGATGCTATCTTTCTTCTTCTTCTGCCAGCCTCTCGGGGGGCAGCCACAGCAGCAACCTGTCCCAGCAGAGCTAGAGTCACGTGTAGCTTCTTGCTGAGTAAAACTGCACTGTGGACTTAAACTGAAAATAACCCCACTCCCAAAACTGAACAAAACCAAACAAAATCCACCAAAAAAATCACTCTAGCAGCTCTAGCAGAAGGCATCGTCATTCTTAGTTCAGTCTTCCATTTAGTTTGAAACTTTTAGCAAATTACTTAACTGGTCTGTGCTTTAGTTTCCTCACTGTAAAATGAGGAGGAAAGGAGTAATAAACTTTATCTTTAGTGCAGGCATGTTTAGTAATCTAATTCATGTTTGTGAAGTGTTCCATGATAATTCAATTTTAATAAAATAATATTCCTCCATTACATAACGAACCTCTGCAGGAATTTACGACAAACCTGCTGCTGTAGAGAGGGAGCTTTATCAGAAGATCTGTTTAAGGCAGTAGATAAGTCTCCTAAAATCTGTTTGGAATCTGATAGTTCAGCGTTTATTTGGCAGCCTGCGTTCCAGATGCTCGCTTAGTAGGAATGAAGAGGCCATGGAGATGGCAATAAAAAATCTTGCCTAATCAGGATGATGAATCTTTGTTATGCTGGAAGATTGTGCTTTCTTTCAGACAAGCTAACCCAAACAAGCAACACTGCCTTCCCCAAAATCTAGGACCACCGTGTGTTTAGGAAGCTCTTATGTTTCCTGTATGTACCCCTGGTTCATATCTGTGATCGGCAGCTGTTGCTTGCCATACATCTGGACTTTGGTTTCTGAACCACAGAAAATAAACTAGTTTTATGTTTTGAAGAGATAATGATCTGTGGAATGGACTAAAGCAAATCAACCATGACTTTCCTATGAACTAATGAAACAACTTCCAAGAGATCAAACAGTTATAGAGAGTGGTTATTTACCAGTCCTCCATAGGAATCTGCCAGCTGCTCTGTTTCTCTTCAGTGAAGAAGAAAGTCAGAATGCCAGTGGCATAAAAGCTGCTGGGCCACGATCCATGCGCAGTGACACGGACAAACAGCAGATGCGTGCAGCAACTGGAGGAGGAGATAAAAGAACCGTCCTTTCAACCGCAGTTGCGTCAGCCAAATCACAACCAGCTGGTTTATTGCATCGGGCATTTGTGCTGATCCACCAGAATGCTCGCGCATGCTCTCCGCTTCGTACACGTGCGCGCACGCATACCGTCGTATCAAAGGCTGGGCTGATTTTTGAGCGTTCTCATCCTGCCTCTGCTTTTAGTTTAGGATGATGTAGACCTGAGGTGCCTGGGGGAGGACTGAAACTGTGGGAGGAATGAGAGAAACTGTGACTCAGGAAATTCAGTTCTTCCCTTAGCCCCAGCATGCAGCGATGAATGTGCAGACTATTATCCCTGCATTACTGAAACCTGTTTCCCTTGATTGTCTTTTTTGGGCACTGGAGAGGCCTGTGTGTCCTCTTGTCTGCTTTCTTCCTCACTCAGAGCAATTTGTATTTCTAGAGGGATAGTTCAGAAACAGTCCTTGTATGTAGTTCACTGAACTCCAAGGCCGAATGCCCATGCGGGGACAACCTCATCCTCAGTCAAAGATAAATGTCAGCTGGATGGCAATGCTGAGTTTTCCAGAGCTTGGGATTGTAGCCCGTGTGCCATTAGAGTTTGGACTGCTAAGAGAGGTCCTAGAAGCATCAAGGAAATTCCTGGTTTATGACTAATAAAATCTAATGGAGCCACGTGAATATCCAGTGGTAAGCAAAAAAATCATTCAGTCAGTGCTGGTTTGGACAAAAGCAAGCAATCTGCTATTCTGCAGCCACAATTAAAACCATAAAATTTACTAGATACTGCCAGTTTCTAATCTTTGTCATGGCAAAACTGCTTAAAAAAAGACTAGAACATAACACTGAAATATGTCTATAACATAGCTATATATACTTGGACAGCAGTTCTGTACATACTGCAAGGTTTCCCTATCGCTCTGTATGGCTCTCCTGATGATTTGTATATAAAGCTCTAGCCAGAAGGAAATGGAGCAATATTTATCTGTCTTCATTTAATCCTGTAAGATGCATCTTGGTAGTGGGGGATACAAATCTCTTATGACTCAGTGTGTGAATGTTGCAGAATTGGATGAGGCTGGGTGCTCTTGCCCTTTCTGTTTCAGAGCTGTGGGAGACTCATCTAAGAGATGAAAGTGCATCAGATTCCATTATTTCAGTGTCTATGGGACAGTATAATGCATGACTACTCTGGGACCATGGCTGTGTCTGACTTCTATTCATCATTGTAATTAAACCCAGATACAGAGTTTGTTCTGTGCACTGCACATTAATCACAGCATTTTATTAACATGGTTCTTGAAATCTGTAATTCAGACATAGTATAATTTTGCAGTATAGATTAAGACCAGTATTTATTTTGCCTGAATAAATACATTTTATTTAAAGTTCAGAAAGAGAAGTGATTGCTCTCAGGTTTTGAGCAAACAGGTGCAAGCATTGCTCGACTACAGACGTACCAAACTGCTAAACTGGTTTGGTCTGTACTGTTGCTTAACAGAAAGCAGTTAACCACTGTTTTCGGTGGAAACTATATAAAAGGCTCAGATCAGCAAACTAATGCTCTAAATTCAGGTTTAGTTAAGAGACTGAAATTAACATTTTAACACCTGTAGACTTTATTTTATGTTCTATAATAGTACTCGCTTAATTGCCATTGCCCGTTTTTGATGTTTTGGGATTTCTCTTGGTTGATTTCTATTTAGGTATTTTGATTTGTATTGCAGTTGCATCTGTATATCTTCAATTTAGCTGATGAAATGTGACTAAGTCATTGCTTTAGTGTCTGCTTCACAGAATTCTGTAATGTTGTATCTATATATTTGGAGACCTTGAGGCAGTTGCGGATTGTCCAGTGGAGAATGGCATCCTTGAAAGCATATTGCCCTTCTTGGAAGGAAACAATATAACTTTTAAAATTCAAGCAAAAATACTTAATTTAAATTAATTGTTAATTCTTTTCTAGGTTAGTGCTTTTTCACCTCTTAGTTCCTGGGTCTCTGAGGCTCTATGGGCTGGTTTTTTTACAGTGCTCACAAGAGCTAATAAAATCCCATCTGTAGTCACTAAACTGAGAATACAGATCCACACCTCTACTTGACAATGTTTGGGGATCTGCAAATCGGAAACTAGTAAGAAGCACTGCATAGGTAGCCTTACTCTAAGGTCTGTCCTGAGCCAGGAAAACTCCTCCGCCTGCCCTGATAGAGGCACACTGCTTTAGCTAATGGCATCCATGTGGTGCTGCAGTGGCTGTGATGGCCAGGAACCCCCCAGCAGCTGGATTGGGTTAGATGATGGCTTTTGGCCCCAGCCTGAGAGAGATGCTCGGTTGCTGTCCCACCCCACCCTTGACTGGAAGTGGTAGTGTGGTATTTAATCCATCGAAGTCGATTCATACGGTAACTTGCCTGGAGCTCTGCTGGGTTGTATATAATCCTTCCACCTAGTCATCTCTGTAAGAACCAAAAATGAGGTGCAAGGAGGGGTTTTACATTATGTCTGAATTTGGACAAACTCTTTGGGATTTCTAATTGAAGTTGTATTTATTTTACTGTGTGGCTAAACTACTGGAAGTAAGTTTACCAAAGAATGCCCATTCCTTTTGTAAATATAGCAGGTTTCTTGATTTACAGTAGATGGAGTCAGGTATTCAGACACAATGCTTAATGACTAATTATTGTGTTTTTAAAAATCCTTCAGGAAAGAAAAAATACTATCGACACAAAATTCCATGCTCCAAGTAATCTTTGTTTTCTTCTGTAAGCTGTATTCTTGTTCAATGAGTAACCTGTTTTTATTACCTCCCAGAAGCAGCAAGATGACCTAGATCTAGAGCTTCCTGGGGAGAAGTTCACTTCACCCTATATATATCTTCTCCTGAAGTGTCTTTATGTAGCTGTCGCCTACTCTGAGCTGATAAACTGAGGAGAAAAGAGATATAGTTTTAGGCTGAGGTAGGAAAGGAGGGTGTTTTATCCTTCCTCTTTTTTTGGGGTCTAGTAAATAACATCTTATGCACATGCCACTATCTGGATTCCAGCATGGCGAAGGCCGGACTTCCAAACTCCCAGCTGCAACATACAGAACTTCACGTCTCTGTGTCTCCTCAGTGTGCTGCGGCTGAATAATGACCAATTACCTCTTGGTTAATGAGTGGATTGGATCATGCCTTCGTCCTGGCAGGAGTTGCTGCAGTGGACTCTGAACATGATATCCTGGGGTCAATGTGTTCCTCGCTCTGGTCGGATCACACAGTTGGAGATTCCTCCAAGCAGCACTGCTGGCGTGGTGGTATTTTTATTGGAAAGCAAGAACTGGGAAAATGGTAGTAACAACTACGTAACAGATGCTACCAAACAGGCTGTTTGTTGGTGCTGAGGGATCAGACAAATGTTTCCACCTCAGGGTAACGAGTCAAATGGTGAAGAGTACTGTAGGCTGAGAGAAATTTGTCCATCCCTTTGTCAGTGTAAAGCATTTTTTTAAATATAGGGGAGTTTATCTGAGGCAGTGTGTCAGCAACTTGAGCTCTTTGGGCTTCTGCAGCCTTTCTGGGGAGAGAAGGGTACTTTCTGTGTCCCTAAAGAAAGTGCCGCTGCCTGACGACACCACACTGGGGACAGATGCCAATGAAACCCATTGATGGTCCTGTGTTGGGTTGTGTATCTCTCCGGCATGTGGGGAAACTAGCATCTGCGTTTGTTTTACTTGATCTGAGGCAGGATGGTGCCCCAGCACTTAGAAATAATGGCTTTGACTGACACGACTCGGGAGTGAATGCAGCTGAGGCCAAAGGAGAGGCTTGGAAGCTCTCTCTGTGTTCAGTGGACCATGAGCTGAAACGTGGCGTGCCCTGTGATCGGTGTTGCGTGCGTCCATGTTTCTGGCACAAGGAGGTCTGATCTAACCATCCGCTGCTGCCAAAAGGGATTGCTTCGCTTCTTCCCTCCCGTTTTCCGCTTGCAGCCATGTGCTCCGCAGTTGCTTTGTGGTGGCTTTGGTGCTTATCTGATCCCTCGGTGAGTCAGCTCATGCCCATCAAGTGTCTGAAATGGGTTCTCAGGCTCTTATTTTCATCCTGTCAGATTAGTGAACCAAACTGACTTCCTGGTGGAGATTGGATTTATCTGCACTCTTTGCCATCTATATATCGCATTTTTACTTTGTGACATCTCTGGAAGGGTCTAGAGGTGTCAGGTATTAGATGTGTGCTATTACCACCAAGTATTCCAGGAGTTTTGGCTTCTCCATGTTGCAGCTAAGGATATACTCAGACTTAACTGCATACCAGAGCATGCACTGAATGAGTATTTGACACTGGTTTGGGTGTGAGTGCGTTTGGGAATGGTCTGTACATGAAATGCAGTCGAAAGGTGCCGTTTCTAACTTCAGTAGGGCGGTGATTTCTGTTGGAGGAATTTTGCTGCTTCAGGACAAATCTCTGGTGTAGACAAAGTCTTAAGTCTGTTTTTCTTAAATGTGATCTTTCTGGTTTAAAATAAAAAACAAACCAACAAACCAAACCAACAAAACATAATAAAAGAACAGAAATCTGTGTACCACAACCACCATTAAAGATGCTTGGATGCTTTTCCTCGCTATTTTCTTTTTTAAAGAAGCTTCATTAATGTTACCTAACAGTTCATGAGTGTATTTGGTAAGTACAGGAATGGGTGAAGACTTTCACAGCCTGTTCATGTTGCACAGCAGACTGTGATATCCCTTGGGACACAACTGACTACAGTAACATCATTCATCTGCATTGTGGGGTGCTGCTCTGCCTCTTGCCTCACACAAGCCTTCCAGTTATGACTCTGTGGATGGTTTCCAAAGTCTGAACATAACTTGGCAAGCTTTGTCACTGCTGTTAGGAGTTTGATTACCTTTGTGCGTATGTATGTGAGGACTGCCAGTGTATGTGGCTTTGAATAAAACAACCTCCCTGTTGTCTAAAATGTTTCAAATTAAGACATTATATAAGTATGCAAGAGCAGAAGCCAAGCTGGCCACCTCAATTTGGCCATCCTGTTTTATATGTTGTGACTCCTTATTCTAGTCTGGTGTCCCTTAGGAGAGGCCACTAGTTTCCCATTGAAGCCAGTCTTACTTAAAGCAAATTGAGGGACAAAAACTTGTTCCAACAAATAAACTTGAGAAGCAAATCTTGCCACTTCTTCACGTGTCTGCTTATGCAGCACTACCCGCTCTTGTAATTTCTGTGGTAATGCCGTGGTCTTACATAGCTCGAACCCCCTTGCTCGGTACCTTGCTGTTTAGTTTTCTGAATTCAAAACCAGTAATGCTGAACATGAACAGTAAATACCATCTTTACAGCTTTTTTTTTGGATCTCATGAGCCAAGTTGGGTCAGGCTTAATTTTTGGCTTGGTTACGTACAAAAAAAAGCCCCAAAGCCACAGGAGATGGGGCTGCTGGGGCAGTGAGGGACACCCTTCCTTGTCAGTCACCAGTAAGCAAACGACCCAGCACATTGTTGGGACTGTGGGGGCCTGGAAAGCTGGAGAAATCGTTTTCTGAAAGACTGCTTGCTGCCACTAATGTTTCCTTGGTTTATTTCACAAAATACGCTGGCCAGGTTTCAGTTTGAATACAGTAAAGCGTTTCAGCTGGACAGAATGTAACTATTTAAATTAGACCAATAGCTGTTGCCTTTTCTCCCTTAAAAAGACTGAAGTAGCACATCAAACTGAAGAAAGATAGGTATTTTTTTTAAACCCTAGATGCAGACTGGTTACTGTGTTCCAGCGATGAAGTGCCTATATATCAACATAGAGCGCATTAATCCCACGTATACTTGTTCCTTGATGACCTTAGGTTTTGCTTGCCACAGGCCAAATCCTCGCCAGTGGTGCAGCTGCCCGGTGCTACTCAAGCAACACAAGTGGGTTTGTAAAGCTGGAGATTTCAGAATGTGCTAAAACTTCCAGCTAGCATGCGGTCAGCAGAATAAGCTTTATAAAGGTCTTTTTCTCAGCTCTGCCTTCACTCCTGCTCCTACCTCTAGATTGTGCTGTAGGAAATGGGGTTGGCCAAGAACTTTTGTGCTTACACCATAGGTGTTTTCACCAGTGGGCTATTAAAACCCAGCAGAGATCAAACCAGAATTGCTAACGGAAAATGATTTTGTCCAAAAATTTCTCACCTTTAAAGCTTTTTGTTTTGTTAGTGTCTTAAGCTCCCAGATGGACATGACTGTGTCTGCAGACATTTATAATAGCCTCAACAAAATGAGGCTCAGATTTAATGAGTGTTATCTTCTGTATTTTATTTAAATTAGCTTTGAGTTAAATATGACAAGCATTATTGGTAGTTGTTACACTGCATCATAGATTATATTAATTCAGATAACAGCCCTGTTCAGTACAGTGCTGGAAATTGCATGTTAACAGGTGTGTGAATTGGTCTGTTTCCTGGTGTCTGTGAATAGGGGTATATATGGATAGTTATGCATATGCTCAATGAAGTTATTTTCTGCAGATAATGTATGATTTTTGCAAGATGCTGGTCAAACTTTGCCCTTACTACTCCTACAGGCAGCCTCTTTTGATCAGCCGAGAACTAAGGCTCAAGAAGCTGTTTCACAATTCTAGATTTTTTTATGGCAAACTTGCATCTGTTATTCTTGTACCGAACAGAACTTTAATTGTTTTTCTGGTTTACTTTTCTGATTTATTTAGAGATCAGTCCTATATCCCTTTCAGCCTTTGTTTTTCTAGGCTAATGCTTCTATTTTTATTTTGTTTGTTAGTGGATATGATATTCAAGCAACTTGGTTTTCCTGAAAAACAAAATCTGTCTCATCCATAGTGAGTGAAACCAAACAACCGCCCACAACGCCCCACTCCCCTCACCCCCCCCCCAAATGCAAAAAAGATTAAAGCAGGGCATATTTTAAGTGATTGAGGGGTCACTGACTGACTGCTCAGCATCTTGCAGTGAATTTTGTCGTGGTGACTGATAATGGAAGTCACAGACAAGATTTACTTTAAATCTGCAGAACATGCAGCTCAGAAGTCCAAGGAAAAAGCACCCTTTCATGCACTGCTAGCCATTAGCCTCATTGGGGTAAACCATTCCAGAACATGCTGAAAACCTCACCAGGAACACAGTGTTACATGAAGTGATAAAAAAAGATCAGGACCAAGCCTGTAAGTTATTCCAAGGCTAATTTCTGTACAAAACTTCAGCAGAGCAAAGAAATTTTCTTTAACCTGATCTGCCAGTCTGAAATTGCTCTGTAGGGTACTTGCTGTATGGCTTTCAGCAGATTTCATTTGATGAACATCGGACTCATTTTTTCCAAAGTTCATGGAGAAAGCCATGCCCAGCCCTTTTCTGCCCCCAAGGAAGCATCTAGAGCTGCTTATCTCCCAAAACGATCGGTTTATTTCTGCTTCTACTGTCTGATTCAAAACAACAAATGAAAGAACAAAAAATTGTTTGCTTTGGTAATTTCTATTCATGTCTTTATTGCAGTAGAGATCCGCCTATAGGAAAGGAGGTATCCCAAATAAAGACAGGAATTCAGACTCATCTTGTTACCTTGCCTATTTGTTTCAGAGATTACTCAGCAAATCTTTTAGTGTCCCCAGGGAAGAACCTTCCCTGACTTCACTTAACTGCGGCAGTGCATAGGGAGACAAAGTAAGTTTAGTTCTGTAGGTCCTCGGACTTGGATGAGGAGCACTAAATGCCATCTGCTTCCTAGGCTACTCTGCTGCACCCGCTGCCTCTCAGAGATGCATGAGAGGTGTCCTTTCAGGGACCATACGGTGAGCTAAAAAGATAACTAAAATATTTCTGTAGTAATTGAGTGATGATATTTCTGCTTATGGAGTTAAAATCCAAGCAAGAAGCTTCTTTTTCTCTTCTCTTCGAGCTTATCTAGCTATTACAGTTATCTCTGTAGTTACACCCTAATGAATCCAAGCTAACAAGGTGTATTCTACACTAAATGTCATAAATTTAAACAAAAAAACCTCCAAGGGTTTTCTTGGTAGCTGTTTTGCTGTGGCTGTGTGTATTTTTTTTTATATGGTAACATACCGAATACCTCCAGACTTACTGCCTCAGAGCTCAGTGTTACTCCATTCAGGTATTTTGTCACGACCGCAGTTTGTCTGTGTGTGTATAAACTGGCAAAACTTACTTTAGTGATTGTGTGGGTTGTAGCAGGACATGGTTATTCCACCCTGAACATTAATGCAGGAGAACATGATAAGTATAAATACTTCTTTATATCTTCATAAAGCCTGAAAGAGTGTCAGTAGCATAATGTTAATGACATTAGCATTTCATTTCTGACTGAGAGGCATCGAAAGTAGTACGTACCTCACCTATGGTAGAGTTATGCAGGGCCTGAGTGGTTTCCTTGTACCCATGTGTCTAAGTCGGATATTTGAAAGTTACAGGCAATGTTCTTGGGAAACTAGCGCTTTTAAATTCTTATAGATGGCCTGTTTATTTCCATGTGATCTTCTCAACTCCAGCCCTAAAACTGCACCCTGTCTATCACTGTGTTAGGTGTTCAGGATTTCTGGTGTACTTCACACAGCATGAAAGATCCCTCGTTGTGTATGGATGAGCTAAGGCTGGAGATCTCCAGGCTTCACAGCTGCTCTCATACGGGTGTGTTGGGGTGAAATGAGGCTTTGTCTTCCAATCCGTCAGTCCATATTTGGAAAAATGACCTCTCTGTTTTCATGTCCCTCCTCTCAAACAGTTTTCTGTTCTTCTGAGATTTTGTAGCAGCCTGAGCCATAATTCAGGCAAGTACTTAAGTAGGCGCTCAAGTGCCACGTCCCTGGTAGTGTTTGAAATCCTTAATAAGTGTGGTACTGGGGTAGTAGTGGGGACATTTGTAGATCTTACAGATAATTGTAGTGAGCAGGATGAATCTGTTGTGGAAACCTCAAGTTTTCCTTCAGAAAGCCTGTTTCAGTGTAAATGAAGCTCTTGGTACCTTCCATGAGAGCGGGCATAAGCAGGGGAATGGCCTGACAAAATAGGGGTTTTTCTTCATCCCACTGGGGCTGGACAAGGTGAGATGGGAGCTGTGGCGGCTGCAGAGGCTGGGCTGGGCTCTGTGCTCCCCATCTCCCCTCCTCGCCTTTGCAGAGCCTTGGACCTGCTTCAGTTCCCCCTTCAAACCACCTACTCTGAAAGCACCTGCGCTGAAACGAACATAAGTATTTTTGGTGTAAAACCAGCACAGGCAAGATCCAAAGAAGAGTATTTAAAGAGAAAATTAGCATAGACTGAAAATGCTGATTAGACAGGTGGTTGATTATACAGTTAGTGAGGGACTCATTTGTTAAGCCGAATGTTTGCGGCTCGTCCTGGTTGCACCAGCAACTGGCTGTATGTTTCATACATAGCAGTGAAATGAATGTGTGTTTTCTGGTGGCAGATTAAAGAAATGACCAGATGCTTGTTGAACTGTCTCTATGCATTTAAAACTTTAAAATAAGTAGGAAAAACATGTTCTGGAAATATTTCGCTTGTATAACCAACTCCTGAGAGAGCTATTTATGATTTTTCTACCTGTTCTTGGCACAGGCCTTTTTTCTGTTAAAAGAGGTTTGACAGTTGCATGAGATCACACTTGGATTTGTGCCCTGCGAGCTAAAAATGCAGAGTCACTGCTTGTGAGGACAAGACTTTGCTGGAAAAAATAGAAACACTGCCCTTGCGTTCACTGCTAATACTGCATCGAAAAGTGGAGCTTCATCAAGCTTTAGTGTGCCTTAATATTCATACAGTCGTTCCTTGCTTTTAGATAGAGCACAGCTTTAAAAAACCCCAAAAAATGAACAGATTTAGTAGTAATCGTTTAATGCCTGAGACATTCCTTTAAGATTAATAAATGACTGGCTGAGATGAGCCGATAGCCTGAATCAATGTCTCTGGCTGTTTACAGCTGCTGCTCATTAACTCATAGTTGAAATAATTAGTGTTATTATCAAATGAGTCTAAACAAATAGCTGAATCGCATTTTTTGTGTGTGTTCGTTCTCACCGAAGTGGGAGATGGCAGCGAGTGTGTGCCTGGGAGGGGTGACCGTGTCCCCCCGAGGCAGCACCCGGGGCTGCACCGAAATCTCTTGCATGCAGCCCAGCAGTTCAGGGTGCTGTTGGTACCCCCCGATTCAAACCCCATTTCCAGCTTCAGAATGTGGAAGAGATCACAGAGGTGTCCTCATCGGTTGCCCAGGATCTGGTGGAAGGGAGGAGCTGTTGGCGGGGTGGACGGTGGGGTTGTCCTCGCCGAGCTGGCCCACCGCCGCCGCCGTTCCTGCACACAGAGACTCGTACTGCGTTTGAGGTGCCCTAATGTATGTCAGGTGTATGTGAGGCTTCATCTGTCTGTGGCTTTCTAAGCAGGCTAATGCAGAAACATGCTTAAAAACAGGCTGTGGTTAAGCTGTTACAAAATGCAGCATTGATTATATCCTTTAATTGGCCTCAGGAGGCCTCCTGGCTGCCTCTGCACAGTCCAGTCCCCTGCTGCACTGCCTAGGCTGAGGCTTCAAGTCACATACCTGGATCTTAGGGGCATCCACTCTGTGTTAGAAATTCAGACGCCGTTAAGAAAATAAAAAGGCCTGTGGATCTGAGTGTACCGTCAAACTGCCAAGGTGTGGCAGCTTCCTGCTTGAGCAAGCATTTGTAATTGAGGATGGCTTTGTTAAAAAGGCAATTAAAATATTTCAAATTGAGTACAAAGTTATCATTAAGTGAAGTATAACACAGATTTCCTGAGTTCTGAAACAAACCCTGCTGTCACGAGCTGCTTCGCTGACACGGTCTCAAGGCCGGTGCCCCACGCCAGCAGGCTCTCTGCTTCAGGTTTTCTTGCTCTGTGGTTACGCAGACGCAGCTCGTCACCAGCCCCATCTGCTTTTTTAAGCTCTTCTGCAATAGGATGTGGACTGTTACCACTTTTCTCCCCCAAGTCGTTTATCCTTAGTAGAGCAATCTGTTTTCTCTCCTTTCTCTATGGTTTGGCAGAGGTTTGCGCTGTGTGAGAGTCCCGCTCTCCTGAGTCCCTGTTTGCTGTGAGGCCTAATAGAAAATTCTTCATCAGGTTTCTGCTTGGCTTACCTTGCTGGGGGGAGCCCGTTGCTAGCCCACCTTCCTGGGCTAGCGCAGCTTGGCTGCGGTGCTCTGCCTCATCAGCCATTCTTTACCTGCTCCCTGGTCAAGCAGAAGGTCCTTGTCAAGGTTGGCAGAAGCCTTCTCCTGTGTATTTTTGGCTAGGTAACAGACTGCAACTCTATAAAAAGAACTACTATGTTCTCTTTCAGACTTCTTTTTTGGTGCTTGCTTACAACTGGGTGGCTACAGAAAAGTATTTTGTGTCTTCGTGTAGGATAGTACATCGGGGTAGATGATCTGAGATAGCTGCTGTTGATCTGCCTGTTTGTTCTCATTATCTGTCTTACCTCTTACCTGAAGCTAAACTGACACCTCCCAGAAGACCGTACATGGGGGTGATGTTCCAGCTCGGGCTCTTGACTCTATTTAAGTCCTGTTTTAGGAACTTGATGTATGAGGACTTGCATTCGATGTGATGGTTTTGGATGCGTGGTGAAACTTGCTTTAGGCAAGGCTGTTAAACTGCATTGTGGATAGCCCTCTTTGCTCAAGGAGGATGCCTGCTGTGTTGTTGGACGATAACGCCAAGATAACACCATACGCTGAGCCTAGAGATGAGATCATTTGTCACTTGATTTCACTGATCCTTTGATATCCTATTCACTGTATACTTTTTCTAAAATACATTCCTAGTTATGCATAATATTTCTCTGCTATATGTTACTGTGTTGTTATTAGTTCAAACTAGCACATTTTAACATACATATACATACGTCTTCTATTTACACACGGAAGTACAGCCTGTATTTATACTTCAGCATTCCTCCCCTGATGGATTGCTCATGCCTTCAGCTTATGTGCATTTTCGTGTTTACTCCCAGTTTTGGCCCTTTGTCCCCAGCCTTTCCTCTTGGCTAATTAGGGTTGATTTCTGTAATTTTCCTACCTCTTGTTCTTGTACTCAGAAGGGCTGTGTTGTTCTTAGAATTGCTTTCAAGCTGACCTAATTCTTGCCAAAAGGTATGTTTTAGCACTCTTGCTATTTTTCAAGTGTTTGGAGTCAGGATTTCACAATTGGCTTAAGTCCCAAAAGGGACACTCCTCCCATTTTCCTCTTGGATGCCCGTTCCCAACTTTTTCAGTGGCTACAGCGATCACAGAGTCAACGGCAATGGCTTGTTTGCTTTTCATGAGGTGAAGAGTCAGTCGGATCAGTGTCCTCACAGCCAGCGACTAGAGCTAGTGCAGGGGAAGTGGCAGGACCCGTGGTTCAGAGGCAGCACTGCTTTAGACCAGCTGGAGTCAGCTGCACCCCAATCCCCAAATTCCCTGAAATGACACCAGGAGATAAACAGGGGCTGCTCATGCTTAGCTCAGCTGCACCAGGTCTGTGGGCTCAGTAGGCACTTCAGGGCATAACGTGCACCATTACTTACTCTTAGTGTGTTACGTTGCCCACCCGATATATATATGTATATGCCTATTCTCTTCATCGGGTGCCTGCCTGTCCAGTAATCCGTATCAGGCCCTTCCTGTAATGGACTTGCACGGACTGGTCCGAGTGATGCAATGCTTTGGGGGTTACAGGATGGTAGATTTGGGCCAAGCTCATGTGTCAGGAGGCAGAAGTGCATGTGACCTAAGCTTTTTTGTCTGCTGTACTGTGAGGTGAGTCAAAGCCTCCGAGTGAGTGGTTTGGGTGGGTGCGCATGGGGGACGGTGTCCAGGACAAATCACACGTGTCTGAGATCACCGGATGAGCAGGGCAGGTTGTGAGCGAGCCGGTTTGCTGCGCTGAATACGGCACCTGGCACGGTGAGAGTCCGAGCTGCCTGCAGACTTTATATGTTACCCCGGATGACCAATACGAGCATTTTTAGCTGTCATCCCTTTGATTTATACTATAAACAAGTTGCACTGATTGATGTTTACCCTTTCCAGAAAGTAAATATGCGTCTGAAAGAAGTGTGAACAATTCTCCTATTTTGGTGTGGACTGTTAGTGTTCTGCCATAGCTCCGGAGTGCTTCCCCCATCTCTCGTGCTTGAATGCAGCCTCCGAAAAACATGTTAACTGGATTCATTTGTTTGGGGTGTTCTTTTTTATTTTTGCTTCCTGCTAGCCAGCAGTTTCACAGCAGTAAGTGAATGGGACACAGCAGGTTCACTCTGTACCTTTCAGCAGAAGGAGACAGTCTGAGATTTATTTGTTTTCAGCGTCTTCCACTACAGGACCATTTTCTTTTTCCCAAAACTTCAGGTTTTTATTTGTTGTTAAAGCTGCTCCTCATTTCTCCAGCAGCCGTCTTGCTTGAACCATAAGTGCTGTGTTTAACATAGCCATAGCACTATAATAAGCGTCTGTGTTTGCCAGGCATAAGAAGGGTTTTTGCAAAGATAACCGCTTGGTGTAAGTAGGAGAGAATATGTACCAATAATGCAGATGTTGTGGTTTGCTTATGGGGTAGGATGATCCACATACACGTGCTGTTCTTCTGCCACCAGCTGCAGAAATGACTACTGGTCCATTCTGCTAGATTTTCTCCTTACCCAGCTGCTTTGCTTTGTAGTCCTTGGGGTGTACAAGTCTCAGGAGGCTACATTTTGTGCCTGAGTGTCCTTAATTTAATGTTTAGGGGCAACTGTTCTTTCCTGGCTTTGCTAACTGCAGCAACTTGACAGAAAAGCATGAATTTTTGTAAATTGTTTAAGGATCTTTTCCCTCCCTGTATATATAAAAAAAAACCTATTAAAATAAACATGCTAGGAGCTGTAATAAGAGGACTTTGTTACCTCTCAGAAGTTGTGGCCTGATGCTGTAAGTGGAGCTGTCAGTGGGGCTGTCTGGAGAGATGGAGTCAGTTCTCTGGTGAGCATTTTGATGGTCTGGGATACACTGGTGTATGTTACCCACTTTCCTGAAGAAATTCACACCCTGATGTTTGGGATCACTGGAGAAAGGAACAAGGACAGCTAAAACCAACACGAAGCTGGTGAACAAGAATTCAGTTAGTCGAACCGTACCCAAGGATACGGCCCTGGAGTCAAGAGAAACTTGCTGTGCAGCCTGGGAATGTAAAAACTGTCTGGTTGTGTCAGGAGATTGTGCTTCCAGGGATCAATTACTGCTTTTTAATTACTGCTTTTCCCCTACAACTCCTAATCTCTTGTATTTAGGTTTGCATTGATCGTTAATCAAATTTCAGAGCAGGTGACTCTACAGAGCAGCAGGTTATTTCCATCTGCCGGGTAAGGCTGGGTTTGCACTGGCCAAGCTGAAAAGGGCACTGTCACCTATTTTATCTTGGCAGTAGGTAGCTTTTTTGGTTTTGTGTGACAGCACAGGTAAGAAGCTTGAAAACGAAATCCCTTTCTCTAATAGCCCTTGTCACTGTCTAGGAAAGCAGCAGGCAGGAGGCATCTAGTTTGTACCTCCTCTCTCTGCCCCAGCCCTATTTTTGGTATAGCAAAGCTGAGCTCAGGGGACAGGTAATATTTTAAGAGTCAGCAGCCAGGACTCACTTTCATGGTTGCTTATCTTTTCCAACTAACTCTTCAGGTATATTTATTTCTTAGTAATTTCAATGGAATAATTGTGGAAAAATGCAAAGGACAATTTTACAGTTTCAGTAATAGCTTAGATGAGGCTGCGCCATCACTGCGGAACCACTGTGGCTTTCACCAAAAACACCTCCCTCTGAAATGATGTATGACTCAAACCGGGTGTTGCTTCTTAATTGGTGTTAGCAGCTGGAGAAACACTGTGCAGATCCTGCAGGTTCCTCTCCTCTGTTGCAGACCATTTCCTTAGTCTGTT
The DNA here is from genome assembly GCF_000737465.1 of Haliaeetus leucocephalus. Classification (NCBI taxonomy): domain Eukaryota; kingdom Metazoa; phylum Chordata; class Aves; order Accipitriformes; family Accipitridae; genus Haliaeetus; species Haliaeetus leucocephalus. The sequence goes on along the minus strand of NW_010973284.1, from coordinate 5,076,088 downwards.
TTTATATTAATTACTGACCATATCTACAATGTCTAATTCATACAACACCAGAAATCTTATTAATCTTCCTTTAGGAGCGCCCTGGTGGGAAGCATGTACAAACCTGCACGCGCATCCCAGGTGCAGGGAGGGCCCTTGCTGGGGTTCGGAGTGTTGCTCTCCTACTGGCTATGGACCAGTAAGATCTAGTACACGTGTTTATTTCTGCATGAAAATTCTCTATTTAATATTGAAATGATAATTGTGATACTAATAAAACTTTAAAGGAAAAACTGAGATATGAAATTCCGTACGTCGTGAGTTTGGGTTTTTTGTCCTTCAGTGCTGTCAAACTTACCAAGGAATATATCAAACAAACAAAAGTAAGAGCAGTTTTGTTTGAAAAGATCGTGAACAGTTAAAGTAAGCTCTCTCCAGCAAGCAGTGGTAGCAGAACAATCCCTTAATAAATCTTAAAAATGAAGTATACATTTATTGGGCTTAAAGTTCCAGATGAATCAAATATACATTCAAAATTTAAATTGTGTGATTAGTCTCCTTAGGGAGGAATGTGGGAATCCTGAGTAATGCAAGGACTTGGAACCATATTTTAAAGGTGAGCGTCTAATTAGTAGAGTGGTGCAGTGAATCTGTTTTGAAACATATTATTATTTGTCAGGAGAGAACTTGGATCTTCACACTTCTCACATAAACAAAGGGAATCAGTCTTTGGCATGCTTGAAAATTTGGTAAAGGATCAGTTACAGTTTTGCTTAATACGGTGTTAAGTTAATGCTTAATCTCTTTTCTGACTATATTACGAAGTGAATGGGGTCTGCAAGACAAACCCATGCTTTAGATTCCAGCTTGTGCCAGAACGGCTCCTCTTGTGTGCGTCTGGTCTGCTTGTCCGTCCCAAGTGTCCCCTCCAGATGGGAGAGGTGAGAGGAGGGGATTTTTCTTTCAAAAGAACTTTTTCAGCTATCGGAGTTATTTATACTGACTGGCTACCTGAAAGCAGGGGTATAAAGGATTGGGTAACGATTTCATTATATGATGTTTTATAGCAACCGGTATTCAGCTTTATAAATGAACTGTTCTCTTCTGTATGGCAGAAAAAGGTTTTTATAGTTGGCAGGCTGCTCGTAATATTCTAAGGATTATTAAAGTAAGCTGTAGTTGTCGTATAATGCACATTATAATAGCGAGTGGTTCTACATTAATAAGTCTTGGGGGAGGATATTATTTCAGAATGTGTATTCACATACGGATGGAATTTGAGTCTTTTCACCCAGATCAGAATGACATTCACAGAAAAGGCCCCTGGACCATCATCCCAGTGAGTTCCTTATGAGTAATAAAGTAGTGAGAAGAGAAAATTTCATAAAATTCATTGGAGATTTTGCAAAAAAAACCCCAAAAAGGATGTTGGGGTTTTTTTTCCTCACCTCCTGACTTTACATCTGTAAGCTGAAGTTGTTCTTGTCTAGATTAGTTATTTAGGCTTCCTGCTAAGCACCTCACCTTGGAGATGAGAAAACTGGGAGGCAGCAAGGCTGAAAGATGTGTATAGTGACGGTGAGCATTGTAATAGGCAGCAATGTTATGTTGCAAGGCTGTCAGAGCTGCAGAAAGGCCAGGCCACTTTCTGGATCAGTGTTTGAGGGCTGGTGAGCAGTAAAGCGTATGTGGCCCTGATGCAGCTGTATGTGAACCAGTACAGCTGCTTTCAGACAACACGTTTCAAGACAGACATTTGCATATCGAAGGGATTTCAAAAAGCTGTGGGAACGGCTGGGGAAATTCAAATTGAACTGTTATGTTTGCATTAATTAATTAGGCAGCAACCGCAAGGAGTGTAAGTGCTATACCTACTGACGTTAAAAAAAGAAAAAGTAAGAAAGACTTAGGATAAACATAGCTAGGAAGACGTTTGTCTCCTTTGTTGGACTGAATTAACAGATATGCTGTTGATCTAGTGTTAAAATGCAAATAAATATCCCAGAGAGGCACACTGAGAGCATTGCATTAGATGAGGAAGAAAATTCAGAGATGGAAATGGAACAAAGCAGTAAATAGTGGAAAGCAGGTGGCTGTAGACAGGATCTCGGGGACAGCAGTGAAGCTTTAACCTCTGGAACTATTAGACGTTACAAATTATTTATCTCACCTTTGACCTTCCTGAAAGGATAATTTGTGCATGTTGGTGCAATTACTAAAACCAACAAACAAACAAAAGCTCTGATAACATACTGCTGATATGTGGCGCAGAAGGATCTTAAAATAATCTTTATCCAGGGATTAAGAGTTTCTGATCTACCACTGACCTGTTTTCAGAGTATTACAAATGCGTTGCACTTGGCAAAAACAAGATGAAAATGCTGTAAAACAAGAGAAAAGCAGATTTACAGCAGCATAAGTAACCAAGGTAAGTTGCATTGATGAGAAAACTTCTAACAAAAAATCATGCTTGATGAAACCTCCTTTTTCTAGGAGAGAACCCAAAGTGTGCTTGGGAATCTGCATGCAGAAACACAGTGTCTGGGCCTTTTAAGCCATGTGTGAAAATGTTTATTTTCATTAGAAGTGAAAAATGCAGACCTCCAGATACCCTCTATGATTTCCTGCCCCCCCCGCTCTCCAAAGGAGGAGGAGCCAGGGTGAGATGGAGACACAAACTCTGCTGTAGTCCTTGAGTCTAAATTAATGCTGTTATTTAAGGGCTGAATAAACATTAGGAATTAATGACTTCTGTGCACAGAAAGCCAGGGAGACTTGTGCTGACACCATCTACTTTGTGACCAAGAAAAAAGTTGTGTATCTCCAGGACTGCGGCCATCTGAGATGTTTCATCATTACTAAATTCATATGTGAAAAAAATAATTGATTAAAGTAAATTAAGTGCCAGAAAATTATTTTTATTTCATTGCCTGACACCAATACGTGGATTTGATTATTTGTTTTGGCCTTCTTTTAGGTTTTTTTGCATGGAGGAATAGAGTTAATGTGAAATTTCATCTTCGTTTGAAACACCCGACATCTTTATCAAATGATAAATAACATGGACTTTGGCTAGAAGTTCAGTATTTCATAATTTTGTCTGCAGAAACATTTTCCGTGGTAGATAAGGGAAAAGTGAGACACCAGAGCAATAAATTCATGCTCATCTTTGGAATAAAATAATAATTACTTGGGTAATACAATCTTTTTTATATTTATACATGTCAGGGAGCCTCCAGCTACAAACATAAGTTGACTGGAGTCTCGAATCCTAACGTCGTTACCCTTGAATATCCACGCTGGAGTGAGCGGGACCTTGCCTTAACGTGGGTTGATAAAAGTAGCCATTATAAACTGTGAAAGATTTGCAGAGGGGTGATAAACCCGCACAGGCGGGGCTGCACTCGCTCCTTACAGGCGTCTTGAAATTATTGTCGGGTGAGCTTAACTTCCAAAAATGCTTCAGAGATTTGATAGCGGAGAAGCCAGAGGATGCAGCTGCCAGCATGGTGATGCGGCGGTGGCTGCGTGCGGGGCCGGCCGGGGTGCGTGCCAGTGGGGCTACTGGGGGCTGAAGGAGCCCAGCTTGACTGATGGTGGTGGTCAGGGTCTAGGTGAGGGAGCACTTCATGTGGTCCACCTCTTACTTTGACGCCTCTGGGGATACCGAATGTCGCTTCAACAAACCGAGTCAGAGAAATCTGGGCTCTCGTATTCTCACGAATAAATAGTTCAAAATATTTTTAGAATCATACAGGTATAAACACACCTTTTCTTTTTATCTGTCGGAGGGGAGAGGACTGGTTTGAAAAGGTCATTGTCGGTGTACCCTACAGTTTGACTCTCCGCAATGTGTGCGGCTGTATTCTTCCATTTTACTGGTATGTTTGTATCCAGTGGACTGCTAGCTCAGTTTGGGCAGGCTTTTAATAGTAATTGGGAGGTGAGATTAAAGTGCCACCAGACAGGGTGTTAAGGAAGTACACCAGATCATGGGTGCTGAGCGGTCACTCTTTTTTATTTACAGTAGTACAATTTATGCATTTTTCACAACAGCTTGGCAGCCACACAATCCCCAATTTTTTATATTCACAAGCATGAAGACTTCATGGTGAAAGACAGCACCGTTTTCACCCAGAGTTACTCATCTGACAAGAGATTTCTTGTCTACTATGTGAAATTGTAGAAGCCCACAGCTGGCAACTATAAATTCCTGCCTTAATGGGTTATGTCAGACATGTAGCGCAGGGTGGTGGCTCTGCGGGGAGGGAACCTGAGACAGGACACCAAAAGGAGGAGTGTTTCCATACAGTGCTGGCGGTCAGGAAAGCATTTGTGTATTTGGCATGGGAAGGGGGCCCCGGGGCGTCCATCAGGCCCCTCTTCTTCAGGTCTCTGCAGGGAGGATGACACCCGTGGGAGAGGGGCACTGCAATAATGCAGAAATGGGTTCCCCAAGTACACAGGCCCTCGGTGGTCGCTCGCAGCGAGCGCCTGTAAAAGACTAGAACAAGGGAATGAGGTTTTGTTCTTGTTTGGCCTATTACAAGCTTAAAAGTTGTGTTACTGTCCAAAAACTTAACCGAACCAGTCAACAGTTGGATAGCGTGACTTATTTCTCATTTCAGAGTTGTCCAAATGTGATAGTTTTAACTCACAACAGATTGTTACTTAACTATAGTTTCCTTTTGCTGTCTAATTTCTGCTGAGATATCAGTTTGGATTGGTTTGCTGTTCATCTGCTATAGGCATTCACTATCAGTTGTCCCTGCTACTTCCAGACATTTTGAGAGTTTCTTGAATCTTTTTTCCTCCTCCTGTTTTTGTCTTTCCTTGTATTTCTGCATTATCACTTGCAGTCATGGTTTTGCCAAGGGGAGCTGTATGAAATACAGTAGCCTCCTCTCCTGCCCTTATTAGCGCCAACCCGTGCCATGCACGTAGTTAGTTATAGTGCTCCTCCTTTTTTCTAAGATGGGAAGGAGGGATATGCTAAGTGTTCTGTACATCTTTGTAACAAATAAGGGAGCTAGCAGTAATGTCTTCTGCTATTGATTTAATAATCTGTCCAAAGAAGTATAGCAAAGCCGGGGGGGGGGGGGGAGTTACTGATAGTTTGTGGTGTTAAGTTCTTGAAACATAAAACCAGGACTGGGCTCTGCCTCGAGCTGATGTGTTCAGTACAGAGAGAGGGTCTGCAGCATTCAGGAGGGGAAAAAATGCTTTATCTTGTTCGCACTAAAGTTTGCCAAGCCACTTCATGAATACTGTTATATCTGACAGGTCATCCCTAGCTTCAGCTGGTGCTTTTCCCTATTCAGACAGCGATTAGAAAATACTTCAGATAATTTAAACCATTAAAAGGCAGCTGATGTAGAAGAAATCTGTGATTCTGTGAAACACAGTTGAGAGTAGTCAGGAAATTAATCAAATTTACAGAACCGCTGGCATTTTGTCTTTTGAACCTTGTCATAATTCCTCTGAGTTCTGCTAGGAAATCAGAGGGGGAAATCCTAGTGTGGCTAAATTAAGAGAAGACTGTGAATTTTACCCCACAGCTGAATTGCGAGTGGTAGGCACTGTGTTGAAAGAATTGCCCCGTAGACTTGTATTTTTGATTAGCATTTCACATGAGCAAGGACTTCTGCTGCTGGGCATCCCTGGAACTGGCCAGCGAGAAGCTGCGTGCTCCTCGGGCTGCTTTCTCCTGGCCTTCTGGGAGTCCTGTCTGTCTTTCCACTTGCCGTGCTTCCCAGCAGTGAAAGAAGAATCACTTTATCAGGCTTTACAAGTGCGACATTACATGTGTTAAACCCCGTATCGGGACTTTGCCAGGGGTTGGTGTCAGCTGAACACTGCACTAGACCATTGCCAGAGCCGGCCAGAAGGGAACAGGAGAGGGGAACGCAGCTGCATTCCTGCTGCTGGAAATACCTGGAGATGCCCACAGCGGTCCGTGCTCTGTAAGGACGTGCATGTTTCAGAAGGTGGTTGCTGTCACAGGCAGCAAAAGCCCACGTTTTCCCCGCATCACTGAGGAGCGAGTGGGAGTTTGGCAATGGGAGCTTTGTCAGGTGATGCGTGCTGCATCGGCGCTTCCTGCGGTGCAGCTGCATGCCCTCCTGCAGTCTGCTTGTTTTGCAGCAATGTCCTCTGAAACATCAACTTTTGCATTTTTCAAACAGATGAATCAATGCTAGTGTGTCTCCGATGCACCAGGTTTATTTGCAGAACACATCTATAAGTTGAATTTTTTTCTGCTGTTTAAGTACCACCATTAAAATCGACCTATTGCAAGAAATTCTCTCCCTATTAACAGTAGAATTATGGCTACTAGCCAATACTGCCCTAATAGTATTTCCTGTTCAAAATTTGTATTTATGTCCAAAAAAGTGCTTTAAAAGCAAGTAAAATAAGTACCATGTTAATATAAGTGTTAGTGAAAATATCTAATCTAAAGTTTGTTGAAATTCAAAAGAAGCTTCTGAGAACATGGCAGAGGAAGGACTGTGTAATACACGTTGCCTATTTTTTGTTTGGGAAATACGTAAACATACAGAATTTGAAGTCCAGCTTGGGACAACTTGTAAAGTCATATTAATGTATGAGAACAAATGTAAGACTTGGATTACTTACTTAAGCTATTCTTTTTATCGTCCAGGTGACATTTTTTTAAACACACAAGAATTAAATCTACAGTTCTGGATTGGAACTTGTGTGATCTAGAACAGTTCATGTAAATTTTAGTTATTACAGAACCAATAAAACCTTCCTCTCTAGAACTCTTAAGAATAGGCACTGTCCTCATCTTTGCAAACAATTCTTCCTAAATGTAAAAAAATCTACTTTTTGTTGCAAATACTGGGGGGGTTTCCTCAGCCATTACATTGTTCAATTCAGTACCTTAGCAGTTCACCAGGTGGCTGTAGGGTTTATTTGCCTGCTGTCTTGTGGAGTTTGTTGTACATGTATTTCATGTAGGAATGATTCCTGGAGATAGAAAGCTTTTGCAGAGAACAACCACGAGCAGCTCCTTCCTCAGGATACTGGCCTCAATACTTTATCCCATTCTCAATATAATTATAGCCTCAAAATTGCAAAGTAGGAGCGGGAGATTATACAAACATTTGTAGGACTGAGAGGTGGGACTGAGAGAGAAAAAGTTAAATACATTGCCTGTACTGTGCTACAAAATGCGAGGAAAACCTCTGTGTTTCTTTTTTAACTGTAGTATTTTAATTTTAGGAGCAGGTCCCTGTTCCTGTTTATCACCCGACTCCTAGCCAGACTCGGCTAGCAACACAGTTGACAGAAGAGGAACAAATCAGAATAGCGCAGAGGATAGGCCTTATTCAGCATCTACCTAAAGGAGTCTATGATCCTGGAAGAGATGGCTCCGAGAAGAAGATCAGAGAGTAAGTTACAGAAACCAAACTGTGAACTAATATTCTGCCCTGGAAAACCTGATCTTGTCCTCCTGTTTTTGCCTTATTTTCAGGGACTGTAATTTAATGTAGCTTTCAGGAAAAAAAATGACCCTGCAAAAGGCTCTTTCTTTTATCCTCGCTTGTTTTCCTGTTACAGGTGAAACTTACTTTCCCAACCCATGTAATTCATGTCCTTACATGTGTTTTCTCCTCTTTATCCTCTCTTCGTGGGGAAATAATTTCCTGTTACTTCCTCACCTGTATGGCTCCCGTTTACCATTTCTAGTTTTATGCGCTCTGCGGAGCCATGCCCACAGAAGGCTTCCAGCCCTCACTGACATCGTAACCATGGGCACACACATAGACTACAAAGGAAGCACCAAAAAATCTAGTGCCTGGTGGAGCCAGCACTGACAGAGCTAAGAACTCCTCACAATATCAACAAGTACTAAAAGTTTGACTGACTCAAACATACCCAGGAGTATATATTGCACTACTTCTCATTTCTAGTGTGGTAACAGCAGCTTAAATATTTTTATGATTTTTTTTTTCCCCTAGATGTGTCATTTGTATGATGGACTTTGTTTATGGGGACCCTATCCGATTTCTGCCGTGCATGCACATTTACCACCTGGACTGTATAGATGACTGGTTGATGAGATCCTTTACCTGTCCATCCTGCATGGAGCCAGTGGATGCAGCACTGCTTTCATCATATGAGACTAACTGAGCCAGGGTTTCTCCACTGAACCTTTAAGGAGACCATCCACTTTAATGGGTTTGATCCTTTTGTCATTCAGCCCAAAGAGCCGGGAATTAGGAATTAAGATCATGCACAAAGTATACATTTCCTAATAAATAAATAAAAAATATTCCTGAATGGCTGCAAATATTGGAAAAAACATAGTATTTTAGAGACTATAGAAAAGTAGGTTGTTATTTTTAATGTAAAGCCTTGACCCACCATTGTCTTTTAATGTTTGTTCTTACACCCATATATAGGAATTGTGTAAAGTGTTACAGCAACTGTAAGTGTTTAAACTGCGTGTATCCAATTTTATTAGCAGCAAGATAAGAGTATTTTTTTCCTAAATAAAGTAACCAGTTTTGTTCTGATTCTTTTCACAAGTCCTGGCATTTGGGTCAAGGCTTTATTGAAATCTACATTTTATAACACTGGCACAAAGAAATAGTTTTAAGCTTGTTTGCACAGTTCTTTTTTTTTTTTTTTTTTTTGTCCATTGGAGATGGAATTCATTGCCTTAGGTCTTTTTAATAGTGTATTGTTATTGTTGGGCTGGCTCTATGCTTGAAAACCAGTTTATTTATAACCTGTTAAAAGTGCTATATTTTGTTTGCAGTTAGGAATATGCAGACTTCAAAGTGATCTCCTAGCTTGTAAGCAAACTGAGATGCATTATCCCTTTTCTACAAGTGATGCAGAATATGAAGATATGAAACAGTCCTACAGTGAAATTACGGTTTCATGGTTTTTATAACTTGCTTTGGTTTTAATGAAACAACAGTCCTTAAACTTTAATATGTCACCTTTAACTTGATCAGGTTAAAAGTGGGCCAGATGGACAATAAATAGTTAAACTACCCTGACTGAAAAAAGAAAAAAATTTGGAACTACTGTAGTGGTAGTGTTGATCATTTACTTATTCTATTTTTTTTTTCTCCCTAAAAATGGTTGTCTTGGATCATAGCAAATGGATACTGCATCTCTCGTTCTTGTAGTTCTTAGGTTATCAGAAGTTAAGAATAAACATACTGTATCTCAGTCTCCTGTATTAAATGTATCTGTTAAGCCCTGCTGGCTGACACATCAGTCCACCAAACAGATATGAAATCAGATATAAGAAAAATATATTTTGTTCTGCACGTAAATGCAAAGTTTATAGAAACACCGACTGTCATACTAGCAGTTGAGGGGGAAAACAGTACTGCTATAGCCAGAATGACACAATTAGCTAATTTCTGTAGCAAACAGTATGTGCTTGTTAAGAGATGGTCTAGCAAAGATTGTAGCTGTAAGGACCTTTTATCCACTTAGGATGATTTTTCTTTTATCTTTTTTTTTTCTTTCCTTCCTTAATGTACCCTACTGTGACTTTTATACATTCAACGCAATGCTGATACATTGAGAAGTCCTGGTCTTGCAAAATGAGATGCAATCTCAAGTTAACCACAACAAATCAGGGAACATTCTTGACTGTTTTTCATACATAGTTTGAGTACTTGATACAAGTTGTGTTTAAAGACCCAAGTACTTTGAAGACTTAGTGTATTTACAATATAGAATTGTGCATGTTATGAATAATTTTTGAAGGGTTGGTCAGCAAAATGTAGAATCAACATGTTGATTTATTTATTATTCCTGCAGCTGACAGCAACCTGCTCTCTTAGAGAAGAACTCCAAGTAGCAGTCAGAAGGAATTGAAAGCAGTCTACAGTTCTAGATTCACTCAGATTGCTACACATTTATCTGGACACAATTTTTTGCTGAATTCATACATACCTAATTACATGGATCAAAATCTGGGAAGAGAGACCTGAAGTTGTGCAATATCATTGTTCCTTTTCATCATTCCATGTGTGTTCTTTTGTGTCCTCCTTCTTGTTTGTTTGTTTTGGGGGGTTGGTTTCTTTCTTTCTTTTTTTTTTTTTTGGTAAAACTATGTCCACGTTAAGTATTCATTCCTTTTCTTTATCTTGTTAAAACTGGCAAATGAACAATTTGAAAAAACAGCATTGTCATGTTGGTACTAGTCTTTATTTATTACAAGACTTGATTAAGAAAGATTTGAAGGAAAGATGAAGTGACCAATTACTGAGCTGAATGCTTTTCTAGGCACTTTGTATAGTTGAACTTTTAACACTGATATACTTACCGGGCTAAGGGAAGAAATTACTTTTATTAAAATACTTGTTAAATAGCAAAAAGGTGCGAAGGGCTAAAACTAGAGTTGAATACACAAAAAAACATTCCAAAAAGCTCAAATTTTAGCTGAAAGACAAATGTGTAAATATAACAAATAAATCAAATGATTTTTCAAGTTTTTAGGTGCAATGCTGTTATGGATGATTTCTAGTTCAAAAAAGTAATTGATCTGAATTTAACACAGAATAATGTGTAACCTGAATTTTAGCTACAGTTGTGAAACCAGATCTGTGTCTTAATTCCACCATCTGTAAGATGAAGATAATATTTGCCTCCTGTCTCAGAGGTGTCTAATAAATTACTTATACTTCAAACATATTAGACATTCCAGTTAAAGCACAGCTGTTTGTCTCCTAACCAGAGTCTGCTGCAGCTCAGTGAGTGGAAAGGGCTGGCTCTTATTCATCTGGACCTGTTCAACCATAGCCCTTCTTATGCCAGGGCTGTGTGTTTCAGGGGGGGACAGGCCCATAGTAAAACGTCTGCAAAGCAATTTGAAGGAAAAAAATACTCTTACAGCTACTTTGTGTAAGTAACCAAGTCTGTAGGTGCACCAACAGTGATCAAAAAGTGTTGCTTTAAAGCATTTTGTAGGGACTATGCAGTACGATGAAAACATTCAGTACAACAAGACTGTTTGTACTTTAGAACTGTAACTGGCAAAACAACCCCGGCACAGACCCAGAAATAGCTGAGTGGATCGTCAGGCTCAATCCTCAGCAATTTCAGGCAACAGCACACGAGACATTAAAAGTCCACGTGCCCCTAGTCATTGACAGACACCACAGCCTCCCATAGCAACCTGCTATCCCATTTAAAGACTAAGAGCTGCCCCAGCAGTGCCACAGAAACAGAGCAGGTAGGGACCAAGGGCATCGCCAACATCCAAGATGCTTGCACAGCAGGGAAGTTGTTAGGTTACGGTTGCAGATTATAGTAGGAAATGGATTTTGTCTCACAACAGAAGAAAACAAAATTCCCACAAATCTGAAGCAAGAGAGATGCAATGACAAGTCGTCAATACTTAGTTTTATAAAGACCTTTATATGCTTAAAAATTCTTGCACACTACTGGAATTACCATTTGAATCATTTTACATCTGAGGATGATAATCCTTACTACCTGTTGCTGGTTCATTATCTAAATCTGGGAGAGAATCATAAAACTTGTACATAAACAACAACAAAAAAGCCTAAAGAGTTTCTTTGTGAGGAGCTAGTGTTGTAGAAGGGCTTTAACCACGTAAGGTTTTTAAAAGTTCCTACTGTCTTGCAGCTTCCCAAGGCTGAAAGCAACTACGTGTTTGGAAGGCTGGCAGTCCTCTCTTTGCAATGGCAGAAGCGTACATTTCTAGGCTAAAGGATTATGAAATACCTGAACTTACTTAGATTGCCACAGTTTCAAGACTTCGACATTTCCTGTCCTTGTGCAATCGTGGTAAAGATGAAAATTCTTGAGTCAGACTGTCAGTTAAATAAATAACAAGATGGCTGAAACCAAACATACAAGCCCTCTTCTCAGTTAAATCCTGGATTAAAATGGACTTAGAAACAAAGTGGATGCTAGTTGATTACAAAAAGTTTATTACAGACACTACATTTTTATTAAAAACATACATACTAGTTGATAACCTACAAAAAACCATGAATAAAATCTGTTCAGAAGAGGCCTTCTTGACTTAATACCCAGAGTAAAAATTAGCTTCAAGGATTAACTTTTCCTTTTATACAGCATTTAACTTTGAAGAATATAATTTATGCTAACCACCCTTTGCAAATTATCTTGCATTTAAACCTGTTCTGGGATAAGAGTTAGGGGATTTGGAATTCTTGGTATGAAATGCAAATTTAATGCCTTTTGATAAAAAGAACAGTCTAAACATACTCTGCAAAAGCATCTTTTTGATTTAAGCAGAAGAAATAACTGTATTTGCATGCTAGCAACTGATTTATTACAATATCCACCCTGCACTGACACTTAGCTAAGTAAAAGCTGCAGAGAGGAATCTATAATGAAAAAAATATTTGTGAAAATGCCTGTACATGTTCCTAGCAGCACAAAGGTACGTACTTACTCAGCAAGAGGGGACCAACCATACCACAAAGAAACAAAAAGCCCCCAAACTTTCTCTGTCCTCTCAGTTGGAAAACAAGTAGCAATAACTTCATAAACCTATTCTTTGCAGCACCAACCCCTAGAAAATATTTGTCTTTATTTTAAATAAGGCATTTCAACAACAACTCCGCACACGACAGTAAATGTTCAATTCACTGCACATACTACGTGCACCTGGGCTGTCCGCACCAGACATTTTTCCTGGACACAACAGGCCCTGCTTTTGCTCACTAGAAGCGCTTGTGCCAGGGTTCTCACTGCAGACAGACATGACAAACGTCTACCTTTTTAGCATCTTTTTCCTACCCTTCTGCCACATTAGTGGTAGCTTGTCTAATCAAGAATTCACACTGGGTAAGCAGACTGAGGGAGACAGACAAGCAGAAATTCAAGGGGAAAAAGATGAATTGCTCTAAACCTCTGTTTTCTGAGCAGGACAGCGCCGTCCCAGGTGCTGTCCCACTGAGGCAGAGCTCTGTTTCCAGAGTGAAAACTGTCTGATGCCCTTGAGCTCTCCAGCCTAAAACTGCTTTTTCGTGAGGTTACTTCACTGAAGGGCTCTTGCTAGATTGCCTGTTTGTTTTGGGATTTCTCCCTGTAGAAGGCTATGTACTGCACGCTCTGTTTCCTTTACAATCCCACAACAAACCACTAGTAAAGGCCCTTAACCTCCTTGCATTTTCCTCAGCCGTCATCTGAAAAAGTATCAAAGCTTTTTTTAAAAAAAAGTATCTCACTTTTTTTTTTAAGTGTCGATTGAATAGTTCAAACAGTTCTGATAACTTTTCAAAAAGCTTTGGCTACAGAGCCTGCTAGTGGTGCGCGTGAATATACATACATAGACTTCTTGTGTTATTATTGATAAATACTTTATATTTATGTGTGTGCATGTGTGACAGATCACACACTTTCAATAGACATGTAGCAAAGGCACCACACATGAGATTCCTGCTGCTCCTTAGAAATACCAAGAATTATTTGCATCAGCAATGAGCCCAGCATCACAGAATGGAAACCTGACCCAGGACCCAGGTATCCACAAGCCGTAAGAATGAAAGCCAAAGCACATTTTTCCCAATGAGAACAATCAGCCATTGGAATAATCTCCTTGGGGAAGTGGTGGGTTCCCCAGCATTGGACACTCCTAAGATTCAGCTGGACAGGGTGCGGGGCCATCTCGTCTAGACTGTGCTTTTGCCAAGAAAGGTTGGACCAGATGATCCTTAAGGTCCCTTCCAACCTAGTATTCTATGATTGAAATACCAAAACTGTAACTGGCCCTGCGGGTTGCTTCTAAAAAAAACTTTGCAGCTGCCCAACAGAGGCTATGTAACCTTGGTAGTGATGACAGCAGTACTGGGTACTGCACCCAAATGAAGACGACATTGAACATGATCCATATATTGTATCTTCTAGAGTTAAACAACATTGCTTCACCTCCCTAGAATAATTTACTGAACTCTGCTAACTGTCAGAGATAAAGTTATTATTCTGCATCTTTGGACAGTAGGAACAGAGACAGTCTTCAGGCATCTCAAACCACCACCTCTACCAAAACATCAGGAAAAGCACCACATTCAAACAAAACCCCAGCTCATCCTAGAACTGCACCTATGGCACTATCAACACCAAACACAGCCCCTGTGGCTCCAGCATTGCAGACAAACATCCTACACAGCTCCAGTGCTAAGGAAGTCATTCCTTACCTCCACACCCTGTCTGCTGTAGGATAAAAGGAACAGCGAGAGATGAAAACCGTCCAGAATATTGCAGCTTCTACTTATCTTCTTTTTCTCACCACATTGCTACATTGCTTTTCAGCCACAGACCTGAAACTGTTGTTCCAGTACTTGACTAACATGAGATAAACATTTTATTTGATTTTTTTTTTTCTTTTTTGAATTGAGGCAGCCCATAAAGAGACTGTGCAGGGGGGAGTTGTGACTGCTCTGTTTTGTATTCTTTCTGTAAAAGTCGAGGAGAGAGGAAGCAAGTAGAATTCAATGCAATGCATAATTCTAAATAAACATTTTGCCTATGTTTAGCCAGCAATAAAAGTAAGTAGGTCCAGAGATTTAAAAAAACCCAGAAAATAATGGAACACAGCCCAGTCCTACAAAAATATTGTTGAATTTGGAGCAACCATCATGCAGAATTTTACCACAGTGCTATACAGATATTTATTAGCTCTGTTGCTGTTCATAAATCTTGGAGACAGGGATTGACTGGGCATGTTTTTAAAGAAAGTATTTGTATTTATATATTTTTTTTAAACACCTGAATCAAACCTAGATAGCATCTTTAAAATATATTTTATGATGACAAATCATTCAATTATAATACTTGCCAATACACGCTTTGCATATAATCTATCATTAAAAGGTATTTGCAGAACATAATGAGAAAAGAAGCAAGTTCATTTCTACTCTGTTCAGATTTTCTGATCTCGTTCATCAGTGTCGTTTCCAACCATTAACCATTTTCCTGTACAGCAGTAAACAACATGACTCACCTCTTTATCTTCTCCTCTTCCTCCCAGAGGGGGAACTGCGTGGAATGCATTGTTTTGGTCATTTCGTGTACATTTGCTTTGCTGCTGTTTTTTTATGCTTGAGAAGGCAAAGAAATGCATCTCGCAGGTGGAACCGGAGGCTGAGAGTGTTGTATTTAAACTCTAGGGAGTGCCTTTTGCATTCTGGAAGTACTCTCGGAAAGCCTTGTTTCACACAGAGGAGCATTACTTGATGCTTCTATTGGGCCAGAGGCATACAAGCTGTCAAAGCTATCATCCCATGATCTCTTAGTAGCCTTGGACCCAGGCCACAGATCAACTAAAAATACTAAGGCACTCAACACAATAAAGAACTTAATGCCAAACCCAGTGTGAAATGGGAAGAAATGTTTGATATGATCCTGTTCTATGCTGCTATATTTTATAAAAGGCAAAGTTTCCCAAGCAAAATTTTGAATGCTGTATCACTGCAGTGTAAACAACCTGAGGCTAGGCACTGTCAGAATGGGACAGTCTTTAAACTAACCATCCGTAATAGAATGCGTTAACTGTAGATCGCAACAGAACTGCATATTGGTAATAAATCAAAGCATGTTCCTATGCTACTGGTTTAGCTGAGCAATCATAAGTGGGTGTTTCCAAATAATAGTAGTTGTATTATGTTTGTGACTTCATCAAAATCTCTTCTCATCGTCAAGAAAAGCTGTGACCAGGTTCAGCTTCAGCCCACCATTCTTCATCCAACAGGTTATCTCATCTAGTGTTATTTATAGGAGCTAGGTGTTGAGGTAGTTACACCTCGTTAGACCTCACTATAAGCTGCTGGCTTTTCAGCCCATATCCTCCCTTCAGTTTAATGAGACCATACATACATGGATTCCACATATCAGATCTAATGATAAAAACGATGCCCATTTTACTGCTTCTCCCCTCCTGGCCACTACCACTTTCAGATGGCACAGCGGTATCACGTGGCGCACCATGGCAATTGCTGCAGACATCCAGGAAACCGAGCATGAATTTCTACCCCTCCTTGGCTACTGGCAGGAAACCACTTATCAGTGCTACTAAAAAAATACATAGAAAAAGAAATACAGTTTGTAAGTTTTATGATAAAGGTCCTACCAAGTGCAGAAAACTATTTGCTGCTATATGAGTTATTAGTTTGCCTTTGGTTAACTTCGCTGGCTTTGCTGAGGACTGAGAAGAGTTGATACCAGCAATCGTTGGCTAAAGCCTAGTACACAGAGTGGGTTTCTCTAGCATTAGTCAGTCAATTCAATGTTTGAAAGCAGGAGAAAGTGCTCCTGCAAATGAGGTGCTGACTATATCCATCTGAAGTAGTACGTACATTCCCTGAATCTTAGGCCACGCTGAAAATCCTTGATTTGTGATTCCATTAGAGTATCTGCTGTTTTCTGGTAGGTACTTAAGTTCAGTAGTACTGAACACTGAAGCTGTTTGAGAACTTGCACCAATTGTGCTTTCCCTAATTCATTGTACCTGGGACTCGAGACTGATGAAGCAATTCACCATTCTGGAGAGCTGCTTCAGGCAGAATGCAGCAGCTTCAGGAGAAGCAATGGAAAAACGATCCCAGCATAGACCTTCCAGCTCAGACTGACACCACTGAGTTGCTGATCCCTGCCACAGAAGAGCATCAAAATGAAGTACGTTGATGACCAAAGACTAAGGGTGGGCAATTCAAAATGTAACACATTGAAAACATACCAGACCTTCCATTCGGCCTTTAGCAAGCAAGGTGTTATTTTCCTTTAGAGAGTTCAGAATGTAAATCTTTGTTGTTGCATCAGGAAGGTGAGTATTTCCTATTGTTTGGGAGCTAAAAAGTCAGAGTGAAAGCACAGACTACTTGATCATGGCTAACTACAAAGTCCTCAGCTGAAGCTGGAGATCAGGTCCACGATATGGCTGGTGTTTGTGCTCGACCAAAGAGGACAATGAAAATCTTAGGATTTTCATTGCTGCAAAGAAGCAGGGAAGTTGACTGCATATTGCACAGTATGTCCTTTGTGCAATGTATCTAAGATGAGGCGAAACTCAGTTGTGGGTGAAATTTCAAAGAGCATTTCAGTGGCCTTGAGAGATGAATCTACAGTCGGAAGGATTGTTCGCTTTCTGCTAAGTACCATTTATGCTAATTTTCATGGCATTGCTTGCTTAAAAGATGCTAAGACTGCCAAAATATTTGAAAAGGACACAACTGGAAGAAGAGGCGTTATATGCATGAAATAGAACAAGAATCTTTTTTATTCTATACAAAGAATGACTGAATTTTTACACTTAAGTTTGAATGTGCAATACGTAAATAGCATAACTGTTTAGACTTAATTTTATCTGAACTGAATTTATCCGAGAAAGTCACTTTAAAAAAATGCATTCTTCATCTATGATTTTAACTTGGGAAGACTTTTATAAAGAGCGTCTATTTTTAAGACAATGCAAGTTCTCTGTGTTGAGGAACAGGTGGTTCTGTCTCTTTGCATATTAATTTGCAATTATAAAACAATGTCGTTTCCTTAGAGGAGGTAAAAGCAGAGCTATAAACTGTCAATTTTCTCTTCTGCTGGGAACAATCAGTTTACAAAGAATATTCACTGTGAGGTACATAGATACGAACCTTCCTGATAAACATCTCCACTGGAGAAAAAGGGCTGTCAGAAGACCTCCCATCTCCACATATCAGAATGGGTCATGGGGAAGAAGCTCTTTCAAAAGGGAGGTAGAATTGTGCCCCAAAAACCCACAGGCATACAAACATGGAGCTAGCCTGGAGAACAGTAAATACGAGTCAAATATGTGTTATGTCTGACTTCACAAGTTTTGCAGAAAAGCAGCAATTCTATGGCAGACGGCATTGGAAAGCAGACCTAGCTCATTGCTCTATTCTTAAAGCCCGTTACACAGAAATTCCCCCAAAAGATCAATAAAGAGCAAAAAGATAAATGACCCTCTTTTGTGAAAAGCAGAGCACTTTGCCAAGGGAGCCTGCTCCAACCCCAGCTTCTTAACACAGGAAACACTGCCGTACAATCTCTTTAAACATAGACATCTCAAGTTAGGCAAACCTAAGAACAATCGTTTTAAGAAGGAATCGACTGTCACAATAACTCGTGTATTGCTGTGCAGCCAGTGCAATATTGCTGTTTCTTAAGTGACCTTCAAGGACTTGTGCTTTAAATTGAATATAAACTTCAGATCATGTTCGTTCTGATGAAAAAACTGTTTCCTAAGAACCTCCCATCTTTAAACTTGTCAAAGAAGGGATGCAGGTTTATACTGTCATCACCTTCACCCCGCCACCAAATCCTTGGTAAATCATTCAGCTGCTACGAGCAGCAGAATTGACATGAAAACCAAATTAAGAAAAAAAATATTAAGAAAAGTCAAGATACTTGCAGAAGGGAGACCATTTTTTTCACCAGCAAGTTTCTTATAGAAGCAAAAATGTGACTAGTGAAAGCTGGTAAAGAGAAGCTTTCCATGCATAACTAGAAATGCGCAGGATTCAGAGCTCCTCCCTGCAGTGTTTCTTGCACACCGAGATTTTCTCACATCATTTCAACTAAGTAGGTACTTGGAAAAAGTGATGATTCCTTCTCAACTGCTAGCAGTATGAATTCAAACAAACATTTAAGCTAACTGAGATTAAATCCGTGAATCTTTAAAGTTATGTTGTTTGTTTTTTTCCAATTGTTCCCTTTTATGTTGTAACTTGCTTAGTAAATGTTGCGAACGCAAGAAAAAGGCACACGATTGAAAAATGAATTACACAGATGTAAGTATTCAAAAAGCCACTGTTGGAAAAACAATATTTTTCAGGGTTATGGTTGGTTTGAGAGGTTTTTGCCATGTTATTACATTAGATTAACGTTTTATGCCTCACCTTTAAAATCTCAAATGATTTGGTTTCTCACTGACTTGAAAGAGAAGGAAAAATAATTCTTAAGTGTCAGTAATTTTCTGCACCAAAGTTTGCAACAAACAGGACATCAAAGAAGAAAAAGTTACGACACTGCCGAGGCTCCAGAGTGCATTCCATTTTCTGGGGCGGATTTGGCTTGGTGCAGGGCAGCTTGAATTCTGAAATGTGTTCTTGTTTCCATGGAGTAATTCTTGTAGTTTTGTCTAAAACAAAAGCAGAACCACTCTGATGAATATATATATTTAAAACATTTTCAAATTATCTTTATATTATTTTTCTAAGCAAAACAACTGTAGACAGCAAAAAAAACCTTTCTTCACAAGCTCCTTTGTTGCCTACTCTAAAATACAAGGCATGTGTTCCTAGCCAAACAATGCAGCTCTTTGTTCTTTATTTGTAGTTCCACTGTCTGGCAATTACCAGAAAAATATAGCTTAATAAGAAATTGAATCTGGTCCACTCCGTCAAAATATTGAGTCCATATTAAATATCTGTAACATCCACTTAGTTTACATTCAGAAATGAGATTGTTTTTCCTCTCTCAAAGTATAAGTGACAAATTTGAATACAAACATTTTCAGGATTTTTTTATATAATGTTAATAAGATAGACTCATCTTAATTCAGCAGACACATTTCAAGAAAGTGGGGGGGGGGGGGGGGGGGAAGAGGG
>NW_010973284.1:5032180-5056483 GCF_000737465.1 Haliaeetus leucocephalus | reverse complement strand
CGTGAACAGCGCGAGGATGAGAAAGGGGGGGGGGGGGGGGGGGGGGGGGGGAGAAAGAGAGAGAGAAAAGCTATCCTGAACCAGAAGAGGGAAACACCCTGTCTCCATCCTATGGTTGTCAATGATGTGTACTGTGTGTAGGAAATCAGGCCAGACAATTTGTTGTCCTAGAAGCTTGCAAAGAGAAAGTGGGCACACAGGAGACTCTGTATCAGCTTTCAAGGAGTAATTCACCAGCCCAGGGAAAGACTGGCAGGACTTCCCCCACAAACATCTAATGGCTGACTCAGCAGTGTCATCTGCCTATAGTCTCCAGTAGGTATGTCACGCCCTAAAGAGTTACAGAAACATTAAAAGAATCTGTATTTTCATGGAAAAGCTTATATAAAAAAAGAAAATTTGCCCCTAGGACCACATAGGAAGTGCAGATCCTACTTAATAGGAATTAACATGTCAGCTCCCGCAGGATGGATACAGAATCCAGATACCAAAGAGGATTATACCATGCTAATTTTCTTTTAGAAGGTATTTGTCATCTTTACAGAAACATAACATTAAGTATTAAACAGTCTGTGTACCTTAAAAGCATTTCAGTTCAAAATTAGTAATTCAAATCAAGCATGGAAGCATGGTATCTGTTACTATGGCAGTTTATAAAAACAAGGAATTCCACTCCCATCCTACACCAGCTTGTAATTTTATGTATGCAACACCCAAGAGGCTGACTGAGAAAAGGAGGTGACTGGGTTCTGCTGTATGCTGATCTGAAACTCTCTGGAGTTTTTTCTCTATATTAAGTAGATTTTGTCATGCAGATACTGTATTTCTCATCAGTAGGCTGCTACTCTTGCTTGTAGTTCACAGTCATACAAATAGAAATAGAAATATTTCCATACATGACCATGCCAAAGCTGTTTATCATCTCATTCTGCTCTTTCTCCCAGAGCTGAAACATTCAAGCCAGCAGCAGTATGTGGATTTAGGTCAAATAAATCAAGCGTCATGCACAAGCCAAGCGCTCGTCTGCGCTCCTGCCAAGTGCAAACATAATTCTGCAGTCCTGACACCCACCACGGACAACGCCTTCTCCCTCTAGTGGCTGCAGAGACATTGAGCATTTTTAGCTGAAAACTTATAAACCCTGAGCATTTTAATGCAGCTTAACAGCTACAGGTGGAAATGTAAGGACTGCACTTTTTATTATGACTGACTGAAACAAGGCGGGGGGGTTTGTGGTGGGTTTTTTTTTTGCATATCATTACAGTGTCCATAAGTTCTTTGAGCATAGCAAGTCTGAGTATTAGCTATTCATACACTGGGTAACAACAAATTTTTAAGAGCTGCTGTCTGCTGGTGCTCCTCTTTAAGCCTAACACCTTCCCTTGAGGGGGCCTGTGGCATGAGCCACACACAGCTATCAGGGGAAAAGTGCAATGGCTGAGCAGCAAGCGATAGAAGTACCAGATGGAATGAGAACCTCTGAATCATTAATTTCTAGATCTCTTCTTCAGAGATTTGAACAAAGGAAGTGAGGACAGGAGGAGAGGCGTGCTTTGAGGAATGTGAAACCAGCTGAAACGCTTTCCATTGCATTTTGCCAATGCAATTTTTGCTCCTCTTAATATCTTCCATGAATCTACAGAGAACCAGGCTCAGAAGCATAGGAGATTAAGAATTGCATATTTTAATTTTTGTGTTGACAGGCTTTTGGCACAATCTTCGGTAGCTGATTAACCACTCTGTCTTGCGTAGTGGACCGACTCAGACAAAAGCTCATAATAAAAACTCTGACCTCTTTGAAACTTGGGGCCAGACATCAGTTTTGTAGCTGCTCACACCTGCGGCAGTGACTGGTGTGACTCTCTGCACTTGGAAAGATGCAGACATCTGGACTCATTCAGGATCCAGGCAGAGAGGTGAACTACCCTGCTGCAGGATGCTTGAAGAGGGCGAGGGTTGTTTGGTTTGGATTCCCTCCCCTCCCTCCCCCAAGAAATTTTGGCTCAGCAGAGAAGTAAAGGCTCGGACAGAGGCAAACCCAGTATTTTGTTAATTTTATAATAAAGAACATACAAGATCAAGTCCAACTATTCCTGATAAACCTACTTTGCTAGAAAAATGAATCGCACAAAATAGTAAAAGCAGGTGTTTCAGTTGCCTTTCAGATGAAACAATACAAAGATACTAAATACAACCTGAAGCCTTATCTTAAATGTACTTCATCAAGGAAAGAAAACAGCACTGCTAGCTATCAATTTGAGTAATGCTATTTTAGCCGTAACACAGAGCTTTGATTTAATTAATACATCTTTTATGAATAAGTAAATAGACTACAAAGATTATTACATTTTGTTACACATGGATTATTTCTTATGGAAGCCTTTGACATTCCTATTAACATCTTTAAAATTTTTTTGCTCTTAGCAGAACGGATGGGTAAGTCACAGACTGAACGATCAGATAATGTCTACCACTAGAAAGTTCCAAACCAAAACCAAGGCAGGCGTGCTTCCACTGAAAAAATGAAATGAGTTTCCATGATATTAATGAAATGTTTCTGCTTCCCACTAACCAGTAAAATACCATACTGACCCATCGGACATCAGCACAGGCTTTTCATTTGCTTACTTTGCTTTTTCCAGTAGTTTTATTGCTTCTTCTCTTCTGCCCTGGTCTAGATACAGTATCGCCAGCTCCAGCAAGGCATTTGGAATTAGATAATGGTCATATTTTATCTTCTTCTCACTGCATTGGAAAAGAAATAGCCTCAAGATCTTGAAATGATATATTGTTTCCCTCATTTAACAGCTCCAAACACAAATAAACAGGAGATTAGCTAAGATCAGAAGGAGCAATCAATCTCTATTACAACACTTGTCATGTTCTCTATCCAAAGCTACCTTCCAGGTTATTAAAAGTGCATTTTGCGTAACCATCCTACACAGTACGTTATTTCTCAAGATTACAAAATATTGCCTTTATTATGAAGGAAGTATTAGAAACGATGACAGTATTATGAGCGCTATCCATGTGAACTGACAAAAAGAGATGCCATTCACTGCATGATGTATAGAAGTTCCAAGTATAATCATGCTGCCACCTGTCTCTGCAGACTGCATTTGGCCTTTTGGGTACAGCTTGTTCATGACTGGTAAGAGGAAGGGAGCAAGAAAAAGGAAGTGGTATCTCAAAAATTTTACGTGCTTATTTTCTTCTTTTTTGGGGGACTATATCTGAAAAGCACAGATTTGCAATTCTTCTTCCATATGTGGCTAACAACACTGGCAATTAAAATTACAATTCCTTGATATCAAAGCAACTGAAATAAATACTAAATATACAGCAGTCCTCTCCCTTCTATTCATATCACGGTTGCATCTCCTCTTACTTGAAATGAATGGTTACTGAGAAATTCAAGAGCTCTCCTATATGCCAGGTATGAAAACTTACTTTAAATAGATGTAATTAAAATGGTCTTCTGCTTCTGAGATCTTGCCCAAATGCTTGAGGCATAAGCCCTTTAACAGTTTTATCACGCACTGGTCATCTGCTAGTAATTCTGTAGCTGCAAGATGAAGTAAATGGCACATTTTAGAAAACTCTAGAGCAGCAAAAACTTTCCTATCTGTAGGGAAGCTTTTATACAGGTAGGTGTGAGCACAATCCATTTACGGGAACACAGAATGGAAGGAACTAACTGGTCAATTTAGTTCATTTAATGCAGACACAAACACACATCATCCTTTTCATAAACTGATCAAACTTTGTCTAAAAATTGTTGGGCTGTTCTTTCCCTCCCTACTCCCACTGAAAGGCTATTCCACAATCGTATTGTTCTGACAACTAAAAACTGATTTAAGGTGTCCACTTTGGAAATATCAAGATCCAATTTATAATCTCTTAACCTTATGCCTTTATTGCCCTTTAGTATGTATAGCTCTTCTCCTTCCTTGACTTCTAGTCACATGACCTATTCGTATGCCAGCGTTTTAGCACTTTTGTTTGGCTAAACAAAAATATGCCAGACTTTGCTACCCGCACCTCAGATACCCTCATCTTCTTACCATACCTTCTTTTCACCTCTTTTGAGTTTATACTTCTGAGTACCCAGAGCCTTACCAGCCTTACCAGTGCCTAGTTCAAAGTCATTACTATCAACACCCTCCATCAGAAATTTTTTGCATAATACTTTTCAAAGAAAACATCTGGCTTTTTCATAGGCAGCTTAAAGTTTACAAGCAAAATCTTCAGCTTGCTTGCTCATTTCCAATTCATGAAATACTAACTAAAAAGAATTTCTGCAAAATGTCTGATACTGCATCTCATGCTATTGAATGTCACCCTGTTTTCACTACTCCAAACCTTACCTGGTTCTTCCTCTGCCACTCCAGCTGATTAAATGCTGACACATACAGCATGAAACAGCTGCTTCCCTTTGGACTATGCAGTTGGAGGCCTTGATCCTACAACTGGAGTCACTTCTACTGCTAAGTCCCACAGAGGCCCCTAAATACATATGTCACCAAAGCAAATCGCAGGGAAGATGCCTGAAGACTATGCAGCAAACTAACTTAGAAGGAACAGGGAAGAGGACAAAAGTTGACACACTAAGTATGTGCACAGTGAGGTGACTCAGGGCCACAGAAGAGTTATTTCATAAGAATAAAAAAAAAAAAAAAAAGAAGATCAGTTTTCTTTTCTGGAAATCTGTCCCAAGAACATGTTCACATGCCATGTATTTCTTCCTCCTATAACACATCCTACAAACTGCCCTGGATTGTACAAGCAAACATTTAGGGACCGATCCTAGATGCAAATCTGATATACATAATTGTATTTCTAGATGTTACTTCCACTAACAGACTTCCTTTTACACCTCACATGGTATAATGCTGCTAGGAGCACATCTTCAAATTCATAATTTTATAGGGTTAGATTGTTGCATCTAACAGTAATAAAGAGCAAATACTTGAAAATACAATAGTTTAGCCCCAAACACTGACAGGAAAGCTCAAGGAAAGCATGATGCCTGGAAACAGCAAATCTCTATTTGGAACAGGTAATACTTTAAATTGTTGGCGTATTTAAAATATATCCCACTTTTCATTTACATATCCTCACAGTGTTTTATAAACATGAATCAGCTTCTATGAATCCCTGCAAAAAGCCAGCTTTATCCACAATTTACCAACTAAGATAAAAAGAGAACAGAGAAATAACTCACTTATTCAAAATAATGTAACAAAATGGGTGACACAGAAGGTGAAAGGGTCAAAAGCCTTCTTCTAAGATGTCACCTTCACTGAAAATATTTTTCCATTCTCTTTTTCAATCAGTTAAAAAGGAGATAGCTTTAGCCAGTCTTTCAAGCAACTATTTCAAATCTTGTGTAACACAGTGTGCACAGGAAGACCAAGGTCCTAGAAAAGACTGCAATGCAGTGATTTAGCCCATATTCCTTTGTCAACAGGGGCTTGATCTTTTTGCAGGAAGGTAGTATATAATAATAAGATCAAATATTTGGTAAGAAAAACTTTGTGAGAAAAGCTGTGCAGACTGGTTGCACTCCCATAGGAGTTGGGAAAGATTGGCAAGAAATAAACATCAATTCAACTTTCTCACGGATGGCTAATTAAGAGACTGACAGAAGATGTGGTAGCAGAACCTGTTCCAGTTGAATACTGCCTTAGGGTCATTCATAGTGCAAAGGAAGCCCACCCCTGATGTCCCAGCTTTCTACAGCATACTGTTGACACACAAATACCACTCAGCCCAAGGTCACATCATAAGTTGACAGCACTTCTAAAACAGAAGACCAACTTTTTTCCTTCTATTTATCCTTCAAAACTAAAATCCAGTATCTGAGGACAACAAAGCTTCAAGATCCAAGCAATCAAGTCAATGCATATGCTGATTTTGATCTAGCAAAATAAACAGTCTTTTAATACATGTCATAAACTATTCCTAATACACATCTGTGGATGGAAAATCACTTGCTACTATTGTAAGTTATTGCTATATTAAAAAGGAAAATTATTCTTATCTGCATAAACAGTTTATGTTTCATTATCTGTGTTCCTTCTATGATCAGATTAACTTTACTAATGAGTGTCTCTCTTTATTTACAGATAATATCTTTAGCTATTGCACTGTAAAATACCTGCTTAAACTGTATCACTGATTACCTGAACTTCTTGCCAATGCTTCTTCTGCTTCAATTAAAGTTTCTAACATGCCTTCTGTTAAGTTGGGACATTTTCCAATTACAGCATAGCCATTCCAGATATACATCATTTCCTAGGGTCAGGGAGAAATGACAGCATCATTAATTACACTACTAGATAAATGGAGTTAGCAAATACTTTAGTTTATCCCTGTATGATGAAAAAGTTACAGATTCCTTAAATAAACAGTCATTTTGTCAAAGCATATTTTCATTGCAACTGAAAACTTGTTACATTGGTTTCAGAACAAATTAGCCCTGGAAGACAACTGAAGAGCCATTTACTACACACAATGCAAGGAGGATAGCTTGAACAGAATGCAAACACAATCTCACTTATAGATGAAGGCGAGTACCAACAGAACAAACAGACTTAAAACATTCATGGCACATGGCTGACTGTCCCTTGATTAAGGTCTCTTGTTTTTCAGTTCTATCCTAGCCGGGGCAGTAATAACTATAAATAACTACAATGTATTGCTACCATAGAAAAAAATATGAAGTCTCAGGACAATAAAATAAAACAAAAGGCAAACCAAAACCCCCTAACATTTACGCCAAACTTCAAACAAACCAACAGAATTTTAGAGCCAAACTGTAAATCCTTTAAATTCCTCAGGTTTGTTTGATGTTCCCACAGAAAGTAACTTATTTCTTATTCAACTGTTCTTAAATTCTATTAAGAACTAT
The DNA here is from genome assembly GCF_000737465.1 of Haliaeetus leucocephalus. NCBI lineage: Eukaryota > Metazoa > Chordata > Aves > Accipitriformes > Accipitridae > Haliaeetus > Haliaeetus leucocephalus. The sequence continues at coordinate 5,049,570 of NW_010973284.1, read as the reverse complement.
TGGTTTAATTCCTATTTGTTATTGGGGTTCTCTCTTAGAGTATATCACCAGACCAAATGTGCCCATTGCCACTAGCAATCACAAAGTTCAAGATGGAAATATTATATAGACTTACGACTGGTCCTCATGACAAGTTATTTATTCTAAGACCGAGTCTGTATTTGATAATTTAAAGCTTTTTGATAAAACTTCTGTATGGAATAACTGAGTTCTGGAACCATAGTACAAAAAGCTGTCAGGCTAGAATAGATGAAACAGCATGTTAACCCCAATCACTGTTGCTTTCACCATCTGGTCTCTATTGATTAGAAAACCTGTGCTGAGCTTACTGTATGTGGTGCAGATTTGTTAACACGGTTTTGAAACAGAAGTATTCAAACTACAGTTATTCTAGGCTAAATCCCTGAGCTAAGACTTGCTTGAGGACTCACTCCTCTCAGCAAGTCCCTTCACAGTGAAAAAAAAAAAAAAAAAATCCTAGAGATAAGATTCTGCACCCAATTCCACATCCTCAAAGTGCTTTTATCTGTTCAGCTACGGCATCTGCTGCCTCAGAAATGCAACTGCAGCAGAAACAAAGGACGCAGTGCCCGGCGACTCCAAGGAGAGCTCTTACTACCTGTTCTGCTAAAATCCCATTCGAATAGCCTAGCCAAACCCCAGGCGTGTGCATTTCTTACTCTCTACAATCTCTGAAACCTGAAAGGCACAAAGTAACCTAATTATTTCTCTCATTTCAGTCTTAAGGCTTAGTGGAAGTGGCCTCTAGTGAATACTCACGCTATGCTGTAACATCTATATTTCTTCAAAAGGCACTGTGTCACATACCCAGCTGGTGGGCTGAGAAATGACTACTCACTGGTGTCTCCAAGAGCCTCTCCTTGTTCAGGCATTTTCTTAAAGAGTATTTACTAATCATCCATCTGTTTCTCACACACAACAGCTCAAAGCACTGCAAATGTTAACACCACTGCACTTGGCAAACCTGTGGACTCAAAATCCTTTTATGTTCTTTTAGGTGTTCTTTGCAGACAGATTTTTGTAAGTGCACCATGAGTGAGGCAATGGGTGCCTTATGCAGCTGTTCTCATCTGGCCACAGGGAACTGGCCAGCATTACAGGCCAAAAGAGAAAATAAAAAAAATAAAAAAAAAAATAAACCGTATGCAATGGTTTTCTGGAGTGGCTAAAGGATTTGGTTGTTTCAACCCAGCACCCATGAGTTGCCCTGGAGAGCACCAAATTGCAAACATTCAGAGGCACATTAAATAGATGCTTACATGCAGTCCCCAATTCTCGCATTGTTTCCTTGATTTCCCCCCCCCCCCTCATAACTTGTACCTTAAAGTCTTCTTTTAGTAGTCTCAGTAAATGACACATGACAGAAGAGACCTAGGGCAAAGTTCCTCAAAAGGGAATCAAAAGAAAGCTGTTAGGAGCATGCTAGTCTATAGCTGGAATAATGAGTTACACATGCAACACATTTACGTGTCACAAACAACTGGCTTAGTTCCCTGTGGCTGGTGCATGCCCCAGTTTTACAGCATTCCTTGCATTCATTTGGCTTTGCTTTGGGAACATTCCAGTCTCCTGCAGAGGTTTTACCTTAGAAACATGGAAAGATACTATTCTAATTATCTCGTTTTTATTTCCGTAAATTAAAAAAAAAGTTAGTAAGGGAGGTGGGGGTGGGGGCAGGGATATTTCTAACTTACCAAAGGTGGAACAGGCAAAGGAATGGGGTTTGAAGAAAGATATCGTCGAGCTTTCCGAATTGCAAACTTTTCTGTAGGCAGAGATTTCCCTGCAATTTTCAGTTTCAAACTGGGAACAATCCTGAAAGTTTAAAGGAAAATGTAAGGAATTTTTCCTCTGTGAACCTCTGGGAAAAAAACCATTCAAACTTTAAAAAAAAAAAAAAAATCAAACCAATGAGAACTTAAAAAAGCTGTTACACACTGAGCTATAGCTACCTCTGGGGAAGCTGAGCAATACATATTCATAAAAGCTGTCTTTATGCAGGGCACATATATCTCTAGGCTTCCTCTTTAATCAAGCAGGAGGAAGAGGGACTCTTCCCCACCCACGGAATAATAATGATTAACCTAACTCATAAAGTGCCCATCTTTCTTCACAGGCTAAGAAAGAGGCAAGCAAGCTTTTGTCAGTGTTCCTCCCGTTCTCCCAAAGACCAAACCTATTCACCTCGTAATGGATCCCAAACCCAGTGAATCTGCTTGTAATGTTTATATAAGATATAGAAAGCCTGAAAGTATCAATATATTGTAAAAGCACATAAAAAAGTGATATTTAGATTTTATACAAAAATTGTAAAAACCAAAGTAATCAATTTTCTTTGCCCCAGCAAGGTTTAGGTTTTTCTGAGCTTAAGCATTACAATCAGGTTAACTCACTGTGTTAATAATGCATATATTCACTTGCACATTTAACTATTTCATATTCCTCTCAGACTCAAAACCCAAGAATCAAGTTGTACTGATGTCTCCACTAAGGAGGCACACATCTTGTAGCATAATCCATTGAAGGTTTTCATATCTCACATGCCATTTTGATTAAAGGAAACAACTGAAAAAGAATGTGCATATTACATGCAACAGCAGCAGCCACTGTACAGCTGGTAGACCTAATATCCTATCCCTAAAGTATTTCCAGGCCAGGAGAAATCTGCTGTCTGAACTCAGGGTCTACTTTAGTCTAAGTGAATGTTTCATTCTGCAATTTCTTACCAATCCAATGCTATTTGCACAGATCTTCCAAGTGTACAATGAATAATTTTGCCTCTCTTCCCGCAACACTGTGATGTGAAAAGACAGGAAACTGTTGTAATCAGGAGTAGCAAATTTTACCTAAATAATTCAACTTCGCTGTCTCCAAAAGGACTGCAGTCATCTGGTCCAAACATACTGAGATAAGCAGCTTTCATGTAAATATAAGTAGCCTGCAATTGCAATCAAAAATATATATGCAGAAAAATGAATTTACAGCATCACTGTTATTGATATCAAGCACAAAACAGCAACAAAGAGAAAGAAGTTGCTGCTTTTGTTCACAAACAAATGTAATCTTACAAAATTTTACGCAGGAGATAAGTATTTTAAAAAGTGGAGTACAGAAAATTTTTTTTATCATGTATGTCTGTTTACTTTGTATCAGCTTATAGTTTATGTCCAAATTCTGAGAATAAATGTCATGCTTGTGTAAAGTGAATTTTTATTACTCTCAGGAATACATGCTAGAAAACCTATGAAAAGCTCATGCTCAGAGAAAAAAATAATACTATATGGTCTATGTGTCCAATCACAACTTGGTAGCATATCTCAAATATTAGGTTCTAGAAAACAGTTTTTGAAGGGTTTCACGATTTCAGATTATGGAAAGTACTGATTTCACAGGGATTCCTGAGCAATCATACATTCAGCAACCAAGGAAAGTAAAGCAGCAGATGACATTACAACTCTTGCAACAGTAGAGAATAACAGTTGGTGAGTGCTTGATTACTGCTTTAAGGAGTCTACAGTAACCATAAGTTTCAGGAGTTTTCTGGAATAATTTAAGCTGTGATTATTTATTTATACCGGAATCTAACAGTGCATATATGTGACCATCTTTCATTTAGCTCATGTAGTTACTAGTTTGCTACTATTCCATTGCACTGTAGATTACATATTAATAGGAAGGATCTTCTCTGCTTCTCTAAGACTCCTGTAATATAGTATAAAACTCTGCACATAGTTTAAAAGGATACATGTTAATACTAATCCTGCAGCATTTCAGGATATTAAAGCTTTTAAGCCAGGTGGTGCACCCCTGGCTGTGTGAGTTCTGTGGGAGCTATTCAGACTAATGCACCCGGCTGAACGCGTTGCTGGAATCCCAAGAGGCACAGGGAGTCCATACTGCAGTTTTCACCCAAGTGGGAGCACTGAGAGAGTTGCTCTCACCTGGCTGCTTGGACCTCGAGTTGATTTTGGTTCCACTTGGCCAATACATACAATGTGTAGCAGAAAAAACAGACAGAGATACCCTCCCCCCACACATAGTCTGATCACATTAAGAAGAAACAAACCTCCAGTCAACCACACCACCCGCCCCCAGCCAGACTTAATTCCTCTGACAGATTTCGCTGGGGCTCAGGGAAAGACAAAGGGAAGAAAGCTACCAGGGTTCTGGATGGAAGACCTTCTCCCCTTCAGATGCACAGGGCAAGGTGCCTCTTCTAATTATATTTATTATCCTGGAGGCACCATCATGGCTAGCGTCACTCATCACCAAAAGAGCTTATAGCCATAAGGTAATGAAAGGAATGGCAACTTGCGCCATTAATTGCAATGTCTTGATGACACAACCAGTCAATACACAGCAGAACATCTTTAACAAGCTGTTCTTCATCTACAAGTCAGGCCCAAAAGATTTCTGTTTGCCCACAATCTGTTCAGATTTGAATGTTGGCAATTCACATTGTTCTGTAAGAGCCGTGGCAGACCAGGTTTTGTTTTACAATCTTCATCTTCAAAGCTACAAAAGCTTCAAAGCTACAAAAAGTCAACTCAATCTGATGGAAAGTTAATAGATACTACAGGGCTCTCCGCCCTCCCGTTGGCTTAACTTACCTTTGACCAAGTGTTTTCTTTGCTTAGCAGGTCTGCATAAAAGAAAGCCATCTTCCACTGCCGCTTGTAGGTGAAGCACCACATGAGCTCCCAGTAACACATATGATGAAACTGCTTCCAATATTGCTGAGCCTCGCAACATTCTTCATACCTATCAACCGCCTGAACACAGAGATTTCCAAACGCTGCCTTAATCATGTGGAAATGCACATACACCAGTGCTGTAATAGACACTGAGGCTTCATGATCTGCCCTCATAGCTCCTGCAACTTCCAAATTATTAACAGCCCAGTATTACCCAAAATCAGGTCTGTTGGCTTCACACAAGAGATTCTTGGCTCCACAGTCATCCTGGTGTTAGCAAGCTTACCCCTGCCACAGAACTCCCCATTCCTGGAAGCTATATTAAGTTCTAAGCACAGGCAAAATGAATGTTTGTGTCTGGGGAAATTAGGAAACTAAAGTCAGAGGACAGATGCTCAGCTGACATTTCATGTTGCAGCTCCAAAGACTTCAAGGGAGCTACTGCACTGCACGCCAGCTGATACTCTGTCTCAGAGTATTTTGGACACACATTATCACCTCCCTAATTCTTTCGAGTCTTGTATGACTCTCACTCAGACTGAAGGCAAAAGACAATGAGAAAACTGTGTTATTAACAGTGGCAGAATAGATTACCACCAGAAATTGAGAAGAGTAGCAAAATGAGCTGGTCAAACAAGCTAGTCAAAATAGTTTTCAGAATTCCTATTTGTAATTCATAAACTATAAATTAAATATAGGCTAAAGCCACAGGAAGCATTAGCCAAAAATGAAACATTGTTCCTGGAGGAGTTTTTCTAAAGCTTTTGAAACTTACTTTCCCAAGAGCAAAAGGATTACTTACCGCATCAATATTACCCTTTAGTGTTTCTATCCTGCCTGCAAAAAACAGGAATATGGCTCCCTGTAATAAATAATAATAAAAATACAAGTATTCTATAATAGTTTTCAAGCTGACCATACAGTCTAGATCTTTGTTACTGGGCAAGAAAACATTAAACGATCATACCAAACTAAATTATGATTCATTTTACCTTTGGATAGCGAGCCAAGTAAGGCTTAAGTAGTCTTTCTGCCTCCTCAACGTTCCCTTTTCCTGTCCCTAGAATGGATAAAAATGCAAGTGACTAAAATAGTAAGAAAAGAAAAAAGAAAAAAAAAACCAACACCCAAACCAGGAATGCAAGGTACTCATTAGCCATCCTCATCTGACCAATATGTAAGTTCCCCTCTCTGATAAGTAAGGCATAAATACAGGTTGGTGTTGCACTAAGCCAGCAAGCAGGAAGACCTGAACAACATTGTGCTTACTGACTTGAAAACTCACTTCTGCGTAGACAAACACATTTTGTGGAATGCTTTAGCAGGAGATAACAGGGAAGTATCTCTCAGCGGGAAGCTATCACCTCCCAAAAAAGTCAGGGATGACATATAAACACTAACAAAACATTCAGGAAGTCACCACTTACAGCCATTATTTTAACCTACCAAATAATGCACCTGACTACTGAAGACAGATTTAGTTCTCACAACTTCCTTTGCTATCCCCATCGTCTCCCTTCTTGTGTGTTAAACAAACGTCCAGCTTGAAGATTAAGACACTCTCTTCAGTTATGATCACTATTGTAAAATTACCCACAAATTAGTTACATTTAATCTGGTCACAAACAAACAATTCACCAACAAACAGGTGATGGAATCATCTTTTTCCCCTGTGTCCCACAAGAACTAATCAAATCCAAGAGTTATTATAAACAATCTTACCTAACACAAAGGTCATGAAAGTATGATAGCAAAGCAACAGCATGGTACACAGCACCGACCTAAAGCTGTATGATGATGCTCCTTCTTGCAGCTGCAGCAGACCATGCTCCTGTGCAAACAGAGGTGAGGAGGACCAAGTATTGGAAAAGAACCAAAGCTGTGTTTTGCTAGTTTGTTAACTTCTGCAGTGTCATCCATAGATTGTTCGCTCACCAAATTCCCAAAATGCACTGACATACACTGCTTACATAGCAATGAAAGATAAAAATACACATATGAAGTTATCTAACAGTTTTTCACGGAGTTACTTCTTAGCCTGGAAAACATCTGATGACAGAGCAGCAACTTGGGATGTATTACATGGTTAACATAAGAGAATGTGAGACAACTTATCACCATCATCCAAGAGCTGCTAAACAGCATTCCAGAAACAAAAACCACTGCGTTTTGAGATGCAAGGCAAACAACACATATCGCCATTGTGCAGTGTATCCATGTTTGTTGTTACTCACTGCATGAGCAAGTTAAAGATATCAAGAAAAAAAAAATCTGCAACTAGCAGGGCAAAACATGACAGGGCAAAATGACTTTTTTAAGTATGCTAAGAACAAAAGGAACTTTGCAATGACATTGGCCCACTACCACCAGTGTAAAAGTATGATGAAAAGAAGAATATTTCTGTTCCCTTTGGGAAGAACTAAAGCAATCCAGTATAATGCTGTATTCATATTCAGTGACAGCATGATGGATAACCAACTTTAAGGATTCAAGCTCCTGAGGCAACAGCATTTAGCAGCCCATTCTAGGACTGGTTCCATGATATCAACAGCAAGAATATAAATATGCAAATGTATTAAACATGAGATCTACCTACTAGTAAATATGCACAGTAAGACGTCCACCATGTGCTGGGGAAAATTCTGTTTAAAAGTTACACTATGACTGCAATGGAAAGTTACTGGAACACGATGTATGTGACTATAAGGACATCCTTTCAAACCAGCTACGCTATAAACAGGGACCCTGAGGGACGCCTGTTGAGCCACTGTGGAAGGTATCAGAGTGAGCACTCAGAGCATGATCTCAACACAGATTTTCATCTTTTGTGTGTCCTTGCCGACAGAGGGGCGTTACGCTACCTCACCTTTACCACTTACTGTGTAAACCCTGAAGCCTGTAATCATATTCTAGTTTTCATCATACATGTACTTTTTCAGTTAAGTAGTATGGTTAAGTGTTTTCACACAAATACAGTTATTTTGTGTTTTCAAAAAAATCTTGATTTATTATATTAATTACTGTTATAGGGAAAGGTACCATTAACACGCATATTTGCAGGTCCATTAGTATAACACCTAGCCTGGACAAAATAATGAAAATACTGACTTGCATATCACTTCAGAAGAAACTAAAAGATAGTAAAATCATTACTTAAAATCAATGACTTAATGGAAACCAAGAACTCAGCAAAATAAAGTCAACTTCATTTTTCTGCTGAGAGCAAAAGTTTAACTGATACAGATAAGTAACAAAATATGATATATTCATCTTCTTTAAACTGCCCAGCTGAAAACCACAAATATTTGGATTTAAAAAACAAAGTAGCGCTATAGCACTGGGAAGTAGAAGTAAGACAAAACATTCTGCAGAATGAATTTTGGCAGAAAAAAATTCCAAAGTAGATTTCCAAAGTACGTTTCTTTGAAGTGAAAAATCTTCAGGCTGGATATTTCACTGAGCCTTTACTGACATCAGTACTAGGCCTTACAGTGTTTGACATCTTCCATATAATATAAAAATACATATAAAGTGAATGCTGATCACATTTGTGAATAGCACTAAGAATGATACAGAAACAAATTTTATTAGTCATATAGAATAACTTAATCATTCGTCAAGTTGATCTCACTTATTTATTTTAGCCTCAGAAATGTATTTTAATACAGCCAAACACAAAGTTATCATCTGTACGGGCAAGGAATGCAACCCACACCCACAGCTAATCAGCTAAGTGAGGTGTCATGAGTTGGACAATACCCCCGCGTAATCCTCACTGGGGATCAAACTGAGGATCTTGGAACCAAATCACAAGCAGCTACTACCTGAGCCTAAGGAGAAACTCTGTAAACAAACTACACTCACTGGTACCAGTCACTAAGTGAGTATATTATATTTAATTGTTAGGACACACCTTCTAACCATAAATAACCCACAAATATCTCCCACACCTATGCCACAGGTGATATGAGCAATTCCAGAACACCAGGAATGAGCTTCCAAAGTCTATTACAGGGCATACTGCTACAATATAAAACAGATGTCAAGGCAATAAGCACTCGTCATTTCTCCAAAATGCTTAAATGACATTAACACATTTAGGTTTTGTTTTCGCACAAAATGTAAGTTACTCTGAAGGGCATAAGGTATAATGCAGAGCAATGACACTTCTTAGAGACAAATCTGATCCAATACGGTACCTCCCACCTTTCTGTGCAAGTTGCTCATAACATCCTACGATCTCTTAATTCCCAAGACTGTCACTACATTATATTACATCAGTATCTCATTGATTCGATCCTTGTCCCAAGACATCCAATGCTCTGTCATTCAGGACTCCCCACAAGAGCAGTGGGGATTCCCACAGCAAATGCAGGAAAAACGAGGACAATGCTCAAAACCATTATCAGACAACATTGAGACTGTTTCATATTTATTTCAGCTGTCACTGACTAAAACCCATCTACTTTCCTGATGCAAAAGCTCTTGAATGATATTTTTAAATCACTCTCTTTTAATTCGGGATCTCGACAATGAAAGCAAAGCAAGGTCATCGTTCACGTCCCATGACCTGACCACATTACTGCAGCCTTAGCAAGGAGCATGGATACTACTAACAGCTTTTACAAAGAACTGACTAATTGAACTGGTAGACAGGGCATTTGAATGTGTCCCATTAAATAATTTTAGATTTAACCTTCAATTAAAATTTGCAGAAGACACCAAAACGCCATTCAAAAAGATGCTTAGTTGGAAACTGGAATTCAATTTATTACAAATTGACGCATCAAAACCATTCTTCAGCTCAGCTGCTTTGGGAAAAATGTCCTCCCACATCAAAAAGTATAATTTGAAAGAAATTGGTTCTACGTGAAAGTTTTCCTGCCTTCCCTGGAAATCATGGTGTCATCTGACCCCCTGCCAGATTGCACTTAACATACGGTAGACTCAAGACAAACTTTTCTAGTGTTTAGCAGCACAGTATTTGTAATTGTCTATAAAATAAGAACAAGAGTAAATATTAGCCTGAGACCTGGCAAGAAGAGTCAGTAAGAAGAGTTCAATGCTTATATGGAAGATAGTGCAAGGACTCCTCTGATCTCACATCAGAAGTTAGTTATCATTAAACACAAAAAGTCCAGAAGGGACGCATACCCTATGTACTGCCCAGTGAGCAAGGAAGGGATGCCTCCCCAGCACAGCGTACTTGACAGTGTGTAATACATACCTCTGCCCACAAAAAAATTCTCACTAAATTGGGCAAAACTGTATTGAACCTCAATGCCCAAATGCAGGGCCTATGCCATTAAACACAAAAAAGCCCTTATTTTGACCAATGACAGAGGGGAAAGGAGCTTGAACAGTGAGAAGGGCACAACACGCACATCTTGGACTGCAAGGGAACAAACGTGGCCTCAAGCAACTTTTATACTTTCTTGATCTTATCCTACCTACTATTTTGAGACTCCAGACTGCTGTTAAGTTGATCAAGTTGTCCGCAGTGCCCACAAATGGCTTAGGACTTAATGGAGCTTTGGGCATGCCCTCATTTACTATCAGACACGACATGTCTGAGAGGCAAGAAGAGTCCCTACGGGCAAATCTGCTGGCTTCAAGGCAGATTAATATTGTGGAAGATAACGTAATGCAATTTTATATCCAGTTTTAATAAACACATGACCCACACCAAAAGCAAGCTGTCCTCCAGTGCACTGTAGCTCTCTCAGGTAACGTAAACAGCTCAAGGCACTAACCATGGCTCTTTTGTCTTGCACAATCTGATGCTCGCCATGAGCATTTAATGGAAAAGACTGCAAGATCAAATACAGATGTATCCTTTCTTCTGGATGGGATGCCGCACATGACAAACTTGCCCTCTCCTCCTCTGTCACTTTTTCTTTCACCTTCTAGACTCTTGTCTGTCCTGCATGGGACAGCTTCCTCTTGCAAGTTTTGGAAAACCACCACTGGAAAGGATTGCAAATGCAACTGCAATTTTGCTTTTGGCTTTAGGCACCTGACTCACAAATGTTAAATGCAGAAACACTTTTTTAGGATGTTAAAATAAATGACCACCAATGAACTTTGATCAACATGTTTAAAATACTCCTTTTTCATGGTGTGCAGGCAGCAGTTTTTTGCTTACATTTATGGTAATATAGGTCATGCTTCAGTGAGTTATTAAAAAACTGGAACAGGAGCTTGACTCATCACCACAAATATCAGCCCACTGATGGCCATACAAGAAATCCCAGGGCCAAAAGAAAACAACAGAAATTCAATTAGAGGGACAACTTTCATCTGCAGTAATAGTGTTGAGTTGTTGAGCAAAATATTCTCAGAATTCTCCTGGTATGTGAATTGCCCTTACATTTCTAGGAGAATATTTTGCTTTAGATGCTCTTTGTTTTCATAACTGACAGTTAGAACTATTTGATTTTTGCCTCTACTGCTTGTGAAACAGGTCCTGGTCAGCTCCTGGAAATTTCCAAGTTCTAATCCATGCTCTGCCAAAAGCTCCTTGCTTTTAAACTAGACATTTTATTTTCAGATCTAAGATCCTTCCTGTAAACTAATAAAATGGTGATGACACTCATCCACCTGTCACTTAAGGTTGCAGCTCTGATTAAGGAATCACTTTTCTCCTTGAAACTTGTTTTGTAAATAGAAAGCATTAAGAAAGAGTTAAGTTTTAACTTGTTCATATAGCTTTTGTTGTGTCTGCAGGACATCAAACATTTACCTTACCCAGCATTTATGAAATAAATGTGACTAATGGTTTAGGTTAAAGGACCATGTTTTCTTAATCCAGGAACCCAACTTTGCGCGAATCTCATATTCTGCTGGTAGAACAAGAGACAAGGGCAGGTACAAGGTATCAAGGCCAAGACACTCCCATCAATTTAGTATCCTATTTTGAAACAACAAATCCAAAAAAATTCTAACACAGCACTTTCTGTGCATCTGACCTGCAGAATTACTCAGGTTCATGCAAGTTTACTGGTGCTTCATTACTAACTTCTGTCCTTAAACTGTGTGCACAAACAACGTAGTCAGACTGGTTACTCTCCAGGCAAAAAAGCACTTACTCCTTTAGGCAAAAAGAATTTAGGTGCCACACTCAAGTTATAAGTTGCTATTAAAGACATGGAGAAAAAAAAAAACAAACCAGAAATGAAATTGGATATGTTTTTTCCCAACTGGATGTAATGCAGGAACCTGTCAGGGACATTCAGATACCATAATGACAGTAACTATCAAGTAAGCTAATATATTAAAGGCTAAGAATGCACTTTTGGCCATGGATTTCTAAGCACAAGCATACATCAAAAGACCAGTAACTAAAAAACTAAATATGTCAACATCAATGTATTAGCCATTGTCTTTATCACGTTTCACAGCTGTATCATCATTGAACAATGGTAACACAATCTTTGAAGTGTAATAGTTCAGACAAAAATATAAAGGAAAACTGAGCTGCACGAAAGCATCAGTGCCAACAGTGCACATGTGTGATACCAGTCAGTGTTTCCAGGGGTTACAAATAATGGGAGGAAGAAGGAGAAACTCCTGCCTCCATTTTTGAAGAGCGAGGGGAACGTACCAATAATATTTAGTTCACATTTACCTTGTTTCCGGAAAATCCAACAAACTCCAGTAATCTCAGAATCCGTGCGGGAAACATGGACAATGTCTATAGAAAGAAATGCAACAGTAATAGACTTTCTGCCTCTCAGCTACCAGCTGCCTCCTACAATTTTTCCAAACACAAGAAATAATCACTAAAAACATCTTCATATGTCTGACGATTTTCTGGGTAAATGTATACACCTGCTATATTTTACATACAATTTAAACAGAAATATCTGTTTAATATAGGGACCCTGTGTCTCCAGGATTCCCTGCATAGAAATATGTTTACACAGCACATGCTTAGTAACTCTAGTACTTCTTGGATGTTTCAGAAATATTGGGTGCGTACCACACAGTACGTATTTGTTCTTTGTGCAGTAAATCTAACATCTGAGCATGTGCCAGACTCACACAAAGTAATGCGAGCAAGGGGAAGCACCAGGCACTTTCTGCAGCCCATCGTCTGAACAAATCTCTGGGTCAACGCCTCTCTGACATACCAGGAACTGTCCTGTACCATTTGACCTCCCACTTTCTGACCAGAACACAAGCAACAGCAGCCAACAGTGGCCTCAGAAGGACCCCAGGCCACCAACTGCCCTGCTGACGGCCAAGTCCCCGGTTGCTTCCCAAGCGCCAGTTAAACAGTAAATGGAAGTCAACAAGCACAGGCAACTGCTGCTTCTGTACAAGGCTTCTCCTGGCCCCCATCCCCATGGGTCCCTTCTCATGAGACTGTAACACCTTCCCCTCCAAGAACCTCCCAAATATTGGTCACTTGGCTAATGAACACCCTTACTGGAAGCTGGGCACAGGCACTCAGCTATATTCTCAAAGAACGTGCCCTTAGCCCATGTGAGATGAGATAACTTCTCAGTTGATAATCTCCCCACGAGGATGTGTAAGTGGGTCTGCACACACAAAGCAGTGTTGCCCACGTTGTGGGTAGTAGTCTCTTTATTTCTAACGTGTATTACTATCTGACATTCTTAGACCAGAGACTGGGAACCTGCAAGTGTCAGCGCACATACCTAATTTTAACTGTATTATTATTAATACTGATGTCAGTGGAACTTCTCAGGTATTTAAGTTAAGATCATTTCCAGGAAGTTGCAGGACTTCAGCTCAAGAGAAGAACTGTTGCTACATACCAGATTAAATGCTCCAACTCCAAGTTTTACACCTCCCTCAAAATGAAGATGGTTTTCTCCTTTGACATAATGTGGAGACTGTATGAGACTGTCCAACTCCCTGAAAATGCACAAGATTCTGTTACGTTGTCATTAAATAAAATGATTAATTACAATTCCATAAGAAAGTAACCCAATTACCTTGAACTACATAGTAGTTCAAAAAAGGTCAATTTGTCACCTCACCCAGGCAGACACCACCTACAACATTTTGTTGGATTTATCAACAAATCATTTCTGTCACATTACTATCAATTAAAAAATATGAAGTTCTGGAGATTAATTCCTGTCAAAGACAAAGTCAATTTGCAACCACATTTCTGTGTGAAAATGTTTCAACAACGGCTGTTGCGGGTAACACCAATCTTTACTACTGCAAAAAGAGATGGTGGGGCAGTGCAGGAGAGTTAAATTTAAATTAGCAAATTTGATTTGAGTTTCACTAATTCCTGGATTAGGTATTCCCTTTTTGTGCATGTTCATTCAAAAGAACACTTTGTTATATATAGGAAAAGACAACTGTAAGAAATATTTTGATATGGGCAGGTATACCAAAAATTACTTTCCACTTATTTTTCTAACTCTCATAGATCTCAACTTTGTAGTGTCCCTTTACTTCCCTGTGTAATCCAGCTGGATTTGAACCTGTTTTGTCTCCAAGCTTTCTATAGTTATGTGTTTTTCACACTATTGTTTTAGTTTATTTTGTTAATTACTAGGAGAAGAAAAACACTGTTTTATGATAGCCACATACTTGCATTCAGGCTGTCATGTTTTTATCTGCTGGTTGTTGCCAACAGATACAGGACTGTTCACTGTAATTGCAGCCTTTACAATGGACCTGCATTTAGAGTCGCCTTCAACCCACACAAATAATGGACACTGTCATCTCCTTCCCTTTCAGTATATTTCCGGAGAACCTGGACTGTATGCTGTTTTGTGTCTGCTAGACACATGACTTTTTGTGTCTGTTTTGAGTCCAAATTTAAAGTCCTAAAATAAAACAAAATATTTTGTATATTTAGCTTTCACTTTTTAAAATTATTCATATAAGTCTGTCCTACCATTAAAGTTTTCTGATACTTTTTATTCAACGACAATAAGCAAATGTTTCATTCTGAACTATTGTTTTATTCATTCCATCTTTTTTTACAGTGTATGGTAGCCTTTCCTCCCTGAAAGAGAGTTTTAAAAATTGTATCTTTGCAACATTTACTCCTCCTGTCTTTTCAGGGTTGCTGTTGTTGCAGATTATCAAGCAGTACTGCTGACAGAAGGGAAAGGAAAGATGGCTTTTTATATCAGAAACTACGTTGTAAAAAATATTGATCAACCAAAGCAAATAAAGTCTGATTTCTATATTTCATTTTTTCTCTAACCTGTTGCACAACGCCCTCACCAAAACGGCAAAAAATTATCTCCTCCAACATCAAAGGTACAGAACAAAAATCATAACTGCCAATCTTACATCCAAACCTTCTCTTTGTTAAAATATATGTTTTAGTACTATTCAAGTTGTTATTACCACAAAAACCCCTTTGTTTTTACATATACTAGAGCTGATCTTAATTTATTTAGCATAACTGAGTATGCTTCCTATGGTGTATATTTTAATGTAATTTTTAGAATTTACTACTGCACTTCAAAACCTTTTGCACATGTTGAAAGTAGCTCTCCATAACTTCCTGGATGAAAAGAGATCTGCTTAAGCAGATATTTTTGACTTATAGACACTAAGTAATGGGCTTATTGTCAGTTCAGATAAGCAGCCCTGCTTATCATTTTCAATAGCATGCACCTTTAGAGTAGAACAACTGCCATACTTAACCAGATTAAGAGTCCAGCTAACCAAATATTTCACTCAGACAGTGGCATATGCTTGGAAAAGCATCCTCTAGGAATTGACTGTTCAGGGACTTCATGACGCGGAGAGACTGCATCTGTTCCACTATGATAACTAGCCCCTATAAACTTAATTCCTGTAATTTTGTTTAATCTTTGTTTGAAGCCATTTATACTTTCCACTGCAAGCTCTTCAGTTTATTGTCTCTTAATTTGTTTTAGTTTCACACATTTATTACGGAATTACGCATGCTTCAGCTACTGGTTTTTGATGTCCCAAAAGGCTGCAGCTAGAACTACAAAGAAATGCCATTTCATATGCCTAACGACTGTGAGACCTCCAAATTGTGCTATGCAGACACAATGAGCACTACATCATTTAGAACAGTTATTTTTTGACATAATTTCAAGGATGTAGTATTTGAAGTAGGCAAGCCTTGGGAGTTAACAGGGTTAGGGTCCACTATCTTTACAATCCAAATCAACCATATCAATGTCCTTTGTTATGCAAAGGAGGAATTTGTGTGGGCTGAGAAAGGCTATAGACATAAAGCACATAATAAAGGCTGCAATAAATAAAATACTAGTTAATTTGTGAATTGGACAATTCGACCAGCAGCACTTTTTACTGAAAGAGTACGCTTAATCACATCATCACTCTGACTTACCTGTATGTTTGGTAACTGTTTCGGACTTTGATGCCTCCTTTTATGAAGCTAACCATATTCTCATCCTGTTAGAAAGGAAACACATTAGCAATATGAATTTACAAGCATTATAAAGAGCTTTTGGCTTCTTGAGATGAACACACGCCTTGAACATAACCGTCATGACACAGACAATATAAGTCTCTGAGAAACAATACATGGATTTAGGATTTCCTTTCTATATTAAAATATTTTTACTCTGTTCAGACGTATACACTTTATTTTGATGCCTTCTGTGATTGGTTGAGGCCTTGTGACCTTTGGACCACCTGAATTTGCATTAAAGAACAGGGACTAAACTAGTGAATGGCACCTAAGGTACATGCATTTGTGGCTGTTTCAAAAAATAGCTTTCTCTCATTTGTCCTTCAGCACAGTTAAGATGTGAACATTTACTGGCTCAGCACCAGATACAAATACCTGCCTGTCCTCAGGTGTCTACAGAATACAGTTTCACATCCTAAAAAGGAAGCAGGATAAGTACAGTTATGCAGGACATGCTCTTTCTGGTCTGAATATTCAAGTATCTGTGAGATCCATACTAGTATGGTACCATGTTACATTACAAGCTATAATGAACTGAGAAGATACAGCAAAGTTTATCTGGGGGACTGTTAGTTTACAGTTGTAACCCAAAGACAAAAATCTTTAGTCTCATAACTTTCTGGTGGCAGTTTCTTGCCTCACTCATCATATATAATCTGTCATTCTGGATTGTTTTGATATCTATTACTCTGGGATAGGAAGACTACATGTGTTTTAGCAGATGATTCTTCTGTGATGGTACTTTAAGAGGCTGGATGAAGCATTGTGGAGAAAATAGCATACATTAGATGAACATTTGGTTGTTTTACTGTTATTGTTAAGGAAACAGGGCCCAATTGTGCTCATCAATATGTAAACAAAAAGACAGAACCTGCCTCAAAGAGCTTTCCATCCTCCTGTAAGTCAGGAAGATAACTCGATCCAATCAAAGTTACAGTTCAACTTCTTCCAGACTTTGCTTTCTATGAACTAGTATAGGAAGACTAATGGCCTGAACTGAAGGGCAGGGGCTTACTCCTGCAGCCTGCAACACCACCGCTAGCCTATGTCCTTTACAGTCATCCTTACGCAACATTATCAAGAATAATAATTGAGGACAGAAACTACATGCCATAAATGAACATGTAATTCCTGATGATATATCCCCACAGACTTGAATCCCAATCACAGGCAAACAAAATAACCACAGAAAAATGTGACACTGTTTTTCTTTGTCCTGTAGAAAAAAGTCAGTATTTAATTAGCAACTGGGGGGGGGG
>NW_010973284.1:4952542-5032170 GCF_000737465.1 Haliaeetus leucocephalus | reverse complement strand
GGGGTGGGGGCGGTGGTAGGGTGGTACAGCATACCTAACCATATGTAAAAGTTCAGTTATATTTCCCTTTGAATGGAAAATGGAAAGAAGAAAGAAGATGGTTTTAAAATGTTTAAATTCAGAATACTCATGATACTAACAACAGAGATAACCAATGTGAGAATAGTCCAACCCTTGAAAATCCTGAGACTAATTTTTATGTGTTTTCAACTGGATTTGGTCATTTACATTAAGCATCAAAACTAACCCACTTCAATAGCTGTTGGAACCAAGTGTCTTTGCTTAATTCTTAAAACCAGTTCATGTGTTCATGAAAAATTAAAGACAGAATAGAAGAGGAAGTAAATAGACAGACATTCTTTATGCAGAAGAGGACAAGAAATTATCTTCTTACTCTTAAATCTCTCATGTCTCTATAAACGTTTTAAAAAACAGGTAACTGTGAAAATAGTGCTTAATTCTTACAGGCACAATGGAGAAATTCTGAAAAGCCTTGCTTCCACAGCTTCAGATATCACCCAACCTGTCCCCAGTGCTAGAGGCTAGTCATCCCAAAGGATCATGGAAATAAGTAGCCACACCTTGGCCATTTCGAAGTCCATCATCTTACCATAAAGTCACCATCATCAGCACTCTAAAAACCTTCAGAAGAAGCTATTCTGACTACTGGTTTTGCTATGAAGCAATAGTTTCTAACAGAGGGGCATGGCAGATCGCTGAAAAAGGTTACATGGTTCATAAACTATCATAAGCAACATAAATCAGGGCCCATCTGACAACTCCCAAACAGTATAAAATCACCCACCTGCATTTCATTCTCTACCAGCATCTTTAAGCCAAGAAGCAGAAGCCCTTTGTGAATCTGTCTTTTTTTATCCCCTCTGCATAGATGAAGAGGCCCACTGTCATACAGCAAGTACAGCCAAGTCAAGAAGAAAAATCAGCCATTTCGACTATGATTAACAAATTTAAATTGCAAGCTGGAGCCCAAGTAAATATTGCTGATGTTGAACCATCAAACAAATCAAGCTTCATTAGTACAGAGAGATAAAATTCAAAGAAGAGGGAGAGCTCCCCTTCTTTTAAAGACAGACAGCACTGTTTAGCAAGAAGCATGTGTGGAGCCTAATAGCTATGCAGACCATATAGCTGTTCAAGAACAAACAAGTGAGAAAGCAGTTTTGGGAAAGCAAACACCAGCCTGACTGAAACAAAAAATCCTGCGTGCATTCCAGCATAGCACAGCTTCAATGACCATCTCTCTCTTTTTTTTTTTAAATCCAATATCTCAACACACAGTATTTGAAAATCTGTGCTTACTGCGGTTACATTTCACACATCCAAAAGGGACTGGAGAAGGGTGTCATAGGGGACTCAGTGCTATGTGTATTGAGGTAAGTATTTTTAGATAATCAAGAGGGATAACAAAACATTCTACTACCTCATCAATAGATAGTCCAGATAAAATACAGATTTAGTCCAGATGAGAGAGTCTTACACAATTAGGTCAAACTAGGGTCTTCTAACATTTCATTAATTTTAAGAAAAGAAACCTGTATGGTGTGTACTTTTCCCCCGCCCAAAGAGCCACACAGGAATCCATACCTGGAGGAATGTGAGTGCTGCTCTCTGAAGTAAACATTCAGCATAGCAAATTTCTGCATGGATTTCCTCTAGCGTCACATGGAGTGGGGAGGAAAACAAATCAATCAGACAAAAAGTAATTAAAAAACACTTAACCCATTAATATAAGAATAAGATCACAAAGCTCAAACTGAGAAAAATCTTTTCCAAATTTGCTCTAGTGTTTCAGTTCTACACTAACGAAGTAACTCCAAACAGAAATGACACACAGTTACAGAAACTTTGCAAGAAATTCTCTGGTGCTTTCGAGGAATTCCTGGATCTAGAACCTTCTAGGCATTTCAAAACTTCTTTCAAGGTGTTTCTTTACCCTGCAGGTTTTATAAATGCTGAGTCAGCAATCAAAAAAACAGTGATTTTTAGCGTGGTGACACAGCAATTGCCAAAACACTGATCCAGCAAATACCAAATCAGCAATTTTGTCAGTGAACTCACAATCTGCAAAAATGCATTGGGTGAACAATTCTACACAGTTCAAATTGCAGAAAAAAAACCCCATTATGCATGTTAGAGATAATGTTACCTTCAGTAAAGTGTTCAAGGCTTTGTCTATGCACAAGATTGTTGATGGAATCGGCTACTGTAGATTTCTTCCTAAATCTGCAGAAAAGTCAGTTTGGTCATTCTGAACATGAAGCATCAACCACGCAGAACAGTATCTTTCAGCTGGCCACCCATACAATCACTAACTAGGTATCTCTAGTGTTCACCAGCCCTCTGTCATCTTACCACATATGCAACTTCAGCATATTCCATACAGAACTTAGTCAACATGGTCCTCCTGGGATCTGTCTTTTACCCTTCATGTGTGGAAATTTGTCTTGATGAAGGAAAGGGATAAGGGGGCTTTTTGATTTACTCTGTGTGTGTGTGCATGTGCACATGTATGTACAGAAGTGGGTGCATAGCTGACTCAAAAAGACAGCTAGCCACAGTACAACCATCATCAAATGGGAAGATTCTGCACTGTCTGTAAATGGTAAATAACTTCCAGACGTTGCAGAACCAGGGCTACAGGTATGACAAAAATCTCATTGATAAGAAAAATCAGATATTGCAGTAAACTGAATTTTTCAAGACTGCTGAAAACCCTAAGTTGTGTGATGTGGCCTCATAACTGACCTTCCTTTGAGCAGAAGGCTGGACTAGATGACCTCCTGATGTCCCTTCCAACCTCAGTTTTCCTATCATTTCTATGGAATTATATGTCCTTTTTTAACCTGTACGTTTTTCAAAACTTTCCCATGAAGGGACTACTTATTGACTGAATTGCTCCACACTTACTTTTGGCAGGTGGCTTGAGCTTCCTTCATTGTGTTTCCTGCATTCAGTATGTCCTGAGGATCAAATGTCATCATAGCTTGCATTTCCAATATGGTGGCATAAGTTAGGGCATGATACATACTATCTTTAGTTCTGAAAGAAAACACAAGATGCAAAGCACAGCTGATTTGATTATATTATTACTTTTAAAAAACAAATACAAATCCAACTCCTGAAATGCATCAACCTGATGGGAACAAGGTCTTAATTAACTAGAAATCAAACACAAAGTACATGCAAAATAATCAAGAAACACTAATAGATTGAGGTTTGTACAGGAAACCATGTCTACAGCTCCAGTTTCAATAACTGTGCTAAAATGTTCCAATTCTGAGCTGAGGATAGGTATTTAACATATATAAAGCACAGGAATTAACCACATGGCTAACCATTTAGGGACGATAGAATCATCGTTGTTTTTTTTTTTTTTAATGGAGTTATCTAACCAATACTACAACACATGACATAAATCCAGATATTCTTCTAATTTGTGACAGTTACTCAGGACAGACTCGAGGAGATGAAGTAACACAATACTATAACCATGGCCAAAGTAGAATCTTCTTCAAACAGATCTTCCCACTAGAAACATTTCAGTCTATGTCAAACATTACAGCTTTTTCATCCTCTCCCCTTCTGCCAGCCTTCCACCCCAATCTGTTCAACTTAAATATTATTCTATGGGATTTCAGATGGACACTCTTTTGCAGAAAGCCAAAAACTTTGGCATTAGTGCAAAGAAAACAATTAACTCCTACATGCAGCCATTACCAGAACCTTTCCTCTGTCAAGAAGGGTTTATATATTGCACACATTTACAGCGTTCAGCCAGTATCTATGTATGGTATAATCCTCTGCAAATTAATCAAAATATCTTCAAGTGTAGAGGTCCAATAAAGACAACTTGGGAAATATGTTGAAGGGCAAGCTCATATGAATTCTTGCCACAGAAACTCTCTGTAGACCTTGCTAATCCACCCCTGACAAATAGCACGACTTAGACAAATACTGCTAAAGAGCAACAATTGCTATTTCAACTGTTTGCACTTTTAGAATGGACCAGATAGTTCTATATGGCAGGGAATATTCAAAAATACTTGAAGTCAAACAAGGATATCCTTGCAACAAAACCTCCACCCTCAGTACACCTATTCTCAATAGGTGTACTTAGGGTGTTTGTTTCTCAAAACGAGCCACTTCATTCTCTTTTTCTTTCGAGAAGAAAGTGGTGTGCCAGTGTTGCTGCCAAGAGGCGGAGGGAGGTGATCCTTCCCCTCCGCTCAGCACTGGTGCATCCACACCTGGAGTACGGTGTCCAGTGCTGGCCTCCTCAGTACATGGACAGACTCAAGAAAGTCTAACGAAGGGCAGTGAGATGATTAAGGGACTGGAACATCTCTCCTATGAGGAATGGCTGAGAGAGTTGGGACTGTTCTGCCTGGACAAGAGAAAGCTCAGGGGGTTCCTATAACGTTATAGAAATACCTGAAAGGAGGATGTAAAGAGGACAGAGCCAGGCTCTTTTCATTGGTGCCCAGTGACAGAATCAGAGGCAATGGGCCCAAACTCAAACACAGGAGAGTCTGTCTGAACATCAGGAAACACTTTTTTACTATCAGGGTGAGCAAGCACTGGCACAGGCTGTCCAGAGAGCTTGCAGAGTCTGTATCCTTGGGGATATTCAAAAGCCGTCTGGACATGGTCCTGGACAGCCGTGTCTAGGTGGCCCTGCTTGAGCAGGTGACCTCCAGAGGTCCCTTCCAAGCTCAACCACTCTGATTCGGTGGTTTTGTTTTAAGGGGAAAAGCCAAACTTTAAAGGCGTCTCAATCCATTTAATTTCTCCCCTGGAAATACACTTGCCTCCCCAGGTTTTGATAGCTGGATTGAATTGAAAGATCATTTTAAGGATAACTTAAGACAATCCTACATTAATCAATGATCTAATAACTCACTGTGGTGACTTGGATCCCTTTAAGTTTTCTAACAATCCATACACTATTATGCATTTATTCTTTTGCTCAATACCCTGAAGTATCCTCAGGAGTCCCTGATGTTTGGTTAGTGTTTTCCAGAGCCAAAAAATAATCTTGTCTACATCTAAAGCAACCCCCTCTCAATTACATTATGCAATAAAATCACCAAAGAAAAATCCAAGTGATGATACGATTCTGACTTTCTTTGTATATATATTTTTTGAGATCTAGGGATTAAAATAATACCTAGTGTTGACGCAGATAGCGTTACACAGATATCTGGTGCTTCCCTTGCCAACCTTCACAGTGACGACGAAGGGCTACTTTTTCCAATACACACGGCACACAGCGGGCTGGCTATACTGAAGAAATTTGCAGTGTACTTCTTTAAACCCCGCTGCAGTCTGTGTTTTGTGGCTGTCTTTCATTCTGAGTTGCTCTCACCATGTCCACAGGTTACCTAACCAGCTGCTCTAACCAACATCTAAACCAATCTAGCAGAGAAGCCATTTTGGGAAATCACTTACTGCTGTAAGCGCTATGAGACCCAGACTATGCTAACATCCATCTCATCTCCAACATGAGCAAGAAGAACAGACAGATAATAGAGAAATTAGTTTAAAATCCAGTGGAGTCAGGGCAGCTCTGTCTTGGCCTCCTACATCACGATTCTTTCAGTAGACTGATAATGTAAAGCAGAAAAAAAATTGACGTACCATAAAATGCCAGCCTGATGAAGTGTTCCTGTTCATTTGATTACTCATCAGCCTCAGTAGGCGCAGAGAAACACACTTCATCTCATATTTATTAAAATAAAACCCTTCCAAAGGTTCAAATTCAAAGCACAGAGAAGACACTAAAATAGTCCCCTTCCAAAATTTTAGAAATTTGCTTTCAAAATCAAAGCAGATAAATATTAAATTCACTGCACTAAAAGGAAAATTTATACTTTTCACATATACATGGTGAAGAGGGATTTCCCTCTCCAGTAATTTGCTTTTGACACCAAATCACCCCTGCCCTAATCAATGGTTTAATCTGTTTTGCTTCTAATATTTAAAGGAGATAATAATTAATGTTTATCATTAGTCAACTGGTATTTATCAACACTCAAATTTACTCTTGTTTTTCAGGGGCTGGAAGGCAGGTAGAAATGCAACCACATGTAACAGTTATCTATGCTATTTATACTAACCATACAATTAAAGTTGCCAGTTACATCCTGACATATTGCCAGAAGTTTTAAAGCCTGCATTTTATATGGCTGGATACAGAATTAAACTTGATAGCTTTTTCTTTCTTCTTCTGATTCCTCAGCAGCACTTTCCCCAGGACATTGTTAGAGTTAACAAGCCTTTATGACATAAATACAATTAATATTCTGATTAATGACTTATCCCTGTAGTTGGTATCACATGGCTGAATAAGAGGATTATAAGTAATATCTTTAGGCACTTACGGAGTTATGCCACATGCCTGTTCTCCAACTATGGTGCGATCATTATCATCTTGCAGCACTGCTCTTTCTTGAGAGCTATTGGAGATCGCTTTTATTCCTACTTGAAAACAAGTACCTAAGTGAGGATGGTGACAGCTCTCCCCTCCAGCTGAAGTATGTAAAGCAAAAAGCTTGGCTTGGTTTGACCTCTGAATTAACCCAAGGGCTAGTATTTTTTGTGAAAAACACAGTGCCCAAAATCTTTTTGTGGATCCTTTTACAGTAATCCAGCAGGCAGGACATGCATCACCAGGTTACAGAAACCCCAGGTTCAAGTCCATACCCTGATTTAGTATCGAGATGCTTCTAACAAGTAAACCAAATCCAACAGCACAGAGTGAAAAAGACCCTCCACAGACCAGCCAACAGTCTGTTCATCCAGTCGTACCCAAGAACGAGAGATCAAGGCCCAAATCGAAACTGCATCAGGAGAATGTGGTCACAGAGGGCCTGAAGGCTTTCTTCATCTTTAATCAGAAGTTCCACCCAACATTCAAACAACCCGCTAGACCTACTGCATGGGCTTCCATAGAAACTCTCCAGTTTTAGGAATTGATGTTTTCCAATAAAAACCTGTTTCCTATGAAAACTCCCCACACTAACATTAAGTTTACAACTAGAAAAGACCATTCTAATCAACCACCAGCCTGGTTCCCTAGTTACCACAAGCCACCAGAATGGTCTAAGTTTGGTCGAAGACAAAAAACTGCAGTTCAACAAGAGAACCCCTGAGCCTTTTTGATCTAAGCCACTCACCAACATTCAGAATCTAGTAAGGTCTTCCAGCTAGGAGGTGAAACCAACAATTAAGCCATGTTTTGGCAGCAATGTATTTATTTACAAAGCCTAAACAGTTGTGTTCTTCCAGACTCCAGGCATAAAAAGAGAAAAAAACCCTAGAAATAATGACTTTCCTCATGTTCTTGACATTCTTTACAATAGCTAACTCAAGCTTTCTGCAGAGCTGTGCCCCATCTTTATCCAAATGCTGTCTAGAGCTTTGCTCTACCTCCATGTGCTTCCCCTTACTCTTTCACGGCTCTCAGTTTGACAATCACACACTACGTTTGTTAGATCAGTTCCCAGAGAAAGGTCCTCCACCCCACTGAACAACCTCATGTTTGTTTTTGTTCTATAAGGGCAAGAACATTTCACCACACCATGAAGACAGCCATTACAAAAGTCTTCCTTTCCTTAATAACCTCTTTAAACTTTTTAAAAATCAAAATATACAAGATAACATTTTTTATTGTAAATTGGGCTTACATTAAAAATTCCGGTGATACTAAATAAGTACCACAGAACTACACTATTCCAATAAGTGTTTCACAAGTAACTAGCAGAGCAGTAACACAATCTCTTCACACCTACCTGAGATACTCCCACATCGAAAGATTGAACTTACCTTTCAAACACAGTCATTCTAGAATTAACATTCCACCAAACAACACCAAACGCTTTTTGGAGACTATTTTCAGAATAAAGTCAACTGCCCAGAATTAATCGTTCTCATATTGTTCTTATAATACTGCAGGCAGCAACACATATGTGTTAACAGCTCATCCAATGATCCAGATTACTCTGTGTCATGAATTTACCTTTATTATTTACCATTCTCCCAAGTGATCTGACATCAGCAAACTATCAGGTGATTACATCATGCTTTCCTTCTGGATAATTATTAAAATATTAATCATTTGTCTTGGGGAAGGGAAAGGGACATCTCACAAGAATCAACTCTTTAATTCATGATTATCTGTTTGCAACTACATGACAACTAAAATCCAGTCAGCTTTTAATCGATTTACGTATGTACCTTGGGGTTGAGAAGGAAGATGACATTTTTTTCCCCACTCTAGTGACTAGAAAGTTTCAGTGTTACTCACTGTCAGTTAACAGGTTAAATATTGAAAATCACACTGTGTTTGGTACCTGAATTTAAGGAATTTCTTAAGAGGTCTTAGACTTAGTGTGAATAATCCATATAAAGGAGTAATTTAATTAAATTTACTGCAGAAACCACAAGGTAATTGGAGCCCACTATTGTACAATGATGGTTAATGATAATAAAGAAAACTGAGTTTAAAACCTAAAAGGCAGCTGAGGAAACAAGAAAAGTTATGTAACATGAAGCAAAAACACGAGCTGAATTTTTTTATGAAATGAGATCTCTTCTTTATGATGGATTTGCTTTTCTAACAGGAAAAAAGAGCTTACCTCAACAGAAGTCTAGACACCATCCTCAACTATTTATTTTTAAGCTGCTAGGAAAGATCTTCTGATTTTAACTCTCATACATTGCCAAATCTGCTCTCAGTTACACATGGTACAAATCAGTTGAAAATACAGTTACTGTGGAAGCCAAATGTGAGTAATTTAGTGAATGTGCAGTAATGTAATACAGAACAGAGTATGTCCTACAACATAAGTGGTAAAGCTGCAAAATCTATGATACGAAATTCTTTACAAGCATGTAAAGACTAAAAAGTATTTCTTTAAACAAAAATAGTATGTTTATGGACTGTGAAAACCAATTTCAAATCTCAGCATGCTAAAAGGCAACAGTGAGGAACTGATGACTCCTAAAGAAAATACTCAGTATTACCATATGTGCCCACTCTACAGCTCTTGTGATTCCCTAAAGAGATGGAGCGTGTTCATAATGGATATCATCTGTGGGGAAATTTAGCATCCTGTTTCTGCATTACACTTGCAAAGATCATAAGTCTGTATTTCCTTCACTGCCAAAGGCAACAGGAATAAGGGCCTCCTCATAACAACAGGCTAACATGAAAAATCAGTTTCAAAATGGTTTTGCAGTGTGGAATACAGTCAGGTAAAAAAACCAGAGCATCAGCTCATGAAATATGTTCTGCAGGGCCCAACAAAAGCTGAATGAAAATCATATGCAATAGAAGAAAAATGGATTTACAGAGAAAAAAAAACAAACCCACAGCCTCACTAGCTTTTGCAGTGCTTTGGAGCCCCCTTCAATAAAACATCCCCCTATTTTATGCTAAGCATTTCCAGAGAGGCACAGGGGCTTTACTATCAGAATTTAATGAAAACACAGTTATTCTTCTTACCATTTTTATGATATCTTCTGATGATATATAAACACAAAACAACACTGCTGCGAATAAAACCAGTATTATTAATACATCTGAGCCTACAATTTATCATGAATGTCTTTCACAGCGTATACTTACATGGTTAAGCTACAGATTCTGGCATCAAAGACTGAAGCTGATACCTCAGCAAAGCAGATACCTAGTATTCATTATAGTTACCCCTGATGTATATCAAACTCACACTACTGCATTACCTATGAATTTTATTTGTTTCATATTCCAGTGGCCTGAAAGAAGGCATGATGTAATTGCTGATGGCTCAAAAATAAATAGAGCAAACTGGGGGCAGGGGGTGGCCTGGAAGTGAAATAACCATAGATTTCAACAAGGCAAGAGCACAGGTAACTTCAGGACAGGGTATGAAAAAAATCACAGACATTGTAAAGACACAACAATTATTAGAAGCTATTTTATGACCTCACTGCTTGCAGCTGGGCCACTCATTACATGCTGGGCTTCAACGTAATTAGGAAACAGAGTGCATGACCACAACACCAAATTGCAAAATAAGCTGTGAGAAAGTTTCTGCAAGTCGTTATTAAAAAAACAACAACAAAAAAGAATTCATACCTAAAGTAATGTGTCTCAAACCTGGCAATTCATGGTCAGTTGCTCATTTAGACACAAAACCATAAATTCTCAAATTCTCACAGTATGCAGAAAAATATGGGAAAGGAGAAAAAAAAAAAAGTGTCAGAAGATGGTTTTTATTCTTCCAGGAGCAATAATCTCCTCTACTGTACTACAGCTCATGGTGTTACTTCTTTGGACAACAATTCTGTAGTTTTTGTAGCTACCTTTGATCATTCTTGTTATGTACTCACCCCAGTGTAAAGCACTTATTCTGTCTTCCCCCAAACTTACCACATTAACTTACCACCCCCTTTTGAACGAAAACCATGCAGTCTTATCAACCAATAACAGAGAATTAGCTGTCTAGTCAATTCTCCTAAGAGATGGTGAAGCAAAGAAAAATAAACATAGGAAAACTAATCAACTTACTTTGCTTGTAAAGAAGCCAAAGCATCCGAGAATTTGTTGTTAAGAAATAAATCCAGAGCTGCCATACACTCATGCAATGCCATGTTGAGGTCTGATGTAGGTGACCTGCCAGAAGAAGAGATAATAAACTCAGCACATCTGTTCTCCTTCTACCAGTACATACACTTGAAACGCCCTTCAGATCTAGCCTTATTCCCGTGTATAATCTGCTATTCCATTTCTAGTAATTGCAAAAAATGAAAGTGACTTCCACTATGTTTGTGGTTTGTTTGGTTTTTTTTAACTATGCTCTTACCCTGTGACATGTGGAAAGCAATTTAAGTTTTGTACTTTCTGAAAATAAGATAAACTGCATGTACTGTAAATAAGAACCTAGACATGCAGAAGTTACCATGTGGGAACGTGACAGTTTGATGAGCTCAGCTATAAGGAACACAGAAGCACTGGGTGACAGCACACATCTGACTATGTGTAAGGCTGACAGAGACTACAGGCTAGTGACGTTATGATCATGTTGTCACTTTAAGGATGAGACATTGCCAAACTGCATCAGATTATTGTATCGACTGCTGCTGGAACACCTGCTTTAGTTCAGCGCATGTTCAGTATGGTTCCTAACAGCAGACCACTACAGACTTGCAGGTGGGTTAAAATTTCACATTGTGCATGCTCCTGGGAACATCACTGTCCCTAAAAAGTGCCACTGCACTCAAACAAAAAAACTGCTGCTGCATCTCAAAGTCAGAAGATTCTCACTGGCTTACTCCAGCTGTACTTTTCTCCTCTACAACACTCACATGTCAGCTTGACCTGTCACAAGGCTTCTCAGCTGGTCTTTGGGTTACTGGCAACAGGATAATACAGACCAGCTGAAAAAGTTTGGCCCAACTTCATCACCACCAGAACTGCTGGACAAAAAAATCCACAGAAGAAACAATAAGGCCTTGCGCTAACAAAGTTAAGGTCACCTGGCCAATGTTAGGACAGTTGAAACATCTGCATCTAATGATCTAAGAGCTATACTGCACCAATATGTTATATGCAAGGCCTTACAAAAAAGCTCCCCCAACAAAATACAAATAAATCCTCATCATGTTCCTGACTCCGAACAGCTCTAACTGATATGATCTGTCTTGTGACTTAGAAACTATGTTACTCCCTTAAAAAATGGCACAACACATAGCCTGCTGAAAGGAAACACAGAAAGCGAAGTCCTGGTATCATCTTAAGGAAAAGACAGGGGAGCACAGAACAAACAGATAGCATTAGTAATAACCACTGGCTGCAGCAGTGGTTTGTTTGTGTTATAAGAATAATGACTACAAAGAAAAAAAGAGCATGCTTTATATATATGACAAACAGGATTATAAATTTGAGAGAAACATTACATGACACTGTTCATAGTGGCTGTTGTCATCACACTTCAGATACACTGCAAATCCTTCTGCACCCAAGAGACTCTCAAAGTGCTTTGCAAACATTGATTAACCAAGTCTTGTCATCCATCTCATACAATATGCAATATCATAGCTGCCTAACTATTCTGAGACTGACTTACTGTAATAATTAAAACTTTGCCAATTATTGTTTATGTTTATCACAATTCTTATCTGCCTTTTTTAATCTGTGTCCCTGAACCAAACAGCATATTTAACACTATATAAAATGTATTCTCATCTGTTTTGAAATATTTAGACTAGTAACATTTCACCTGGGTTGTCTGTTTGTTTGTTTCTTGTCATGCAGGAGAATTACCCCACTCAATACAAATAAACCTTTTCAAAATATTCCTTTGAAACAGAAAGGTGACAAAGAAAAAAACACCGTTGAAGCTCAAAGCACAATTAAGATATATTAATTACTTGGCATCTTTTCTGGAATAAGAATTATTAACACAGTGCCACCCTCAGCAGCAGCAAAAATACAAGTTGCACACTTCCCTCATGCTCCAAGGAAACCTGACATTTGATGTAGCTCCCAAGTAAAGGGCTTAAGACCTGAACGCAATACACACCTTACAAAAATGCTACAAATCGTCATGCGTTGCTGTTAACAAGAGAGAAGAAATACTTTAAACTAGAGAGTGCTAAGCATTTTAGCAAACTGATTAGTCATGCTTCGGTGGGCTACAGATTCTCTCCTGCTTTCAACAGCAAGATCAGAGCTGCCTCCAAGCCAAACGGAAAATGCTGTGCACTGCTACTTACCTTTCTGCTAAGCCTCTTGTGTTTTCTGACATAGTCATTTGTATGCCCGCTCAGCATTTAGGCACGAGCATCCAGCAGCAGCACTTGGTGCTACTTGACCAGCTCTGAGCGACAGTCACGCCGCCAGCACGGGGCAGGGCAGCGCCTGCCTGCCTGCCTGCCTGCGATGCCGTCCTCTCGGATTGGTCCTTACGGATGACAGAATGAGAGTTACGAGCATCGCCAGTTCACTTACAACATCCTGCAAAGGAGCGATGTGGAAGCCGGTCCACGGCACACGAAGCTCGTGTATCACTGGATACTACTAACGTAGAAGGTGCTGGCAGCTGCCAGCGTATCTTTGATCTACAGGCTTGTCTGAAACTGGCGGCAGCATCAGCTATCTCTCATTCGGTACAAACTAGGCAAAAGTCAAATATCCCTGTCATTACAGATCTGAAACAACAAAAATTACCGCGTGCAGCGCTGGACCACATTGGAAACCTAGGAACCAGAACGGAGCATCAAATGAGGCCAGCTGACACGCAGGAGAATCAAGGCATTAATTGCTGCAAATGTGAGAAACAGACAGGCCAGAGAGACAAGAAAATACTTCTTCCCAGCAAGGACTCTCCACAAAACAGGCTTCAATCCACCAGCCAAACTGCTGCTTTTTGTTGGTTCCTGTAACTTTGGGAGCTAGTGAGACTTTATACGTTATTTGTAAAAATCTCTCTTTAACATCATGCAAAATGACATAAGTTGGCATAAATGATTTAATCTGTGGAGTGAGCTCCTCTGCCTGATGTTGCCCAAAATTAAATCGTGTATGCTCCCCAACTACTTTGCTGGCATGTCAGCAGTACTGGTCCTGTACATAAGAAGGGCAGCTACAAGCAGCAAAAGCAGTTACCTCTTCCATTACAACAGCTGGACTGTAGCAGTTGATCAGCTATGATCTACTTATGTAAGTTAGTTTCTCCAAGAGCATCTAATGTTAAAAATTATACATGTCTCTTCTCCTTTACACTGTCTTATTTGTTACACAAAGCAGTACCAATAATGAAGACATCAACTGCTGAAGGAAGACCCAAAATTGACAAACAAGCAAAGGATAATTTCAGGAAGATACTGTGAAGACATTAAAATATCTGATTAAATCTCTTGCTGTTTTTATGACATCCTGTACAGGAAAAGCCTGTGCTGCATTTGGTATAAAAATTACTGTAATAGATCCACAGGCTGGCCCATTAATGGCTCCATTACATGTTCGTAACAGCACTATGTACCTGGGCCACAGCAGGAGAAAAAAGACATTACCTGTTTTTTTCCCCAGTTGGGAATAACTACTGGTTACAACTTAAAATTAACCAGAGTGCTTCCATGGCAGGATCATGAGCTATTCTGAAAAGATTATTCATCGTTTTCACTAGCTGTTTATACAATTTCTAACTGACACTGTCTTTCTCCAAATGGTCTCTAAAGGTCTGTATGATGAAGGCTCTGGCTGTTTCTGCCAAGTTCTTCAAGACTTGAGTTGGCAGGTTTTTATTTGAATACCACTTCTCTGGAAACAATTATAAGCTCAGACAACCTTTAGCATGCAGCCTCTCTTTCCCCACATGTATCAATGTTTTCTTTTAACTAAGGAAAACAAATCTAAAAAATTAAGATCTGAAATATTTCCAAATTCAGGCCATTTCCCCTTGGGTTTTAGAAGCTTCTTTCCTTTTCTGGTTTTTGGTGGCAGGTCTTGCAAGGACAAGTCATATGGTTCTCAATGTGGTTTTATGATTCATAAAATCATCGTTCTCTGCCCCACAGACCATGACTGGGGATGCTTCACAAATCGTAATTACAGTATATCCTGTGACTTAAGGTAAGACCTGATCTCCTTACTCCACTGTAGCTCCACTGTCTCCAGACAGAAGCGCAATTATCAGGACATCCTAGGCAATGCCCTTTTTACTTACACATCAAATCATTTTTATGTCAACAGCAATATCAAACAAAATGACTACAGAGAAGTAAGCAAAACTAAATTCCTCAATATCAATGAAAAGTAAAGCATTTTCAAAAGTAAAGAAACATGTCTTCCATGGTCAAAAGGAAGGGGAGGCTTTTTTGAGCATGGGAGTTACCATATTTCTGCATAATTTTATTTCACTGTGTGCATGATGTTGACTGGTTTCTTACTATAAGTTTGCAGCGCATATGCTTTAAGATTTGTCATTGGGTTTTCTTCATTGGATAATAGAAAGGATCTTGAACCTTGTATTCTGCAAAATGCTGAACTACTGACTCATTTGACCTCAAGTAATTATCAGAGCTTGGCAAAAAAAGGTAAGTCTGAAGTTTGTGCCTTTATAGTAATGCTTTTAATAGTAATTCAAGAGCTCCTTCAGTATTGTGAAACACTGAAAGCAAGTTAAATCAGTCATATCCTAAAATATGGATGCATTTCTCTGCCAAATCTACATTATCTGCATAAGTCAGCTGAGGTAGTATGCATGGGTAACTTTATCTGGAGGAAGAGAATAAAATACAGAGTCAAGCACAATTGAGGCTAAGCCAGTACTTGATGAGAAAGTACCACAGAAATACTGGTGACTCAGATTGACTCTCTTCCCTCCATTATCAGAAGACTCTTGGAGTGGGGAGCAGTGGAAGCACACCCTGTTTTCCCAAATACAGGCTAGTCCCAAACATGTAAAGCAAGTGAGACGCAAGACCAGAGAAAAGCATCTAATGGAAAGATTATACTCCTGTCCCAAAGAAACTTCATGGCAAAATCTCTGTAACCATACTAGAGATCTTCTATCTCAGGGGCATGAACAGCACCAGTGCAATTGGGGTCAGTAATGACTGACACTGCTTTCATTTTATTCAGGAACATCAACAAAGCTACTCTAGTGAATACCAACCTGGGTTCTGGGTTGATTGCTGCAATAGCTCTACCTGTACTGTACAGCTGGCTTCTGCTCCTGCTGACCCACTGAAACATTTCTTCTGCAACACAACAGAAAGCATTCATCACCCAGCCTTACTACATGGAAGGCAGGGAGAACACAGCTGTTTATCTTGAAGGGTTACAATTTCAGCTCAAAAGTTTCATGTCAAGTAATTTTGAAGTATTTGCTCTTGATTTTATTTTAGATTTAACAATTTGGACAATACAGTGGTTTGGCCTCCTTTACTCCCTTTATATCAAGGGCTCTCTGTGTAACATATACAGTTTCAATTTTTGCATGGATAATGCTAATCTTATGCTATTAAAAGGCAGCACAAACACTCATAGCACTGCTAGAAAGGAGTGGGTTGCACCAACACATATTTTTGCAGCTCTTTTAAGCTACTTGCACCAATAGTGAATATACGTGGCAGCACATCTTACTACTATGATGGTGGAGGGGTCAGTATGTACAGAGAAACGACAATTAGCATTACATTCTCTTTATCTTTACAAAGAGATTTAGAGAGGGTTGCTTCTAGCCATGTAGTCAGAAAAAAAAAAAACCCATAAACAACCTCTTTACAGAGCATGAAATGGAACTGAAAAGAGATTAGTCTCACATGCCCAAAGCAGCTTCATTTTCTTGCCAAGAGGAAGGAGCAGTAAAACCATATCAGTCCCTACAAACACTGTGCCACTCGGGCTACCAAAGCTCCTTCAGTGCTAACACTTCAACCATTCACAGACGTGAGGAGCATCCCAAAGCACATTTCTAAGCTCTGCATTTCAGTTCTTAACAAAAAAAAACATTTAAAGACACCTCCAACATATGAACACAACCTGGCCTGCTGATACACAGGCCACCGTGTGTGGTTAAGTACCGTCACTGACACCAGGGTGTCCTTCCCACTGCATGTTTTCAAAAATATCACCAGTGAATATAGGAATTCTTGCCATGACACCACTTTCTGTTCTCATAATGCTGAATAATCACAGAGATGTTAGGCGATACCAGGATACACCTGGCGTTACTTTCTTTAGCCTTTTCAAGTTTGCCAGCTCATTCCTAAATTGATGACTACTACTTTTCTAAATAGATGACCGCTTTGAGCAACGCTGCATTACAAACGTTGTGAGCCTGAGACTGAAAAAATCTCTACATTCAAAGAAAACAAAAAGCACATCACTGGGGAAGAATTCTTTTCCTCTTTTGCAAACATTTCCAAAACCACATGAGATCAGAAATAATCTCGGATGAACAGCGCTCTCATTACCATGAAAAGGACAACCAGTAAGCAGTTCTCACAATAATTTGTTACTATTCAGTTTTCAGACAATACAGAAATTTCTTCATAATTCGAAAGCAAATAAATTAATGCAAGAAAATTAATTCCACCAGATCCTTTCCTGTTCCATGTGCCAAGCTAGTAATACCTCAGCATTTATCTTTTTGTGTTCTTGAACATGTTTCTGGCCTGTGACTAACACTCCTCGGTGCTGCAGAAATGCCATTACTTCTAACAACAAAGCAATTGGAAAGGTTTCAATATTCATGTTCGCCAAATACTCTGCAGAGAGACACAACAGTGATGCAATTCTGCAATTCAGGAGGTCTTACACAGTATTGCAAGTTGTACATAGAGTATGACACTGTTTATTTCTGAGGTTAACTCAGCTCTGAAACCACCAAGATGTTGATGCCTCGGCAATGCCTGAGGACTTTCGTTAAAGATACTCAAGCTTTCTGCCCTTCTGTTTCAGTGAAGGCTCACAAAACAAAGGGATGTGGCAAAGCAGTCAAGCGAGCAGAACAAAGTCCAGGGAATCGGTAGACTTGTGTTCTCCCCTTGGTTCCACCACTGTTTAACTTGCGCCACACAGAACCTAGGTTGCATTACGTTCACAGTTCTCATCCTGTATTTGAACAGGCAAACAACACAATAAATTCATTAAGATAGGTTTGCTCAGACAAATAAAAAGTATTGGTGTCATTTTTGCAGCTCCCTTTCCGTGTTGTACTGCCGTGACTGCTCACAGAGCACTAAATGCACCGTTGCGGGTGATTATTCCCAGTTAGTAGAAGTGCCTGCATCAAACAGAATGAAAAAAAATATATACACAATATAGTCTGGCAAATTATGAATTATCAACCCAAGCGTCCTGGGACTGCACTAACCTATTGGAATGTACAAAGAAAAAATTAGTTCACATGGGGTCAAAATTAAAAGAAAACAAATATATCCAGTATTACAGAAATCTACAGGATTGCTGCAATTAAGAGTAAATTTTCATCATAAATCAGTCTGTATTGATACTTAGCAAGTTTTAACAGCTCTTCTTTTTCAATTTAAATACTCCACAGTCTGTCACTTTGAAGGGCAGATGTGACTCCTATCATGCCTTTCTGTTTTTTTAAGAGTCTTAAGGTCTTTAGACTACCTTACAATACCCATTTGCTCTTTTCGCAAAGTCCTCTAACTTCTCACGGTTTTACTGCCTCTGGTCAACCTACACTTCTGACATAATTACTCTCCATTTTAAAAGGTCTAATCCTGTTCATATTAAAACTAATGAGAAATCAACAAGGGCGGCACTAGACCATTGTCTTGCAATGTGTTGAGCACATTTAGGTACACAGCAAACAAACAAAAAAAGCATTAAGCGAAACATAAGCTCACATTTGCCACATTCATGGTAAGAAGCCAGACAAAACCTATAAGATTTGTTTTTGTAAGGACTGCAAGGTCAAGGTAGAGGTCTGTATTATTTCTGAAGTAAGATTCAGTGAGAATTCAGGGAGGGATGTTACACAATTTTCCCTTTTGGTTGGATTCTGCATTATCTAGCAATAATAAAGACTGACTGGTAGGTCACAAAATAGTTACCTATACACCTTACTTCAGCATTTTGTGATGTCTGGTTTGTACTTTTTTATGCCGACTTACACTTCACTTCTTTCAGACTTCAGTGTGGTGACAAACGTGGAAGGGATGAAATACATATTTTGGCCCAAAAGGCATTTTTCTGCAGTACTTAATTTGAGCTGAAAAGTTTCTTGGTTTGGTATTTGGTTTTGTTTGGTTTGGGTTTGGGTTTTTTTTCATTAAATCTACGCAAAGCATTCTCAAAATAAATTACTCTGTAATATGTTTTATTGCAACTTTCTTCACCAAAAAATTATGCTTTTGGTTCAATTCCACTGCTGAACAGTACTTTAGGTTCTCATTAAAAAAATATACAGGAATGACACAAAATACTTTAACAAATAGGGGACTGTTGCTTTGCCTTTAATCATTGCTTTACATGAAATTTCAGATTATGTTTCCCTGAGAGCTTCCAACAAACTGACTTCATATTTCAGAAGTCATCAGCAAAGCATACTTCACGCTACCTTGACCAATAACAATGCCACTTTCTCTCCAATTAAATAAAAATTCAAGCAGAGCACTTGAATATGCCTTTATAACTCTCTTGAACCTGCCTATTGAATCAATACTCAAAAACAGAAAAAAAGTACTAGTAGCAAGTTTTCTTGGCACTCAGTATTCCTAAAGCCATTTTGAAGAGTTATTCTTAGGCACAATGGCTTCAGGAAGTAGACAGTTACTATTCACTCCATTTCAGAGTGCAAAAACAACTAGGTAAACTAGCTGAGAATAAAAAAAAAAAAAAAGCAAGACTGATTTTGAACTCAGAATCAGAACAGACTGGGATCTTTCTAGCATTTTTTTCCCTTTCTGACAGGAAACATGGACTGGTCAAAATTTAAAAATTTGATGCAGACGTACTGAGATTTCATCAGTTCAGGATGACAATTTTAGTTAGAGCCGAAGAGAAAGAACAATAAAATTACACGCAAGTTCAGTATTGCATTCTATTTGATTTGCATTCGAGATTCATGCCATTAAGTCAAGTATACCTGAATGACCATCCTAACATCCAAACTCTCTTCTGACAGTTGTTTTTTCCACAAAAGATGACTGAAAGTTTTATTATCAAAGACAAAAGCTGAAAATCTGCAAAGAAGGTCAATTTCCATCACTCCTAGTCAAAAATCTGGCATTTAGTTTTTAGTTCTAACCAGTCCACTAGATCATCGTGTCCTCCAACTATGAGCTAATAACATCAATTTATTCCCAAAATAGAACTGAAATCTAAGAAACCACAAGCTGAGCCCTGCAAAAACACTGTCTAGGAACTTAATTAGGGCATGACTTAAGGAGCATTTTAAGTAAAATGTGACCTACAATAAGGCAATAGTAATATTTTTTCCCAAAGACTTGAAAAAATCCTGATACATATGTTTTCAACATTTTGTAGGACAGTAACCGAAACATTTGAAGCACTTTACATCCCGGTGCAATGCTACACTGGAATGTGACAGCTGGTTCCAGTAGATGGAGCTACAGAAAGGCAATGAGGACCCAGCCCCAAGTTCTCCAGCAGCTTCAGTAACACCGCCTGACTTTTGGGACAACCTGCCCTATCTATCAAAATTCAGCAAACTCCTTCCTGCTTCTGAACATTTTTGCAAACATTCTTCTGTACGTTCAAAGCTTTCTGAAGTGCAATGCAATCACAGTCGCAATCTCTCAGCCTTTGCTGCTACTATTGTCAATGCAAACACAAGACCTGGAAGTCGTTTAATGATGTCATTTAAAATCATTATTGCAAACATATGGCCCACCTTCCTACCCTAGAGAGTAAAAAAAAAAAAAAAAAAAAAGTTGGTCCATTTAAGAGTTATCAAGAGAGAACATGGCAACAAACCGTATAAGACTATTACAAATGCTAATACACGTGTCATTTTGGATCATAAGCTGGGCTAACAGACTCTGTATTTTCTAATCCTACAGGACTTTGCTGCTTTAAGTGCCACAAGACCACCCACCTCCACTCTCTGTAATAACTCTAATGTTAATGTAGAGGCCACCAAAAAATGAGCACTATTGTGTAGCTTATATCATCTGAAATTCAGGAAACGTTTTCCATCATGGTTTCTGCAGATGAATTAAAGTCTTGGGCTGATGTTTACTGTTTTGAACTTTAAGATATAGGGAAAGCATACAGGCAAAGAGAGAGCAAAAAACACTTCCAACACTTCATGAAGAGCCACGAATGGACCCTTTACCACTCTTCTAAGCAGAGAAATGGTTTGCTGCCCTTTCAAACAACTGCACTCTTAGAAGTTTCTACTGCTGCATAGGTTATAAAGCAGATTACTTCAAAAGTCTTATGTCAAACGGGTATTCCACAAACAGGCCTTTTAGCCATGTCTAAAATTTAACACGCCACCATCACCGAGGAAGAATGTTATTTGCACACTGATTCAGCTTTTGAAGGAACAACTCCCTCACATGCACACAATGGAAGTTTATGTATTTTAGGGGCAGTGGGAGTGCACACGTGGAAAGCAGAAAGGAAAGTCATCCACCTGCAGCTTGTTCCTAAGGGTGAGCAAGAAGGCATTGAGTTACAAAGTCATTAACGTCAACGTTTGACTGTCAAGGCGCGTTGCAAGCTGCGCAAACAGGAGCTCGAGGAAAAGGACTTGGTCTTCCACGCTCTTCCATCCACGGGCTTCAGAGACACGACACCGCTCTTAAACAACACTCTGAACACGAAAGTTTATTTGCATGTAACTACTGAAAGACTGCAGCACAGGCACGTAATTAGCTTAAGCTAATGCATTTGTCTAAGGAAAAAGAAACAAAAAGAAAAATAAAAGCTCCGAAAGTGCAAAAACCAGCGTCTGCCCCTTCAGTCGCTGCCTGCGGGTCGGTAAGCGGACGCAGATGCGGAGAGAGTCGTTTGCCCGAAGCCGAGCGCCGTTTGGCGGCCGAAGCGGCCGAGCGGCGGCTCGGACCCGGCCCGGGCTGCAGCTCGGACCCGGCCCGGGCTGCAGCGGGGCAGCAGCCGCCCGGGGGTCCCCGAGACCGGGGCGGGCTGAAGCGACAAAGGCACCGACTCCCCACAGCCGGTCGGGAGTAATCCGGAGAGGCACCAAACTCGATTTACAGGCTTCGGACCACGGCGGGCTGCTTACCCGGGAAACGAGCCCGCCCTCACCCCCCTCCGCGGAGGCACCGGCGCCTCCTGCCACCAGACCCTCGGCTTCGGCCGGCACCGGGACGGCTGTTCCCGCCGCCGCCGTTCCCCTCCTCCCACCCGGGACGGAGCGTTCCCGGAGCCTCGGGGGAGGCCGCGCCTGCTGCCAGGGGACGCCCCAGCCGGCCCCGCCGGAGGCTGCGGGCGGGAGAAGACCCCGCTGCCCCTCGCGGCCTGAGGTAACGGCCGCGGCCCGTCCCCGTCCCCCGCCTCAGCCCCGTACCGGGCGTCGCCGCTGCCGGCCGCGCGGGAGTCCATGGAGGCGTCGCGAAGGGCGTCCCCGGCTCCAGGAGCTGCGGGAGGGGAGGCCGGAGCCGAGGGCTGGCGGCGCTGCTGTTCCCCGGCGCGGGCGGCAGCCGCAGCCACCTCGCATGGTGTGAAGCGGAGGCAGCGGCGAGCCTCGGCGCATGTTCGGGCAGGGCAGGGCCGGGCCGGGCCGGGCCCAGGGCCCGCCCTCACAGGTGAGCGGCTGAGGCAGCGCCCGCCCCTGGGCGAGGGGGAGCGGGCGCCTTCGCGGCCTCCCGCAGTGCGAGAAACGCGGCGGGGCGGCCCGAGGGGGGGGCGGGTATTGGGTTAGGATAATAGCGCAGGATGGTGGGCGACGGTCGGGCGCTTCCCTGGGGGAAGACGGTGCAGGGGTGAAGGGTTAAACCGAAGGGAAGAGAGAGGCCTGCGGTGTGAGCCCAGGCGGGCCGCAGGAACGGCTGAGGGGAAGGCATGCCTTGTGAGAGTGTGCGGGAAGGAGAGTCCTTAATTCCTCCCGAGGAAAACAAACAAAAAAAAAAAAAAAAAAAAGAGGAGGAAAATCTAATTCGTACCGAGTGTCGAAGTAGCCTGCACGCTCCACGAGCCTGCTTCCAGGGAAGTGTTTGCCCGGGCGGAGCCCTCTGCCACAAAACACAATGGTCAGTTAATTAATTGTACAAAAGGAGTGACACGCAACAGTGCTTACCTCTCAAATTTATCAGCTGATGAACAAATTATTCAAAATAATAAGTACAGAGTCAAAAACCGGCTAAACCCAGTGAAATTACTAATAGAAACGCAATACTGAGAAATTGTTTTAATTTGGCCATTCATATATTATTATATCAATCATGCAGCTTCAGGGTTACAAGGGTAACAGATCAGAAGAGATAAAAGAAAGCGAGGTTGTGGAAGGAACTGAACGGGGGAAAGGCGGCAAAGGTATACACGGCAGAGGGAGTGGCAGGACAAACAGAAGGACGTGGTTGACATAAAGAAACAATGGGCACGTTAATGAGAACAGTGGGCGTATAAGGTTAAAAAAAGAAAGAATTTATTAGCTGAACACTGACAATGTGGTTCGTGATGCGTAGGAGAGGTAGGCGGCAGGCCTGCCTCACGCTCCCGTGCACGGGATGCAGCTGTTTCGAGAGTGAAGCTAAGACACAACTGAAGAGAGCACATTTGATCAATTTGGGCATGATTCTTTAGTCTGACAACAGGCAAAAATTCATGATTGTCTAAGCTAAATCAAACATATTAGGTCAATGAGGGATGTTGTAAGGAATGGTGACAAGCACCTTCACAGAGCTATTTTGGTACAGATGCAAACCCACCTTTTTCAGCATAAAAATACCTTACATACATTTAATTTTTTGAATTGTGAAGCTCATACATTCCAGCTCACAGCTTTCATAATGAAGAGAGACTTCACGTGTAGTTCTGCGCTTTAGATACAACCCATTTTCAACAGTCACGTTTAACCTGAAGAATATTTTTATTAATAACCACTCCAGAATATACTCTAAATAGCTTTTACAACTTTTAGGAATTCTGTGTTGTAGGGACAAAGTTGAAAAAGCTAAAACAGAAGGACAAATTTGCATCATTAGCTTAACTGCAGTTTGAATTAGTTATTCTCCTTGGCATATTAGTGTATGCTCATGAACAGAACATTTGTGCTTTTAATATCTGACAGTAAAATAAATTTAATATTTTAAAATAATTAGATAGCATATTAAGGAAAATTAGAGAATTCAAATCTATGACACTGACATTCAACTAGTACTTTTACATAGTTTTCAGGATTCTGCGTCACTGGTTTGAACCTCAACCAAGTTATTTATTCAGTAAAAGTTGTTACTGACTGTGGGCCCAAAATAGGATTCATACTCCAGACTTCTCAGAACTGTTTGGAACTCAAAGACCCTAGTCTGTATTACTGAAGAGCATTTAAGAATAAGGAGGTATTAACAGAGCTTCAGATAAGTATCAAAAAATTAAAAAAAAAAAAAAACCAAAACACAAAAAACCCCAACAAACTACAAGAAGGATTTTACCTAAAAGTCCATTCAACCTTTCAAAATCAGTTTTTTCTGTGTAAGTGACCACACCTGTTCATTGAACATCTCAAGAGAGACTGCATTCTGTGGAAAACAATCCTAAAGACCTTTTGGCTTTGAATACAAGTAGTTCAACGCTACACAGTCTCAACAGAATAAATAATGAATCTGTCCACACAGGAAAATCAGTCTAAATAAGTGGATCAGGATGAGTCCTTTTGTTGACTTGGGCACTGTCAGATACAAATCCAAGACAGCTGACAGTCTGCAGACAGTGTTACAAGGACCTCTTGCTGGCCAATGCCAGGTGGGACAGACCTCTAAAGTCAAAGGTAAGAATTTCACCCTGTATTATCAGAAAACTAAATCCTCAAGAAAATATCTTGTTCAAACCAGTACTTCTGTCAAATTCTGTTTCCAGTTATTTGTATAATCCTGGAGTGCAACTGGCTGCTCATACTAACAGGGAAAACACCTTGTAACATCTTTCCTACCTATAGGATACACACGTATAAAATGGCATAAAATTCCTTGTACTCTGCACAAGATTGTCTTTCTAAATTACAGCAGTTACGTAATACACCATCAGACCCATTGTCATTTAGAAAACAGGAAACAGATTAGCATTAAGTGGTTTGTCCAAAATCATTTAATAAATCAGCAAGAGATAACTAGAAGCAACATCCTGACCTCTTGAACACACATCCAAACAATGCAGCATTTTTCCCCTCTATCAGCTAGCAACCCAATCGCCTGCTTTAAAAACTAATTTTTTTTTGTTTTCAGTTTAAAATCTAAGGTCCTAGCAGCTTTAAATCTCTCCATTTTAGCACAACAGGAATTCTTAAGTATTCTGAGCGAGGAATGGCAATGCAGCTGGTATTATTTATGTGTTTTTTGTTATTCATGTTTCTTTACACAGATTGTGGATGAAAATGACTTCTCGTTTCAGGATATTACTGACCTAGACTTGATGGCTTATCACCTGACAAATTAAAAGTTCCTTCCCATCTTTTCTGGGATAACAGACACAGGCCAAAATTTACTGTGAAGCTTCCCACAAAAACCCACAACAAGGGATTCTCATACTCATCTATCAGTCTATAAGCACAAGAGGAAAATATTTTTACTTTTTTTATCTCCCTGACTTTTCTCCACGTAAGAAATTCCTTAACATTATGCTGTCTTCCCTCCCTGCATGGGTACCGAGTTATAGGTCTGCAATGAGTGCAGACAGCAGCTTTCTTCATTTTACCCTCAGAGCTCCCTGGAAACACAAGCTTTCTAGCTGTTTTGGTAGCATGAGAGTCTGACTAGTACTATGAATAGCAGAGATATCGTTAGGGCGGAAAGATATGAAGACTGTTTGGTCATTGCACTAAGACTTAGGTGCTACAAGCTTATAAAGTGTGTCTCTCCCCAGCTGGCAGTTGTACCCTTAGCCACCGCTTCAGAGATTTGTTTTGCTTCCCCCTCCTCTCCCGCCTTTAAATTTTAATACCTAAACCTTGCTGCCAACAAGGAAGACAACACACAAGTTATTCTGCAGAGAGTTCAAGAGTTCAATAACACTCATATAGGTAACTAAAGCTCCGCTCTACCTACCAAAAGGGTAAATCTCAAACTTGGATCAAGACAGACCTTCAATTTGGGAAAATTACTGCCTACTTCCAGTACAAACTGTTGACTGTCTGCTTTTAATTTTACATTGTCTTGTGTTTTATAATTGCACAAGGCAAACGAATCCTCTTCCCTCTTACAATAAAAAGAATGGATGCATCTGAAAGCCAACCTTTATGTTCACTCTAATTAACAATGGAATTAAATTCAAGAGTATTCACTGACATGATATGGAATTCCATAAAGAGAAGACATATGACTTTAGTTGCCAATGTTTTGAACAGATACATTACTTTTCCAATTTCACCCTTTTATAAATTCAACCCCTACACTCCATACTCTCTAAAAACATGATCATCTAAAAATACCATTCTAACAGTATTGAAAATAAATGAGGTTGCACATCCATGCACACAAACCACTTTGAAGATTCAGGTGAAAGCATGATTAAAACATTCCAATACTAAAGTTATAGTTTTGGTAAATATTCAGATTCTGAAACAGTCAAATTTAAGTAGCTAAATGAAACTGTTCAGAAGGAAACAACACTAGGCAACATTGTTCTGACAGCTGAATGCTATTTCTGCGAAGAGGTGACATACAGCAGGTGCACGAGGTGGCAAAGGATGGCAACAAAGTCCACGTGAACCAAAGAAACCGAGAAGTCCAATACTGAGGTCTAACACAACAGCTTTTAAGTATTAAGCGGAAGGGTTAGTATTCTCTGTCACATCAAGTCTCCTGGCTTAAAGTCCACTGTGCTGAAGCAGACAGCTTTCTGGAGAACTCCAGTTAAAGTCAACCTTTAATAAAGGTGCTTCATTAAGGACCTTTATCGCCATTTTATTCCTTGTCAGTACTTCACAGTGATACAACAGGCTTGACATTAGTCCCCAGTACATTCTTCCAGTACAGTTTCTAGTTAAGTTGCTTCAGATAACTTGCACTCGAAACAGTAACTGTCAAGTGGCCAATTCATCTGCTAAACATGAGATAATCTCTTCAATCTTTTGAGTGCAATGGTATTCTGTGAATGCAATAGAAAGTTTTACATGACTATTAGAACTTCATAGTATAGGAAGCTAGAGAAAGACAGTGAAAAGAGGATATCAGATTATTCAAGATGATTAGCAACCATCTTCAGTTTCATGATAAAGAGTTAAATGGACTGCACACAATTTGGAGGGGAGAGAGGGTTGAAAGCGACAAAATCAGAGGCAAAGTGCACCCAAGATGGAAACTTGACAAGGGACTTAAAAGGAAAAAAAAAAAATAGACAGCTGCAGAAGGTTTCAAATAGCCTCAAGAATGTGTGTGAACCTGATAAAATTAATGCAGATATTACATTGCCTAATTCAACTGATGTCTCATTAAAAGAAAATAG
Organism: Haliaeetus leucocephalus; assembly: GCF_000737465.1. NCBI lineage: Eukaryota > Metazoa > Chordata > Aves > Accipitriformes > Accipitridae > Haliaeetus > Haliaeetus leucocephalus. Next base: position 5,005,037 of record NW_010973284.1, on the reverse strand, counting down.
GCAAAGAGATTTGAGTCCACTTAGGTGAGTATATTAAAACCTAGCATTACTGTAACAAAAGAATCAAAGACACATATAAGTCATTGTTGGAACTCCTAAACCTCTGACCAAGCAGTCTATGGCTTGACATAAAGGAGACATTATGCCGACATACATATTGAGAAGAATCGTATATGCTGGGTCAAACTAAGGATCTCTTAAGCCCTGTATGTTGACAGCAGCCAGTAGAGGATGCTTACATATCTTCACAGAGAAATCTGAAGTATCTAAATATTTAGGCTCTTCAACCCTTCTGCAGGCAAAAATCCTTGGACAAGAGTAGCCCAAGTTTTCTCTGAAGCTGCCACAACTCCTAATGAAGCAAGTGACAGCTGGGATTAGTGTGCACTTTAGCTAACCTCCAGATTCAGGCAGCTTTTTTCTCTGAAAATTAACCCACTCCCAACAGACTACAATTGGAACGTGTTATATTGTTTGCATTACATTTACATGTTGCTTTACAGCTCACAGCACCCTTTTGAAAAAAATAGGCAAACAGTTCACGCTTATGTACTTAAACTTTATTTCTTCATAATTACAGGCTATTGTTAGAATTTTTAAACAAAAGGGAAGTCTATAAATAGAGGCTAATCCAACCTGAACAAGTTTTTTTAAAAAAAAACAAAACCCAAACAGTTAAAACTTCATAAAGTAATGCCATTTAGCTCACAGCAGTGGTTTGTTGGTAGTCTGAATAAAAGTACTATAGTCAGAGTCAGTAACATGAAATGTAACATCAAATGACTCAAAACTTTAAATTCCATAAAGGAAAGCAGGAATATATATATAATATATACATATAATTTTGTGTTGGTCCACTGAGTATACATTTTGAACAAAAGATAAGAAACTATGTAATCCAGTTAAGCATATGATTTGCAAGATTAGTGTACACTCATTACAAAGATGTATAGATAAGTTACAACTATTTAATACTTGCAAAATTTTAAGTTACTTTTTTTGAGCAGGTATATAAATGCTCATTTCCCAGTGCAAAAGAAAAACCATCCCAGTCAGGTTACCCATTTTTCCTGAAAAATTGAAAACTACCCTCAAACTCATGCAACAGCAGCATTGATAGGTAATGGGAAGAGCTTAAATATACTGAAGCATGTCTGAGTTCTCCCCCTTTCCCCCCCAGTGCTGTGTGTTGAAACACTTCAATTTCCTCAACTGAAATACCACAGGTTAAAAGTGCAAGAAAAAATAAAATCTCTTGATGTTTATGCTGCTGCCATCCATTTTTCTTAGGGCAAAAGATTATTCTTTTTGGAATTATTTTAATGAAACTAATTCTCCAGAATAGAGTTCTTTCACAATGAACAATAAGTTATTTTCATTAACATTTTATCAATCCTACTCTGACTCAGTGACCGTAAAGAAATCATTCAGTTTAAGGTGCAACTATCAGTTGGCATTCAATAAATTACATATACAGAAAACAACTGTGGTTTAAAAAAAAAAAAAAAAATCAGACTACCTGTTTTTTCTTTCTATTCTCAATCCTATTTCAAATTGAACTTAACTTGCCAGTTCAGCTGCATATTTCACAGGCAAAAGTGGCTCAAATAGCAGTGGGGTCTCACAATTTGACAGTCATCTTGGCCAACAGCAAATGCACATGAACCTTCAACTTTATTGCTTTATAAAACAAAAGGTCTGTCTTAAAACCTATGACCATGCAAGAAAAGCATTAAAAGTTTCAGAAGGATGCACTCTTTCTCACTTAGACACCATGAAGATTGTTATTTCAAATCCAAACATAGAATCTTCAAAGAGAAAAATCTATATGCATACCTGTAAAATAAAGCACTCCACAACTCTGGCATTACTAAAATCTCTTTAGAAGGATAAAAGGTTTCAGATGACTAACTGCTTGGTGGGAGACAGCCAGCCATGGCAGAATAATCGCTATGTTCACTTTATGCTCAATTACCAACTGCTGACAGATTACAGTCAAACTACACTCTCACTATCTACATTTTGAACTGATTTGTTTAGCGCTGGGAAAAGTACTTTCTTCTCCTGAAAACTTGAGAAAAAATGAATGCTAAACTTAACAGTTATTCAAACAATAACCAAAAAGGGTTGAATTTAGGCAGAAACATTCACACCACTTTCAGAAATTTAAAACCTTTCATGGTTTCTTGTATATATGTATTTTCTGATTAACATTTAAATAGGTTAGGTATTCAGGAAAAGGGACAAAACAGTTGACATAAGACAAAATCTTATTCTAAACTTCATGCTTCTGATATTTCAGATTTACTGAGTGCAATAGCCAGTTCCAAGTCTTCTTGCTCTTGCTGTTTTAGTCTTGCCAATCTTTCTTTCTCTTCTCTCTCACTTTCTCTCTTAGCCCATTCAATCATGTCTTCCTCAGTAGAATACTGCATTTTTAAAAGACAAAATAAACCAAATTAATAATACAATGATAACTAATACTGTCCAAGTCTTTGGTTTAAGGGACAATTACAGTTTTTCAAAATATTGTATATATTCTAGTCTTCAAATACTACTTTTTAATTTTAACACACTATTACGATTAGCATAGCCTAAGGTTTAACTATTAAGAACTGCATTGAAGCCATCCAACTGATATATTTTTATGACATATGCCATGTTTCAAAATTCAGTATTAATTTTCAAAAAAGTTACAGAACAGAAAGTGCTATAATTTATATTTAAACTATTTTGGATAAAAACCAGTCTATATAAGAAAAATTTGGAATAAACCAGGAGAACATTTTACAAAATACTGTGGGATATCCTGATTTACCCTACTTTCATTAGGGATGATTCTTCCAAGTGACAATGACTGCAAAAATTAGCTGTAGAATGATTGTTAATTGCGCAGATGAAAAATACTTCTGCCAAGAAGCAGCAAAATAATACGGTAACCGTACAGTTAGAAGCCTAGTAGTAATATAGAGAAAGGCCAGTGTGATACAACAGGAAAAAAAAAAACAAAACAACAAAACCCAACAGATTCTTTCCATGTATATTGATGCAAACAGAATGTGAACTCAATTTCTGTGGTACAATGTATAAATCAGAGACAGTTAAGAGTATTACCTTACGTAAAATACAAAAGATTATGCTAAAGTTTGTTTCTAGTCAGCATGCAGAAAAGCTAAGAGGTAGGTGAAGGCCATGTCTTCACAAATGTCCCAATGTTAAGTCTGAAACAATTATCTTAATATACTCCAGGTAGTTTCTGCTATGAGCTGCGTCTTTGGGAAATAACTGTAGAAAAGCTTGAGTTTTTTCAATAGTTCACTTAGTATTTTCAGTAATTCCAGCTGGAAAAGAATACTTTTTCCTTCATAAGATAATGAACATTTTTCCTTTCTCCTCCACATGTCACATTCTCTCCTGCAAACTGGCTTCTCAGTCCCTTTAACTAATAACAGTGATCAATAACAGCATTTCAGAAATTATCATGCTACAAGACACATCAACCAGTGTAAGTCAATTTTGAGAGCCTGTCAATCCTCAGTTTACTTCAATCAAGCACATAGTTTATTAGGCCTGAAAATAAATAAAAAAGCACTATGATCAAGATACTGTAAATGCAAATTGCATTTAACAGGTATCAAGCTTGTAAGTGGGATGATGCCTTTCAAAACACCTATTTGCAAAAGCTCAAAGAAAAAAAAATATATACATAGGCATGCACAAACCTTTAGATTTGCTTCTACTGCTTGGACACCACGACTTCTATGAAATGGATTCTGGTTATAAAGAGACACTTACTACTTTTTACTTCATTGTATGTAAATCTGGAATTTACTAGCCATTCAAATTATATTTCATTAACATACACCATTATGAGGCTGTTTATCAGTATTTCAGTACATCGAAATGATGACCAAATGATTCAGTGACAGCTAAATTAAAATCACACCTTTTGTTTTATTTTTAATTGGATAGTTAACAGTGTGCTTGTTATAGACAGATAATTTAAATCTGCTGCATGCTCTGATAAAATGGATAATCCTTAGACCATAGATACTTAGAAAGTCCTATTTTCTAAAAGCTAGGAGGCCTTCATGAAAAACCGCACAAAAGCAATGCAATTTAAACATTAACTACAACATTTTGCAGTATTTTGTTTTAGGACAGCCTCAGCTGTAAACTAAATGTAAATACTGTTCTAACTGGAAGTGATATCCCTTTTGTACATGGGATATGTTTTAATATTTTAAAATAGACTGAAGACTTCAGTGTGAACCATTCAAAGCTGTCATTATACTGAAACAAATGTAAAAAGTGTTTACTCACAGTACTGAAGTTTGCAAAATTGTTGGGGTCAGCCTCTTTACTGACGCTGGTGGGAGCAAATGGATCACAGAATAGATCTGCTTCTTGTTCTTTGGGAATGTCTGGGGTGGGGAAAGGCTGAAATGGATCGCTCGGTTTAAAGGAATCTGAAGAGTCTATTTGATTGATAGGTCTTTTCCCTTAGATTAAAATGAATTTAAAATGAATTTAAGATAGCAGGTAATAACATGCCAAAAATAGTAAAAAAAACAAATTCAAAAGCTACTTGGAATGCAACCTCTCCTAGTAAACTAGTGGAGTTGCAATGACTTCAGAGGAAGGGTTGCCAATTAAAAAAATGAGGGTATGGTCCATAGTTTCTTAAAGGGTAATCAGATAAAAAGGAACACATGTATGTTAATGATTCAAGAACATAGTTATGTACTAATTAACTGTTTTGGGAAGAGAATTTCTAACAGTTTTGAGCCCCTATTCTACCAGCACAGTATTTTTAATTCTGCTTACCAACTGTCTATGATCATTGCAGCAAGGCTCTTTTATTATTTGTTTGGATCAAGTTAACACAATTTCATTCAGAGACCAGAAATGTATCTGTAAGTCTTCAAAACATCATGTCGTCTCACTGTGCTAACACCTGGAATTTCTGTAGCTTTCAAACTAACAGAATAAAGCAATATGATAACAAGCAATCACAGGCTTAACTATTTTGTTAATCCTTGCCTAAGTAGCAGCAGATATAACAGAATCAGGCACAAGCTGCCACCTATCTTGTTCTTTTTCAGGTTAACCCCAGTCAGCTTTCAACACCTTTGAGGACATTAACCCAAATACTTCCAAGAATAGTTGAGCCGAATTTCATCCCACCATTCTCTCCATATGTTACTGCTTACAGAAAAGGTTTCATTGCAGTTTCTTGAATTCAACTAGCGGGTTCTGCAAGTGGTTTGACACTTAAAATGGTCATATTTTAAAACTTGCTTCTGTTGCCATGTTAGATTAAAACTCTAGAATCGAACCAAAGTGCTTATTATTTTGCATATCACTGTTGTAAGTTAGTCTAAAAATTCTGTCATAGACCAAAAAAGATTCTAATTTGGCAATGATTTAGAGAATAGCCCCTCGGGAATATATGATTTATTTAGACACTTTGCAGATAACCTTGCCATGATAGCTCTCACTCACTGATGATGTTCTATTACTGGCAAACAACGCATGTCTATTTCTTGAACAATGTGGGAGAAGCAGCTTCAAATGCCATCTAGGGAATTATATTTCTACATGGGAAGAATTAATAAGTACAAGAATATGAAGTATAAAATCTCCAAATCTGCCCCAAAAATCATGAAATCAGGGTGCTTATCGGTATCTAGAAAGGCAACAGATTTCAGAGGCAAGCAAACAGCCCTGCTGCACACTTTCCAGTAGCATGACGAATTAGAGAGAAAGATTTTGGGGCATTTCTTTGTTTTGAATCATGCCAAAGGGGTAATTAAAACCAAATACACTTAAGTATCTCCATTTTTTATTTCTATTGGGAAAATAATTTATTGGGAATGGTTATGAAGATAGCCACAGTATTGTTTTTAATATGTGCAAATCAAAACAGGCCACTTTTTTCTAGTCATATATTGATAAGGATGCTGTTGTTCTGCCACTAGAAGCTTGCATTCAGAAAGCGGATATGTACACCACATCATAGCCGCTCCCATACAACGAAGTCAGAAATCCTTTTTTTGTTTTAAATAAGGACCACCATAAGAGGAAACACTATCAAACATTCAAATTATCATCACTTGTCATATCAGCTGTTTTAATGTTATTTACAATGAAACTGATCTCACATCAACATTAGAAATTAAACTTTAGTATTAATACTCCTACATTTACTGTGTTCCCCTTCTTTTGAGGAAGAAGATGAATATGTGTTTAAGTTTCATGCTACAGTTTTCCAAAACATCTTAAGATTCATCCATATAGTGCAACAGTGAAAAAATGATGCAATAGAGTTTTTAAAGAAAATGAAACAAAGGACAGAAACTTAAAAAGGAATACTAGTAATATGTTTTCCAATCTATGCAAAAAAAATATTTGAGAGTGAGAAGTCTGTTGTAACATGGGCTTGTCGCAACCACAAGGTGTTATCTTTGATAATCATGGCCTTTTCTGGAAAGCAGAGCGGTTTGTGTCGTGGAGTAGACCAGAGGACTTAGCTATCACTGAACAGAAAACAGCATAGGAAACTTGGGTTTATTACTATTACATTGGCTAGGTTTACTACTACAGACTTCCGGCAAGGCCACCTGGAAAAAGTTAATCTGAAAACCCGAGACAGTCATTTAACCCTATTTAATTCATTTTGCATTAAAACCAGAGGTTTTGCAATGGATAAAAACACACTGAACTCTCACTTTAAGCATAATTTAATGCAAGACTCACAATGTACCACATTAGTAACCATTTAATTTGCAACCATGCTACGTTCTTGCAGATACTTGTAATGACTCTGGTTTTTTCTGTTTTCTAAATCCTTTCTCTCTTCAAAAAACAAACTAAGACGCTAAACACCATGAAAAATATAACTCTGAGGAAACCATCTACAGATCAGGAACAGACTTGTTTCACATCCTGCTCATTCATTCTAAATTCAGACACTTCACCATCCCCTCAATTTTTGTCCCACTGCCAACATTGAAAAAGCTATTGTTAAAAACATCTCAGTATCAGCTCTTACCAGGTGGTGGTGGACAGGGCCTTGTGGGAGTTCCTGTTTTAGGGGGCAATGCAGGAGGAACATCTTCAGTTTTAGCTGGTGGTTCCTCAAATAAGTTTTTAGTTATGATCACATTGTTGACAGAACCTGACGTGGAAGAGCCAAAGGGATCCTCATTGTTGGCCTTCAACAAAGAAAACGCAACATACGCATTTTCAGTGCAATTCTACTATACTTGCCCATCTTTTCAATACTGCAATATTTATTTAGAACTGCAAGTTTGGACTAAGACAAAAAGAAAATACTTTTGTTTGGTTTTAGACATATCATCCACATACTCCAGGAGATTGAAAATAAAGAAAAATCAGGAATGGTTAGTGTGTACAGCAATATCAAGTTGAGTGCAGTTAAACATGCAAAAGTAATAGTTTTGCTGTTAAACTCAGCAGATTTAAAAAAAAAAATAGTATCACTTCAAATATGAAGAAAATACTTATAAAGCCACAAAGATTACATTGCATTGTTCACACTGGAATTGCAGGACAGTTTACTCTAAAGACCTCTTTTTCAATAAAGTCAGCCATTATAAATTCTCAGTATTGGCAAAACTGTAATGAAACTGTTGGTAGAGAGTAAGCTATGTCTTGTCACTGCAGAGTTTCATGCATTTTCTATGAGTAGCAGTAGCTTCGTATTACCTTTGACAGCGTGCTAAAGTCAGCAAAGCCACTTCCAAAGGATTCATTTCCAAACAGAGAGGCAAAAGGGTCTGTAGCTAAATACACACAAATCAAGCAAATACAATGAGATTTAAAGTTAAATATGAAAGAGACTGAAAAAAAAATTCCCACAACAAAAAAGCAACTGTTACATATTTTGCCGCACAGACTAATTGAAGTGAAATATTTTATGAAGTGGGCACTTTAATTTATTAAGTAGCTTTTACAAAAACTCTGAGTGTCAACTACCAATTAAGAATAGTAATTCTCCAGAACAGGGAGTAATTCAAAAGAAATACTGGTATTCTGGTTTCCTACATTAAAAAAAGTTAAATTCCACTGAAAGTATCAAAAAATCATACTACTGGATGTTCTGCTGAGATACATGCATGTATCCACACAGAGGTATTTTTTGTGCGCATGGACCCATAAATATACATACACAGATATGTACATGAACAAGAGCTCACTTCTGACTGTAGGCCCACTTGTGGAATAAAGTATCTAAACCTCGTATCATCTCAATCTAATTCAACAGTACCCTTTCATTTTTATGTGCCTCAGAACATGTAAAAACTTCTATTCTATTGCAAAGCAAGAAGTGCACTGTCTTTACTAATACTCACTTCTGCATCTCTAGAAAATGGCATTGTTTTTCTACAATTAAACTGAACAGCTTTACAATACCAAATCACACGTGGATTCATGTTTTGGATTACCACTTGTCAGTGCAACTTGGGAAAATAGGAGATTAGTCTTCCCTAAAACATCTTTAGCCCTCAGATAAGTGAGGGTCATAGCAAAACAAAAGGAACAAACTTGAACAGTAAAAATTCTTGATGAAGTAGTTATTCTATCCTACATCTCCTCTTGTGGTACAATGCTATCTTGTATGTTACTTAGAAAGTAATATGGAATCTCCAAAAATAACCCTAATGGGAAGCAGTACAAACCATTCAAATAGTCCAAACATTTAGATCAGGATATTTTACCAGTTTTACGTAAGGCAGAGGAACATTTTTGCAGAACCACTCTTCAGTGTTATGCACTACAGATAATCAGACAGTTTTGTTTTATAAAAATACCCCCCCTGCAAACTTGCACCTTATGTCATACCTTATAGGAAAATTCAGAAAACACAGGAAATCCCTAAAATACTCCACTGCAAATTCAGTTAAAAGACTAGAAACAAAAGTAAGCAAAAGCAAATTAAAATAAACCCCAGGAAGTCTGATGTGTATAATCTACTTTTACCTAGATCATTTGATGTAGTAACAGTTGTTCCACCAGGAGCAAAAGGGTCATTCTTCTTTGATATCTCTGTCTAAAATAAAAAAATTCATTTGGAGGGAAATTTGTTTTTCAGCTTAAAAGATTCGTCAATTCTATGAATACAGTCACAATTTGTTTTAGTTTAGATGTTTTAAGATAAAATATTTTGGAAGTAGCTTTTATCAGCATCAGTAAACAAGTCTGTCAACAGAAACTCCTCCCTCAAAACAGCAATTAATACTTTCAAAGGAAGGAACAAAGGGTACAATGTGCAACATACTTGGTAACCACCAACACAAAATTTAAGAATATCTACCACTCATTTTGGTTTCAGATTTCTACAGCCAGAGCCATCTTCATGAACATATAACTACAAGATAGCAACACCACAAAAGTGGTAAAGCATTTAGGATGAATGCATAAGTTTAGTTCAGAAATACAGATTTCAAGACTCTACTGCTAATCCCACACCACAGCTCTGACCCCCCCTCCCCCTTTTTTTTTCCTCTTCCATACTTCTCTTATTATCAGACTGTAATATGACCAAGAATTGCTTATATTAGAATATCAAGACATGGAAGAGGACAGTGTGCTAAGTATTAAAGATTGTAGAAAACTAATTTTTAAGGTTGGAGGTGTAGGCTGTGCTGTGTAATATGACCTTGAGATCTGCATAATGTGCTCACCACATGGAAGGACACCACCACCGTTAGGTGCAGTGATTTCTCACTATCTTGGCTGTTATGGGTTAGCCACAGGCACACTCTACAGCCACTTAACTTGCTTCCTAATCCTAATCCACATGTATCTAATTTTTATATATGTATACGCATATTTTATACACACAGAAAACTGGAAGTGAAGCATGAACAGAAGCAGCACTGAGCAGGAAAGGAGATGGCAAAAGGATGGAGATGAACTTAAGACATGACGAATTTCAGCTTCTTGGATTGTTTGTCTATCGGCCCTAAATATTACCTCGTCTTCATCAAGTTCTATCCTACATCAGAGAAGGTATCATGCCCAACTCTAGTTTATTATAGGCTCAAGACTTATCAATAACTGTTCAGTTATAACGTGAACAGCTATAAGTTACACCAAAGTACACCTGAAAGAGGTACATTCAGTAAGAATCTTCACATTATGAGAGGGCTTCAATGACTCTTATTAAAAAACCACAACAAAACCCAAACAACATACACGTACAGAACAATTTTCAGAAAGGAAACAACTTTTCAGAAGGGAAACCCCATACCACAACAGATTTCAGATAAGATATAGAACATACTTATTGATCCTATAATCTTTACAGACAAAAATCAAGTGTCTCAACATAACTTGGTGAGATTAATCTTGGGTTTCTTTCAATGTTTACTAAGTTCCAGCAGCTACCAACAGAACTTAGTTCATTATTCTCAAATGTTCTTATCTGTGGAGCAACGAAGCTCCACACTGAAACATTTTTTTTAAATGTTTTTATTTTTACTTCTATTTAATCCGTGACTACTTCTAGAAAGTAGGACACAAAAGGACAAGACAGAGCCATGGGGTAAGAGGTAACCTTTTACCTATACAATTTCTGAGTATCAGCTTTTCAAGACATGTCCAAATGTACAAAATAGGTTATTTTGTCCAAATCATATATAGAAGGAAGTAAAAGGTATGCTACCAAACTTACTGTGTTATTATTACTGTTGTCTGCAGTGCTAAATGGATCAGTGCCAGCAGTCACAAAAGGATCAGTGGAGGATTGTTTGAAAAAACAGTCAGATGCAAAAGGATCTGAGCCTTTGAAGGGATCACCACCAAAGGGATCTAAAAAGTAAACATCTCATTAACATTTCTGCTAGCTTTACTTAGCTTGATATCTTAAAAACTAAAGATTATATTGCTTTTTTCATACTTCAAGAAGGTGACACATTTAAGACCAAGGATCTCTGAAGTATGAAATTAATCTGTGAATAATTTGTATTCTGTGATTCAAAACATTAGACAAGCCAACATTTTCTACACATCATGAAAACTTTGGATGGTGCCAGTGATTCAGTTCCAGAATTATCTGAGCATATAGGTTTTTTTAACAAAGCTCCCTAAAAATGAAGCATTTTACAAAACCTAATGTTTCTCAGAATTCTCCTACCCTCCTCTCCTTCACTCCCCACACACAACTGATGTTTTCTTATTTGGCACTTGGTGCTCAATGCTATTTTGCTATAGCCTTCCTACAGGTCATTTTGCTTTTTTGTCACCAGTAACTCCATTCATTGCAAATAATGCAATGACATTGCCTATACAGCCAGTCTAAATAGAGACTTCCCACCTTTTCCAATATTTAGTTCTAAAGAAAGTTGCTAAGTTAAAAGCCTTTAAAAGAGTACAGTCCTACTTCTTTGCATACAAAACCAGGAGCAAGAGTTTGGGGCCTTCTGTTCACCACCTTCACATACTTAAATCCCAACTAAGGATACGTCCAACAGCCAGAGAGAAGTTCACTGGCAATGGGCTTCTCCGAAAAGCTTTAACACAAGTGGACAGCTGCTACTGCCATACATCTATCTATCCTATGGTGACTTTTTGGGTCATTTCCACCTTTTTTGCACTGCAAGTGGTGACACTTTTCCCCACATACTCTTTTAGTAGGAATCATTTAGAAAAACAAACACATTAGAAGTTACAAAGTTACTTACCAATTTTCCCAAAAGGGTCATCTTTGAAGGGATCACCTGTTTAAAAAAAAAAAAAGGGAGAGAAAAGTTACTTGTCATGAAGCATGTACTCATCTGAAGTCTTTTGCGCATAAACTCCTTTCTACAGCTAGAATTTAAACAACTCTCACTCAGAGGAATAGTTTCACTATTTTCAGTAGAACTACAAGAGCTAGCATCAGATGAAACAAATATTCATTAAGTAGCTCATTGCCATCATGAAATACACACAAAAGCAGCCATCTCAAAGATGCATTTCTGTTGGCTATTGTCCATAAACACCAACATTATGCAGTATTTACCACCACAGTAATCCAGGCTAACCACTGATAGAAACTTAGTCCCAATTTTGATTAATTCTCACAGGTGCCATGGATGGTAGCTCCTAAGCAAGTGTTCATTTCTGTACTGGATGCATGGTCCCAATTGCATCAGTTCTACTCCCTCAGCTACACGTGAGAGAAGTACATATACTGTCTCTTATCTGTAGGTATCTACCCCTGAACATTCTGAGCGCACAAAGCCCAAAAGGTTGACTACTAACAGACATACCTTTCTCCTCTGAAAGAAAGGCCTTGTCATGTGCTGTAAATGTAGGACCACTTCACTATAAACAAAAATCAAGCAATATCTACACAGAAACATTCAAGCTGTTTTAAATTAGTTTAATTTATTAATTAAAAGTATTAAATCTGCACTGACATTCTTTAAGAAGCCAATTGGTCTGAAACAAATATAGCTTATTTTCCTTTCGAAGCAATACGAGCTAAATTGATCAGACCATGTTGATTCTGAAACCCTGTAAAATCATATTAATGTAGCTGAAAACATCTGCTTCAGCAGTTAATCCAAATTAACTCCACTTCTCCAAGTAGCTCCATATAGACAGATCACTTCTTCCAACATAAAAGAAAAAATAGCAGAGCAACAGCATTCATAAGTGGCAAGTTCTTAAAAATAAAAGCATAGCACTTCCACAAGACGAACAGACGGTGCAGTTCCACATTACCTTTTTCTGAGTGCCAAGCTCACCATAAGTAGGCCACAGCCATTCATTCTCAACAACCCACACCCTCCCCACGCCACAGCTCCCTGAACCCTCAGTTGATCTGTTTGCGGATCTGTGCTGCAAATTAGATTAGCAAGACCACATGTATCACAAGTATGCCCACACCTTTAAGACCAAAATGCAACCAGGGGTGCAGGGAGGAGGGATGTAAGAGAAGTACTCAGGAAGAGCAGTGAGGGAAAGGTGTGCTTTTCATAGCTAATTAGAAAGTCCAGATGAAGGAAGGAAAAACATGCTGGAGCTCTCATTTCTATCATATCTATTTTTGTAATGCTATTGGTTCCACACTGCCGTCACTCAAGCATCTTCACATTTATTCTATAAAGAGCAGTTCCAAGGTGAAGATTAGTCTGAGATGTGTTCATACAAGACCTGTTTCTGCAAATCTGCACTTAGAGAGAAAAGTTTACTTACTGCCAACAAAAGGGTCAGACTGGAAGAACTCTAAGCTGGCTTCAGAAACTAGATCAGGCAATGGATGAGATTCAGCATCAAATGGATCTTCCTGGGCAATGCAAAAGAAGTAGAGAAAGGTATTAAATTTTTAAGACATGCAGGACAGAAAACACTTATGTCATCTTGTGTTACCATTTAGTAGCTTCTTAAAGCTGAAGAAAGAGAGACAGCTAGAATTCTACATAATTCATCAATGGAGAGTCAAAATATTTCTCAAAACAGCCTGCCTGCTATATGAGATGACATGTTTTCATGACATTGCACTCTAAATAAAAAAGAGTAAGAAATGACAATTTAATTTCTCTCTTGTTCTATAACTATGATACAAATTACATGATGCAAGCCTGAAACAGTTTAACCAGGATTTTTTAATTTACTTTTTCCTCCCCCAAATCTCAACAAACTCACTTTTTTGGTAATAGTTGCAGCTGGGGTCTCTTTCTCTTCTTCCACAACAGAGGCTGTTGTTTCAGGACTATTCCTTATCTATAGAATGATAAAAGCAATTCACCATAAATAAGTAGATAGAAGACTACACAACGTAATTTTAAGTATTAAATAGCTAAAAGAATATACTAAAGGATACTTCAAAAGGTTCATACTTATTATAGAACATACTGAAGTGTTCCATACACCCTGCGAAAGTTAAAAAAAAAAAAAATCAAAAATCTACTGGGATATTTAAAGCAAGACAGTAGCTTTAGATTTTCTGTACTATTCCTTATTCCATTCTTGTTGCACCAACTGCAGACAGCTGCTCTCCTTTAATGTTAATTCTACTATTTAAATTTATGATATTTTGCTTTGGAAACAAATACAGAAAATTTTTTTTGCCACTTTCCAGCCAGGCTAAAATGGCCTCCTTTTCTCCTTATCAATTTTCAGATTGCAGAAACATAGTCTCTTAGAATAGCACCCTGAAATTTCATTTGTGCAAGTGTTTAAAAATATAATCAATCTTGATACATTCTTAACTTATTCCAACTTCACAGCTGCACTGCATCATGATCAAGCAGACAAAACACTACTCACTGGAGACACACTGTTTATTCGTTCATCTTCTGCTATACTTTCCCTTTCAGCATTTTCATTAAGGTTAGCAGTTTCACTGCTGCTGTTGCTAAGACTAGAATGATCCGCAGTTCCATTAACAAGCGTATTATGTGGCTGAGAGTGCCAGCTAAATTGGTTATTTTCCAATTCTTTCAGTTCAAGAAGTTTTGTCTGCACCTGTAAACAGAAATAAATGTATATGCATCAGTACGGCAGCACAGAGAAGCTAGTATATGACCACACCCTCTTAAATATAACATAGAAGATATATGCCTGAAACTCTTCTTTTTCAAAAGCATATATAATAAAAACCATGTTCTTTCAATCAAAGGGTGAAATTTGAGAGACAAGCACAAATCTGATCTAGAAGAAATGCAATGTGGTTGAAAGACAGACCTGAGAACCCTCTCCGCCAAGGAAGCAGACTGCATCACTTGCAACATTGAGACTTGTTGGTTTGTTTCTATTCAAAGTCCTAAGAACAGTTGCAAAGCCTTCAGTTTGTTTTTTTTTGTTTAGTTTTTTTGGGGTGAGGTTTTTTTTGGATGTTGGGGTTTTGTTTTTGTTTTGTTTTGTTTTTTTTTTTTAAATTATGTATTTGTAATTGCCTTAAACTCTAAATTAAAAAGGCTGCTTTATCAGAATTCTCATCTTCCAAGAAGGAAAATTACAAATTCATTATCTTCTCCCACATGACTTTAGAAGTCTACAAAATCCACAGTGTATCTTCCTAAGCAGTTACATTCACATTATTATTTCAGCAATATGCTTAACGCAGTGCCTCACAGCAAAGATTTACAACCAGCATTCCAGTTATGAAGGAATTACTGGATTTGGCAGATTATGCAGAAGAATGAACATAGTTCAGATATTTAGATGTCTAAATCCCACTGACTTCTGCTAGGTCATTCACCTAAAAGTTTTCATTGCCTTGCACATGTCACAAGCCAGGTGGCAGCAAAGACAACACCAGGTGTCTTTCAAACACACGGACCTCAGACCAACCATTAGATAATCTTGCCTAAAGCACCACAGCACCTATTGTTCATTATTTGTGAGCCAAGGGCAATAAAATCGGGAGTACTCATATAAAACCTATAAAAAAAATAAAAGGTTTGTAGTACAGTCAAGCACAACCACTTATATTATCAGCCTCAAATCTGTTCACTGCAAGTACCTCTTGCTAGTATATTAATATTGAAATAGCATAACCTTCTCTCTACCTGTGATGAAATGATGGAAAATCCATTTGTTTACTTCTCGGTTTCTAAACCTCAAAGCCAAATTTAAGAATTATTAATATGTTATAAGGCTTTTCAACAGAAGAAAGTGTTCTTGCATGAACACTAGCAGTGGAAGTCTTAAGCAAATAAAAAAAAAAAAATCTTAGAAAAATCGTTAAAGAGTTACAGACATGAATTGTGTGAAATGACCAAACCAAAAGCCAGCCACTTCTAGGGTTCAAAATTAATCGGAAGGCTTTTCATTTTGTTTTTAACTTGATAACAATGTGACTCTAGCTAATATATTAGACAGCTGGATTAGACAGAGAAGGAGAATAATGAGGAAAAGGTGTGCAAGCTAATGCATCACTGAAGTAATAACAAATCACTGATTATAGATAGGAGCTAAAAGTGTTCCTTTAACATAACAGCAGACACTTCAAAGCACAGTGCTTAAAAACCAGTGCAGCCATCTCTCTACTTCTCACTATCTAATCTCAATCCATTCTATTCTTACATTCACCTTACCTTCCCTCTTCAACTATGCACTAAGTAAATGTTATTAGTAATTTTATACTGACTTCACATCAATTAAGGAAGAGTGAGAGCATGCCTCAGGCCATGGCTGAAGAAGAAAGCTTAAGTAACTACTGGACATAGAGAATTTAAACATGCATTATCCATTTTTCATTTATTACATTAAGACAAATTATTTACGAAGTGTAATAAATTAATCCTTTTTATTAACAAAACTTGGAGAAAAATCGTGAAATATCTTGAGTGACTTGAGTCTGCCTGTAAGAATCCTAACTACTAGCACAGAACACATGTGTAAGCAACTAAAGACATGAGCAAAAAAAGAAAACAACGCCTTCCCTTTAAGAAAAACCACACTAAAAGTTGTCAGGGAAAAAATAAATTTTTTGGGGGGCAGGGGAGTCTTTCACACTGCCTTACTGAATTGATTTCCTGTTGTGAATCCTGCAGATGTTGCTGAAGAGGTCCCAGCTGTGCTTTCCCAGACTCTATGCAATGCTCAAGCTCTGCAGTTTCTTGCTGCAGGCGACTCAGCTCCTCTTGAGCTTTGGTCAGTTCATCTTCATACGCTGAAATCTTTGATTCCTGGCTTGTTATTTCAGCCTTCAGCATGGCAATCTAAAGCATGAACAATATTTCAAAGCCAAATAAAAAACCCAAACACTTCCAAACACATTCCAATACTATTATTTATGACCAGAAAAATTAAAAACCTCATAGCTATTGCAGAGATTATAGATCATACATGAATGAAAGGTTAATTCCCGATTGGTCTCAGTAAGATCATAGTATTCTAGCTGTTTGCCTGACCAACACAGATATTTCTAATACTGAAAATACCATTTGAGACCTTAAAGAAATACTATAGCAGTATATTAGAAAAAAATCCTCATACCCATAAGATGATTTTTTTAACCACTAAGAAATCAGTCCCAGTAATTAGTGCTTCTAATTACACTTACACTGCATTATAATTTTGCATTATTTCTTTGCACTTATACTTGCACACAAATAAGGTTATCTCAGCATATTTGTTGACACACTGATATTAAATTAGGAGGTCACTGAAGTGAGTGACATATATCCTACTGTTTGTTGGTCACAAAGTCTTGACGCTCGGGCTGTTTATTCATTAAAGTTTTTTCTCCTGCCCCAGCAATTGTAACACTGCAAGGCTGAGTTCTTCAAAATGAGGCAGTTACTTTTTCAAGGGCCTTAGCCACTAGACCTTACCAAATGGGCCTCCTCTGCACACTTCTGCCTGATATCATTAAGTTGCTCTTCCAATTTGGCCTTCTGCTCATCAAGATCATTGAGGATTTCCTGCGCTTCCTGTTTCTGAGCTTGCAGCTTTTGGAGATTACTGCTCTCCCGCTTCACTTCATCTTGTAGATCCTGTAATAAAACAGATTAGCTTTGCATTTGTTCCCTCTCTCCTCCTAACCAGTAAATTCCACAGCATAAACTGCAGTACCAACTCAGACTTCAAAGTATCAACAAATTATCTTTCAAAAGCTAGCATGTATAATGTCATTATAAAAGCTAGCATTTATGTCAGACAAGCAAGTATTCTCAAATTCTAATTCTAAGACAAAAATAATCAGGTTATTTGCTTTTTCCTTTCTTTAGTAAAAAGAATCTCACTGAAATATTGACGATTGTGCATCAACACAGAGATTAACTGTTTTACTCACAGGGAGGTTAGGATTTAATTTTGAATTTAGAAGTCGTCTTTATTCAGGCTGCTACATTGTCTCTCTCCTATGTTTTAGCAATATGTTTTACTGAATTCCTTAATAACAGAAATTCTTTATTCTGCTCCTTCCCCCTTCAAAAACACATAGCCAAAAATAGGAACTTGTTTCAGCAACATGGTAAAGGACCAAACCGGTGCATTATTAACCCAAATGCACTCCATTCTAGAGTGTCCCTGCCTCTGATTCTGCAAAAATCAGCTGAAAACTTATTTTCTATGTAACAGTACTGGTAAGAAATGCACATTCACTACACAACAATATGGCATCTTTTAATTTATGAAACAGCAGCAAGTATGTATCTTGTGTTCTAAGTACATTAAGTAGCATCATATGATAATTAGTTCATTTCTGAACAACAGGAATGGTTATACTTCAACAAACTGCAGAGATAGCATTGAAAAAAAGGTCAAGTGAAGAATTTAGGAAGAAGAAAGAATCGTCAAAGTCAAGAGGAAGAGAAAATACAGGGAGATCAAAAAGGATTAATACAAAAGGAAAAGTATTAGATGAAAAGAGAAGATTGCAGCCTTTCTGAGACAATATGGTAATTGAAGGAAGAATCATGAACAACAGTAAAAAACAAACAGAGATAAAAGAAAATGAAGAAGGATAAGAAAACAAGCTGACGTGAATTTCTGATTAGATCATACATTTGTGTGCTGCTCTACGCTAAGATCCTGTTGTCCTTTTTTAGGGGTGTTTTGTTTGGGGGGGGGGGGTGGCAAGGGAGATAGTCTATCCATGTGTGCTAACACCTCCACATAATCAGGACAAAAAAGCCAGATAGAAATAGAAAGGCATATGGTGTAGCAGTCAGATGCTAGGGAAATAGGTAAGCTCAAGACAACTGGAAGACTACCTAAAGAAACATCATAGATGCTTCCATGAAAAAAAAAAAAAAAACCAACAACCAACCAAACAAAAAAAACCCCAAACAAAACACAAAACCACCACACAACCCCCCCCAAATCAAATTTGAAGTTCGCTAAAGAGTAAATGACTGATGTACAGCAGTCAGACTAGATGAATTACTGGTTATTTCTAATCTATGAAAGACAAACCAGCACACACATGCAAAGCTCTGACAGCAGCTACTGACTTGGATAATTTGGACACTCTTGATCCATTCATTTTTTACATTGCTTTGAAAAGCAAGTATCAGCTGACACTCAACACAAGCAACAGGGGAAAAAGTAACAGCTTAAAGAGATTTCAGTCTCCTTTCTCCAAAGAAAGCAAAAATTCACATACACACAAGCTAAATATAGATCACCTCCACTCTTGCTACTGTTCCTTGAATCCCAATGTCTGTCCTAGACACTGCAGTAGAGAAGCACTGAAGAGACTTGACTAAGCCTGATGGCTCCCAGAAGGAGGAAAAAAAACCCAACCAAAACCCAAACATGTTCACATAACCACTCCAGAATTAAAGGTCAGAGTAGATACAATACACAGAACTGTGGATAATACTCAAAGACACATCTTCATTAAGTAAACCAGGCTCCAATTAAGCTCTGATTTCAAAGAACACCCTCAGCAGAGGAACAGCATCTTAATGTTCAAGCACTGAATGAGATTCTATATGAAAACCATTAACCTATTTGAGGTGGTACAAACTAGTGTTTTTATGGTAATAGTAATCCTTGTATTAGATTTACAATCATTATAACTCTCCATGCTAATGTAGTGTAGGACAAGGGAAGTCTAGAGTTCTGTATTTCCACAGATAGACAATGGATTTAATAGCTTGCCAGTCTGTACTTCAAACAATTCACGTGCTAAGAACTAATAAGCCTGAAAAAGCACAGAGAAGTTAAACTTCACTGACTTTCTAATGGCTTTGGTGCCCCACAACAAACAAAGAATAGAGAAAAATCCATACTGAGTGGGATACTCAGAGCGTAAATCTGTTTAAGAAAACTGTGGCCAACAAGATCAAAAGGCTAGAAGAGAAGGCCAGAAACATTCTGGACTACTTAGAAGGCCACAGTCCCGAAATACCTTTCACTTTCCCCCCCGCCCCCCTCTTCCCTGAAGTAGGGTCTCACATGCAGTTACATTTTTTTCCCCCAACTCATGTAAACCTATATTATGCTTTGTTCAGGAGTTACATGCATTTGTTCTCAAAATTTCTTTACAAAATTTCAGTATCCCATTGAAAAGTAAAACATAGACCTTTTGACTACACATCAATAAAATTCTAGGGAACATGTAATTGTTGGGAAAGCCAGGAGAATTGCCACTTATTTCAGAGTCTTAGGAGGCAGACTGAGAAACCATGCCCATACATGTGAAGTGTTAGATGGCAGATAAGAGTCTTGTGAATGCGTCCCAAAGCCCACTGCTTGAGGCAGTGCCTAGCGGCTGAAGCAAAGACTGCTCCAACATCTGTGTCTAGAAGAACAGGCTGGTGATGAGAGAGCAAGGGCATACCCAGGTAAAAGGATTTTCAGATGCCACTTGGTATGTGGTCAAGAACTAATGTTTTAGTTACACATTAACTCTCTAAAACAAAGTTCTCTACTGCCAAGACGAATATTTCATATCCGAGTTTATTACTCCCATATTTATAGGAAAATGCTAATCCAATCACAGAATAAGTTAAATTGCCTTAGAAGTTTCTTGATTTTTGTTATTCTGCCCATAACTAAGAAAAAAACCCTTAATCTTTGCTACCAAAGAGCTGATAATTTAATAAACACATTAAAACCATTAGTATGCTATGTTTTCCTTCCAACTCTTTTTCTGTCTTTGCTTTTTAGTATCTATTTACATAGTATATAAATTACTTTTTATAGAAGAAAAAACTATTGTTCTTCCCCTCCTCCCATAGAAATCAGTTCTATCCATCACAGACCATGGCTATATTTGAGATTATAATTTGTGTCCATGGAATTAATTCTGGTATCAGAAACCCAGGAGTGTGATGCCATGAAACTAGCTGGATCCAAGGCAGCAGATTAGAACACACTGTTTCTGTGCACCATCTTTAGAAATGTCATCATTAGAATAAAACCAGAAGAAAAAAGCATGATGTAAAGATATTCTTAGTCTGTCACCACTATTCTCTGAAGTTCTAGAAAGTTTCCTGAAACATGCAGGTCCTCCAACATTCAGGAGCAAGAAAGGGACCAGAGATAAAGGGCCACCAGCTTAAATAAATGCTGCAGCCATTTCCCATTTGATTCTGATGGTTTCTCATTTTTCTGACAAGCCAGTTCCTTCTCTGCAGACTGACAGAACTCTATAACTCCGTATTTAACAAAGGACAAATAGCTTGCGCGATCACTAAGCAGTTAAAGACCTGAGACAGTTGCTTCCAACATTACTGCTCTAGAGACAATGACTTAATTGATTCTGTGATGCTGCTGACTATCAAAGACTAAAAAGATGCAGATTACACTAATACTGTAACATTAAAGGTAAGGTTTTATTTAGCTTTATATACCTTTTGTGCAAAGGGACCAGTGAACTCAACCTTCACATGAACACACACAGACTCCAGAACACACTAACAAAATCACCCTGTGTGCAAAATCAGGAATACCCATAAGAATTTTTAACAGTATGAAAAGGCAATCTGCAGAGTGGGGAGGGGAATGACCGCTGCATGCATGTACGGAGTCACAGACATGGGCAACTTCCGTATGCATTTCTGCAGCTGCTGAATCTAGCTGCCATCGTGACTAACAGGCCAGCATCTGATTATCTTCTGAAAGGTCAGACTATTAATTATCATCCAGGCTTTAAGGATATTAAATAGCTAAGCACAAAATTCACAATGGTTGTAACACATTGGCTCTTTTTCTGCCCAACACAAAGTAAAATGCAGAAATCTTGCATTATTTGTTCTTAATCAAATAAAGATTATTTAAAATAATAAAGATTCCTAAAATAAATGTAGAAATGAATGTAAGTGATCAGATATCACACTTAAGTTTTTTCTTAAAGCAGCAACTCCAGCTGCTTTTGCAGCTTAAAATTTAATTGAAATATTGCTTTGCAGCATTTAATTCAGAGCTTGGCTAGACTGCTAGCACCCTAAGCACCGATGCTGACTGTATGAATTTTAATCCCTGTAAAACACTTGTAAAATTTAAATTTTCCAATATTCTGGAAATTCAATGTCATCCTTTTAAATAAAAATCAAATAGATTATTTTTTAAATCCACTCATGTTAGGCAAAATTAACTTGAGGCAATATTCTTCCCAAGCTGGTAATTACTGCGACTCTTAAGAAGCAGCCTCATATACAAGCCCTTTTAATTCAGCCACTTAAGTTTATTAATTTGCAGTGCTACAGTGTCTTCTCTAGTTTTAATTATACATCAGATAGCCTTGCTAAAAACCAAACCAAAACAAAAAAGAAAAAACAAAAAGAAGAAACCTATTCTTTTGTAATATTTTTCATTTAAAACTCCATGCAGGCTACATATCCTAGGAACTGGCACATTTATATAAATACACACACCTACACCAACCCACATTCGTATAGAAAATACACTTCAGAGTACATTCTTTTTCCTAGACACCAATTTTTTTCTTTTTACTGAATGAGTGATGTGATCTAAACACTCAGTAATCCCACTGCCATTAAAACACCACATGGTGCAATATCAGGTGACCGAACAATAATTTTGTGTCTTATTTACCTGGACCTCACTTGTCCTCTGCTTGATGGTATCTTCTTTCTCCTTCAGGTCTTGCTCTACATTATTCTTTTCCCTAGAAGACCAGCAAACAATGCAAGAATACTTAAGAACATCAGCTACAGCAGGTACAGTTATCCAGCCCCCTAAGCCTGTATCTCTCTTTAAATACATAGTGAAACATTAAACACAGAAGATGTGAGGGATTTCTGCTTTCCAAATTATTTACAAGACAGAAGCCCACAGAAGTGTTCTGCATAAAAAAAACCCTGTCTTTTCACCCAACTGCACTTCACTGATAAGAATGGCTCAAAAATGGAAGGGGGCGGGAGGGAGAAATCAATGAAATACTGTCTCCAGTGATCTCACTGTTGCTATGGAGCACTTGTCTAATGAAAACTGCTGGGAAAAGTGGGAGGGATTGCATCAGATTCCATCTATTAACCCCTGCAACCACAGTCATTCCTATGCTAACAGCAGCTAGAAAACATTTGCAGCAGGCCAACCTAGCCGATTAATGGACTCTGCCTATTAGATTTTAGATATATCTATTGGTAGGCTTGGTCAGAAGAAGAAAGGTCAGCTTGCTGTAATCACTATCTGCTCAGAGACTCCACATGTCATTATTTGCTGCGTCATATCAAGTCTGTCTCTACAGACATTTATTCAAGTTTAAAAGTGACTACTAATGACAGGGGAATTATCATCAATAAATTCTTGGCAGTCAGACATAACAACAGCTTTAAGAAAGGGAAAAAAAACCCAACATACAACTCAGAAGTGTTACTGTTTTTAAAAAGTTCTAAGTGTTTATCTCTAGACAGTATATGGAATCTTTTCTCCTTTCACAGATACAGAAAAGCATTAAGCTTTACAGTTTTAACACTATGTTCTGTATACAGATATTTACTTTCGTAAAGATTTCATCAACAAATTAGCACACACATTAAAAGTTAGAATTTGAACAATGATAAACCTAACATTTCTAAATGAAATACCATAATGAAAAGCTGTCATATTACTAGTACATCTTGAAGTTAAGGTAGCTTCATATTTGATTACCAATCTGCTGCTATTAAATCTAAAACTATTAATTTTAATCTTTATTCTTATCTAATACAGAAGAAAACATTTCTGTCTCCAAAGTAAAGCAGGTCTACTCTAAGTCCTCTTAAGCTGAGGAATTCTTGTTTACTGCTAAACCGCTGTCCTGGTTTCAGCTGGGATGTAGTTAACTGTCTTCCTAGTAGCTGGTACAGTGCTGTGTTTTGAGTTCAGTATGTGAAGAATGTGGATAACACTGATGTTTTTAGTTGTTGCTCAGTAGTGTTTAGACTATAGTCAAAGATTTTTCAGCTTCTCATGCCCAGCCAGGGCACCTGACCCAAACTGGCCAACGGTGCATTCCATACCATGGGACGTCCCATCTAGTTTAGGAACTGGGAAGTGGGGGGGGAGGGATTCGCCACTCGGGGACTGGCTGGGTGTCGGTCGGCGGGTGGGGAGCAATTGCCCCGGGCACCATTTGTACATTTCAATCCTTTTATTACTACTGTTGTCATTTTATTAGTGTTATCATTATCATTATTAGTTTCTTCTTTTCTGTTCTATTAAACCGTTCTTATCTCAACCCAGGAGTTTTACTTCTTTTCCTGATTTTCTCCCCCATCCCACTGGATGGGGGGGGAGTGAGTGAGCGGCTGCGTGGTGCTTAGTTGCTGGCTGGGGTTAAACCACGACAACCGCATACAATGGAAAACAGAAGAAATCCAGATATCACAGATGTTAAATGAACATTTGCTCTGAAAAATAATTACTATAGATTATGTTCTGCTATTATTTATCTCAGTATCTGATTAAAGAGCAACTTGCTGATTGTGCCCAAAGAGAAAGTTTAAATGGATGGAAAAGGAAATATGTGGAAAGAGGGACTTTGAAGAAAACAAGGCTAGTTATTTTGTTAAGTGTGAACCTTCAAGTTACATAAAATTCCTCACTCTCCATCCATCAGAAAAAAGTGTCATAGAAATTCTAAGCAAATCTTTACCATTTCCATCAAAGCTATAGCACACTCTTCTAGCTCAAGAAACTAGTATTTGTAGCACAGTTGCACTTAGATACTTAAAGCATTACAACACAGGGTTGAAACAAGTTCTGTTGATTTTGCCTTCCGTAACTTTCCATGAACAAAGAGTCTCAATCTCAATAAAGCACTTCCATGGATCTAAATACAAGTCAGGCTGAAAAATACCTTCAAGTCCTCAGACACCCATCAAGCACAGCAAACATTAAGGCATATTATTCCTGATTGAAGATAAAAGAGAATAGATGACTAGGTAAACAAATACTTGTTATTTTTCCTGCTTGGGTATGAAAATTGAGCAGGAAATAGAAATGCAAGCAGGTATTCATGCTTTAATATACAGCCCTTCCACATTACTGTCACTGATATGCCTAAGAGACTGTCTGAGATGAAGATCACTTCCTTTGTATTTCAACGGAAGCCAGGTACCTAAACCTTGCAATCTGGACTATGCTAAGCAAGCAACAGGATACAATACCCACCCACAGGCAGCTTACACTGGCCAAATCACAACACAAACAATGAATTGGAAAAAATCAAGTGAAAGAAGTATTGTCAGGCAGAACAAGAAAAGCTTAGGCAGCAGTCTCAGGCAAAGGAAAACAAGCTGAGTGTATATAGTCTACACAACACATCCCCTTCTCCCTTCCCAGTAATGCATCTTTGTTTCAAAAAAAGAGACAACACAGACCTACTTAATTCACTAATCCTTCTGAATGCTTCCATTTCTTTTACAAACTATCTGGTATGCCCCTGTAGGAATGCTCAGCAACTGAAAGAACCAAAAACAAGTAACAAAATTGATTTACTGGATATGACAGATTTCCTGGATCACAAAGTCCCTTACCACATCAACACTTGGGAAAAAAAAAAAAACACCAACAAAAAAACCCAAAAAGAACTGTGGTCTTGCCAATAAAGGACACTTGTAACCAATTCAGGTCAATTTATGAAAGCGATATTATTTCCCTGTGTATTTTAATAGTAGTCAGGTCAGGAGAACCTCATATCAAAGAAACTAAAAGCAATTATTAAGAAAAACCCCAAAACTAATAGGTGGTTTCTCCAGTGCAGATACTTCATGATTTACAACCAAATAACATTAGTAAATGCCTAAGTTTTATACTAAATTGTGAACGAGTAATTTATAAATGGGAGCCAGCACATTGCAAATATTTGTTATAGCTGACAACCATGGAGTCCCCATGTCAGTAAATGCAATCAAGCCAAACATGAAACAACACTAGGCAGGCTTCTTG
Organism: Haliaeetus leucocephalus; assembly: GCF_000737465.1. NCBI lineage: Eukaryota > Metazoa > Chordata > Aves > Accipitriformes > Accipitridae > Haliaeetus > Haliaeetus leucocephalus. Next base: position 4,979,222 of record NW_010973284.1, on the reverse strand, counting down.
ATGGCCAACACTTAGAACCACCTTAGTTACAAAAGCAAAAAAATCGTAGTGCTTTGCCATAATAAGTGACAGATGACTACTCACAGAGTTGGTAGCGTTATCTGCACTCACAGCTGCCCAACATTTCTTATTTTCACATACATTTGTAATTTTCGGAATTCCTAGTGTAGTAGTACTTCAGTTTAGCAACGCTAGAAAAAATGCCTAGAGATTGCCTTGTTTCTTCTCCCCTTTGTTCCCTGCAATCTCTTCAGCTGCAACAGCTCAGTTACTTCCAAACCAGAGGTTAGAAGAAATGATCTAGGCTACAGTAAAATTGTTACCATTGCTTTGCTAAGAAGCTGTAGATCTCTGAACTTTGAAACAAAGGCTTGATGTGAGTGTATGGCAGGGAGAGGTTGCCCTGTTTTTCTGGGGATGTTTTGCTGTTTCCTTACTTTTGAGAGACCAACTTACCAGCTTTATGGTCCTTTTAACCTGATTTATAGTCAAGACAATATAACTGTTGCCGTACAACATACGTGAAGAATGGCACCTCTGGTGAGATACACTAAGTTAAACTCAACTACTTAATACACTTGGAGAGGAATGTAGCATTGGTAAAGCTTGAAGAAATTCCACTAATTTGTGGGCCATAGCTAGCTTTGAATGCACAAAAGCAAAGCAGGGTTTGCTGGGGAAGAAAAAGGTTTTATGGCTCAAAAAATAATATTAAGAACATCTGGTCTAGCCTCCCACAATGCTGATCAAAAAAGCTTCAAATAGATTTCTAAAAATATAGTGCAACTGAAACAGAACTTAGAGACAGCAGTGCTGACAGGCTCAAAATGGTGCAGATTCCACAATGTCCCTAGGCAAATCATTCCCCCACCAGAGGGGAATTATCCTCGCTAATAAGTGCTCTGCATTTTATTCTTCATCTGATCCTCAACTTCCACCTTCCTGACATTGTTTTTGTTGAAATAGATTAAAAAGCTATTGGCTACCAGAAATCTTTCCCACACAGACTGCAGAGCCACAAACACATCAGCGCTGTATTCTTTGCTCAGTCTCAAAAAGCTATGTTTACCACACATTGTCATTATTTTGGGCATTTCCTCTGCTGCCTTTTTTTTTTTTTTTAAGTGGACTTCAAAAATAGATTCAGTTTCTATTACTGGGTCTCAGATATGCAGCTCTGGTGGATACTTCTCAATGGAATCATGGACTAGAATTATTACATATTGAGTTCTACAGCTGAACAATATATCTTGTTTAATAATGAACAAAAATAAGTTCAAATTACATTTCTATATGATAACTATCAAGACTGAAAGTGTAATTCACTAGTTATTACAAAAAATGTGGATTTGCCAAAGATGAAAAAGTTTCCTACATTTACTACAAAGATTAATCTGTTGCCTCACATTGCCACCTGTGCTTAGGGAAGGTGCAGAAAAGTACCAAAATACCAACTTCTACAGTGGCTAAAGGATTTGTAAGTAATCAAAAAATTAATTTTCTTGAAAAAAATAAAAATGAAGAAATTTTACTTGAGCCACAACTCACTTTATGACATTAAGTTTGCTAGTAATTCTCATTGAAACCACACAAACCTCTTACTATTATACTTCAGTTTGACGATAGAGGCTTAAGACTCTGATTGTTAATCCAGTTCTGTTCTCAACCTCTAAATCATATCAAAGTAAATTTCCCCTTCCTAAAAATAAATACATACTAATAGTTGCCCCTACCATATCTTCAACAATCTAATATCATGCAAATGTGTCTTAAATAATCGCCCAAGTATATTTGCCACTGCAGAAATGGAAGCAACGCCTTTCCGAAGGCTATGGTTCCTTCATACTTCACAGTAAGAAAAGAAGACACAAACAAGACTGGCTTGCATGTTAGGCTGCAAGCCCACCTGCAAGCCCAACTTCATCTAAAAATTAATGCTAGAGAACAATTTATTTCCCTCTAAAATACTAACAGCAAATACACACGGCTGTAAATCATATTTCAGGTTAATAAAATGTAAGAGTCCAAAATTGGAATTAATACAACATAAAGAACAACCGAGGAAGGCAGAGCAGGGAGAAGCGAGGAAGCAGTGGGAGTAATAAGAAGGAGAATAAGCAGCTGAAGTGAAAAAACATTTATGTATTTAGGAAACAGACTGTGCTTTGACACATTGCCAAATTAAATCATTCCTGCAAGTGACATGAATAAGACAGGCAGATTTCATCATGACAAAGCACCCTCACTTATAAAATAGTAGAATTAACTGTTCTTCATAGAATTTTTGGTAGATTTATGATAGAATAAAAAAAAAAATCACTAAAGAAAAATATCTGCTATGTCTTGAGAGTATGACAAAGACAATACAACATATATGGACTTCATTTTCTTAGTCACTTGAAGTCATCTTCTTAATTACCTTAGAAATAATTAATGGAACCCAAGGGTCTGCAGACCTCAAATTAAAACAATTTTTCTCAGTGTAACAGTTTGTTTTACTAAACAGAAGAGAAGCATGTCCACCTGTACCACCATCAAAACCCTAGTAGAGGTCCATATACAAACTGTCATCTTCCCACTCTCTACCCTACGTACTTGATCTTTCCCATCTCACTTCCTTACTGCCACTAGAAAAAAGTACTTAGAATTCCCTCTACAAATCAAAGACAACTAGTACTGACTAGTAGCATGGTTCAAGCATCCTAAAGATCTGCTCCATTCTCATCTGCCAATAAAGATGAACAAGTAAGAATATTTCCATCTCAGGATACTAAGATATGCAGCGCTCTGAAACATACCAAGAGGCATGATGGACAGACCTTTCACAGTCTTGCTGTTACTAAATGCACTCATCTGAGTGAACAAAGAGTAGAAGTGTTAAACAGTATTACAGGCATTTACAGACATGCTAACCTTTTATTTTAGCAGACTATTACGACCTGGTTTTCTCTAATGCATTGAATTATTTTTAAAAAAAACAGCAAGTAGCACAACTGCATCTAAGGCAAGTATGACTATTTCTCCTTTACCTACCTCTGCAGGTCTACTATTTCATTGTTTAATGTATCGAGTTCTTTAATTGCAGAAAAATCTGCTACAGAATTCGGTCCTTGAGTACTCTGAAAGATAAAAAAGAAATACTGTGAGTTTATAGTTTATGCTGTCCAACAACTATGTTTACTTTTTGTGACAGCATGAGCTATCCTCTTGTAACAACTGTTGGTAGCATTGTATTTCAAATCTTCAATCTTAAAAAACCCAAACCAGTCCAGATGCTACATTAACAGAACACAACACATATCCAATGCATCTAATAATTCAAACAGAGTTTGTCTCCTATAAAGTCTTGAAGGCATCTTCCACAAAAGTACAAGACCACCTGATCATACAAAAAAAAAAATCTAGTTCTGAAATAAGCTTTATCTTACAGTTAATGTTTAGCTGGCTTCCTAGCATTCATTTAAGAGTGGTTTGGTTTGTTTACTACTTTTATATTTATATTTCTTCACTTTGGTGATCCTCCTGTTGCAGAGTATAGACACTTATTTGCAATGATTTAAGTGATATCAAGCTCGTTTAATGTGAACCTCCAGAGTACTGAATGAAACTTTGATAACCAAAGTCATAGGTAAGTTACGCCCATGAGTTCCCATTTACTTAACATCTTTATAATAAGACAACAACTGTAATACAAATTATTTGTTTCAAAGAAGTACACATAAATGACTAGAGAACAAATGCTGAAGACACAAATTAGCAAATGCTGTAATTGTTCTACTGTGCCTTATCACAACATGAACATGTTTAGGAAGCCATAGTCACTGTAACTACCTTCTATAAATACATCAGTTCCTTCAAGTCCTGAATAAAGTCATCCAGGACAAACACAAAGTTCAGAGGAAAAGTATATACATATAATTAAAAAAGGCAAGTGATACACAAAAGTTTTTAAATGCTTAAGTTTGTCTAAAGATAAATCAAGATGCTATTAACTATGTGTTTATTCAAGCTTACACTCTGGAAAAAAAAAACCAAGAAAACAACAAGAGCCAAGAAAAGACCTAAACAGTAAGCCCGAGCACACTGCAGCAGAAAATATTATTCAGCAGAACTATAGGTTATTCATGCATACTTTACTACAACAAGTGGCATGAAATGAGAATAAAAAACCCATACAGCTATTCTGAAACTGGTTAGTGTACAGCTTCTCAAATGGGCAAAATAGCTATGAAGTTCAATCCTGTTCTAAAGGAATTACACAGGAGTTTTGCAGAGTTGCTCATGGTGTTCCAATGAGAAAGTTTTTACTTCTCCTAGGAAGGGGAGAGAAGGAAAACATGGAACTATTAGCTACAAGTACAAATTCTTTCCACACCTCCTTCTCTCATCAGTTAAAGAAATTCTGCACACTAACACCAGCATCAAACTTGAACAAAATGTAGTTCAATCTTATTTTCAATTGTTCAGGAGAACTGGGGAGGGGGGGAACAAAAAAGCCAACATTTTTAGCTTCAATATACAAGTTAACAAAGACAAAAGGTAGAACTACTTGCTGCCATTTACTACACTGCAACATGCATGTAAACAATGCTTTGAGTTTTTAACTCAAAACAGCAATAAAAGTAAATGACTGTCAAAATTCTTTAGGAGGAACTTGCATTTAAGTTTAAATTTTATGGCTGGTAATGCAAGTGCAATCTGATGACTACAAACAGTTCTAGGAAAAGAAACACAGCAACAAGTACTAGACTGCTGCTGTACCCCATTCATGGGATCTGCATTCAGGCCTCAAAATTGAAATAAAAGTTACACTACTGTGGTAATAAAAGTCTGTAAGGAAACCAAACATTCGATAACAGCAACATACATACATATGCATTCTGAACATCTACCAAGAAGGATCACAAGTTAACTTTCTGTACTCCAAAAACATAATGGATTACCATTATACTTACTGATATTTCTGCTACTACCTTTATATCGGTCAATTCAGAAGATGAAGCCTAAGGTTTTTGGTTTTTTTTACCATGTAAGCCACGCCACTTCAAGAAAACCAGCAAAAAGTCTATTTCTGCCTATTGCTCTTATCCTTTGGGTTCAATTCTTGAGCAATGATCTTGGACAAACAGGTTCTTTCATATCAACAACATCTCTTTTGAAAAAGTTCAAAATGAGCTGAAGGTTCAGCTCAATCTAGTAAAACAAATTCTTGGTAAGGATTTATAGAGCTAACTAAAAGCTAACTTACCTTCTTTCACAGTATTCTTACTCTTATCATTAATGTTAGTAACGCAAAAAAACCATATATATCGCACTGATGTCTTTGAGAGTTCTAAAAAAAATAATTTACACACACAGAGTAGCAGTAAACAACACTGATCTCATCTAATGTATTCTAATCACTAAATTTTCTGCAATATAATCAGTAAAACCATGGGTATTAGTCCTAATGATAACTGTCAACTGTCACATTGGGGTACTACTCTGTCACCACTTCCTCAGCAATTTCAACAGGGTAAGACATAGCACTTTCTCTTTTAAGTTCAAGCAGCACATATTACCAACAGGTAACAGCCACAGAGGTCTGGATTCAGGGAAGAACCTTGGGGTTATTCCCAGCGATCAACACTGGAAATCAGCAATAATTTGAGATCGCAACATACTGTGACACTTCAGAGAAGTGCTGTGCTATTTCAATGATTATGTAAGAGTCTTAGAAGGATGTTCATTATTAAACCGACAGACAGTAAATATTAGAAAAGCAAAGATTCTCTAACCTTGAGAAAGCAGAGTTAACAAACTGACAGAATAATAAGGATGAAAAGCAGAGTGGTGCAGAATGGAAAAAACAGTCCAAACTAGAAAAGAGACATAGAAAGGAAAGCAAACATACAAAAAAGATTAGTAGAGTTGCAAATAAAGCAATTACTTTTTAAAAACAGAATGTAAAAAGAAATTAGATACCAATTACAGAAACTCAAAAGTAGTGCCAAATTTTGAGTTTCATTTTTTCAGGTGCGAATTTTTCATTCTGTTTAAGAAAGTCGTAGAATTAGATCAATGTTTTGCACAACCAAGAAAAGGTAACTCGCATCAGACTTCATGATATGTAAAACATGTAAGAATTTGTGATGACCTTTACCATTCTGATAAATACAACTTGAACTGCTGAGGTACAGCCTACTGCTGGATTTAGATAGATGGCAATCAACAGACTATGAAGACATTAAAACTATCTGTGAAGTATAAATGGAGGACCATTTACTTTTATGACTTTAAATATATAACTCTAAACTGTATTTAGTCCACATTGTTTCCAGACTTCTTAAAAAAGATCAGTGTAAAAAAGAACTGTGAACTCATTAGGAGAAAAACATTGAATTTGTGCACATTATTTCAGATGCAAACTAAAATGTCTTTAGATAGGCAGTAGAAGGATTATTCTTTCAAAATAGAAAATAATGCTTTCTCAACATAAGATGTCTCCGCTTGGTTGGCAGGCATAATAAATGACAGCTTCATTTTGAAACATGGATGGAACAGTTTTTGGTCAATTCTTTGCACCTAAGACTTGTTTTCTTCCTGATATTATGATAAATTTTATGTATGTCAGTACTTGAGGTGCTTCTTGCATAGCCTTTGAAATTAACATTCTTTGAGATTTATACCAAAAACACCAAACCCATCCTTACCTTCTGTAAACTGACACCTCTGTCTGAAGGTGGAATCATCTCTGGAGTCAGAGCCTGAGGTGGATCAATGCCCTTTGTTAACTTCTGATTAATTAAATAGAAAGCCAAAGCAAACTGTTCCTTTGAAAGCTTTCCGCAGTCCTTTGTGTCACAGAGCGCCCTGTACAGAGAGGCACATGAAATAAATCCTCATTTCTGCAAGTACAGCCCTGTTTATTGTATTTGCTGTCATTTAAAAATGTGAAAATTGCTAGTGTGTATCTCCTCATGTAAAAAAATGTAATATAGAAGTAAGGTGTGGTAATAAATAGGAAACATTACTCAAACGTACACAACCACTTTCTCTTTGCACGCTAAGGTCCACAGCTCTGTTACAGCAAGTTCTGATCTGGTGAAAGGCAGAATCAGGGCTGTAAGTCACAAACACCACCTGAGTATCTGTAACTGAAGTGCCTTCTAAATTAGAGAACTTTTCAAAGCCAACACAAATTTTCCCAAATTTCCTATATTAGAGGTTGTGTTAACCATACCTTGGAAAAAAAAAAAAAAAGTTTTTCCTATCAGAGTGCCCTGAAATAGCTTATACTGGGGAAAGAATTAAAAAAGCAGTGGGTGTCACTACTAGCTGTAATGAAAGACAAGTAAGTTGTAGAATGAGATGGGCCATAAGCCTCGCTTGCTAAGAATTTTATACAGATGATTCTCTTTACCAGCATATGGATAGTATCAGTGTTTAGATACACAGCAACACTATGATGACTTTAAATACACAGGTTTAGCTGAAGTGCAGTATTTGTTTGTAACAATCTGTGTTCAGGCACTTTACCTCCTCTCCTAAGACATGATGCGTAGCATAAACCTGTTTGCCCCCAATTTCTGTCCAAAAGTAGAAGGAAATAAGTTACCACTGCTTATACAGAGGCCATGCTATTATATACAAAAAACAACTTTCACTTTGCAGAAATGTCAACGTAGCACTTTTCAAAAAAAGTGCTAGGAAGGAGCGAGAACCATGCCATCATCTAAACAGCTGTCATGGAAAAAAAAACCCTACCAGATATGTGCAAGAAGAGCAGAAGGCAGTCCCGTCTTCAAGAATAGTTCTCTGGCTTCCACACCTGACACAAATCCATCCATGTCCTTGTCAGTTTTCACAAAGATCTCATCATACTTAATTTTGTCTGCAGGCGATACAACCCACTGAAGCGGGTGGTGATGGAAGGGGAAAAAAGAAAATAAAACAAAAAACAAAACAACCCAGAATACTAAGATATACGCAGTTCTGTTTTCAGATAGTTACAGAGTTACATAATTCAAGGACTACAGCACAAATTTAAAAAGTGATATAGGTGCCTAGTTCATGAACCAGTTTTATCTTCCAAAATACATATGTACAGAGATCCACAAGCAACTCCAGAAGCAAAATATTTACATCAGTGAAGCACCAAGGCTGGTTGGTACTGCTCTGCCTCTTTGCCTATACATTCAAAACATTCCCTGGAGCCCAGATTTCCTCCCAGCATGGGGTTGTGCCCTCATCACTGTGCTCAGGCACAGTCCTGCTTACTGTCTGGCGCTATCAATTTTATTCCTCTTTACACAGCTGGAGACCGTTAGCTGCAGGGACCACTCAAGCCCAGACTGTTAATAGTTGGCACATTCTAAATTGTAGAATGTACCTCCAATCAAAGTAAAGATGGGAATTAGAGCCACTTCTCTTACTTCAGCAATTTTTCCAAACACTAAACTACTTTAAAGATGTTTGGGTTTTTTGAGTGAAAATGGCTTCAAGTGCATGCTTATGAATGCTAATTAATTTCAGCGTACAAGGACACTTAACAGGTGAATCCCAAATGGTGCTGTACACAAAACATACACTGAAACACTCATCCAGAATGGCACTGCTTTGTAATACAGACAGCAAGAGTTACCATCAGTCAAGTAAATTGCCAGATGAAACCTTGGCACCTCCAGAATTAAGATGCCAGTTTATAACTGATTACTCATATTTGAGTACCCAAATGTCCAAGCAGCATCTTATGCATTAAGTACTACAGTTCTTACCTCAGATTGCCTTCTCAGTTTCTTATTTGGAATAGAACTAGTAAGTTATAATCTACTCGGAAATACATTTTCCAGAATTCTGGATTCTAAAATGACCAGGATTAAATAAGATGTTTGGGGGAGGGTAAGAGGTGTCAAGCTTCTTAATAATCACATTCGGAACAAACACCAGATCTTGTGTTTAGGTGGATATACCAGACCTTTTGCTTCCTTTTCGTATTACTTGCATTCATCTATTCCATTTTCATTAACGCCTTCTTCAAATTACATGTGTGTGCACACATACAACTGCACATACATGCTTGCCACAATTTGTTCTAAGACTTGTCCATATTCAAATCAGTCCTCAGCCAGAAGACTTATGTTCTGCAGATGTGTACCTGGGCTACATTTTTAAACTCTTTTTCTTAATATTCTGACCTGTGAGTTGAGCTTGATGCCTTGAAATAATTAATTTTTAATATATCTTCAAAATCTTTACTAAATAATATTCTTTTATCCAACAGTTTATATCTGAAGACATCTAGAAAAAGCAGAACAAGATAAATTTTATACCTCTCCACCTGGTCTTCCCCTCAGCCTCCTCAAATTCATCAACCAATCAACAGGGCAAAAAGGAAACTAAAAACTGTATCAAGACTCTCCTTCCAGGCAGTCTCCAAAGCACAACATTAAAGCAGAAATATTGTAACCCGAAGTAACTTCAGAACTTTACCTGCATTAATGGTGTTTTGGCAGCTAAAATGCCTACAGGTGGCAAGGACTGATGAGACTCTTTGGTAGATGTTGAAGATGGAATTAATGGCATTGCTCCTGGAACACTGATAGGTTTTCTCTTGGATAGTGGCACCAAAGCTGCAGGCAAGGACATTGGCACTGGTTCTTTCTCCAAAGCACAGTATACCAAAAACATGGCCTGAACAAGAAAACAAGGTGTGTGGATGTAAATACATAAGAAATAAATGTATAAATTAAAGAATTAGTTAAGAAATAACTTCATAGCATTTTTTCATTATGTTTCTCCTTTACAAGCTCCCTCAACTGAATTGCAGCTTATTGTCTTCTGACCTATGTTTTTCATTACTACTTTCTTTTGAGGTTCAGCGCTTAGCAAATGAAATTCAGTATCTTTTAGAACTTTAAAATGATTCTCCTCAATATTACCAAGTTTGTAGCACCACTTGTGGAATTTTATTTGAGAGAACACTTCAAAAAAATTAATTTTAATGTATTCACTGTTTTTCCAGGAATCACTATTCTTTTATTGTGGTTGTACGTTTTAATAATTTTATGACTGTTGTTCAAGACACAGAACTGCATCTAAACCAAATCTTATAATAAATTAAATTGATATAATCGGTAAAGTATCTCAAACATTTTCCTAGAGCATATCAATCATCTGATCTCACAGCTAAAAGTCTGAAGAATTACAGATTAAACACAGGAAATCAAATACAGTAACAGTTAACTACTAGGGTCTTAAAGGAATTGGTTTCAAAACAAACTCCATCATATAGGTGCCTGAAAATGACTAGAACAATATTCAAGAAAGCAATTTTTACACTTTTATCCTTTCTCAAAAATACACGACAGCAGAAAAAGGTAAATTCATCATATTTATATTACAAAGAAACAAAGAAAGGTTTTGATGTTGTCCGTAACATCAATTTTTGGAAATTAAACAGGTATTTTTAATTTTCTTTTTAGTTTATTTTTTAATTTTGACTCTGAAAGCATGAGTAAAAGTTTAGTTTGTAGAAATTAAAATTAAAGGCTGGCTTTAGTCCCACCTGAGGGCAGAAAGGTCATATTACTTTCTCAAGATTCTCGCAACACAGAATGCAGTTAGGATATTTTGTTAGCTTTTCCAAACCTTTAAAGTTAGGTTTGATATTTCTCTACATAAAATGAAACCGTCTCCTCCAGCATGAACACATAATTCCTTCCTCTCCAATTCACTTACATGCAAAAACAAGCTGGAAGTTTTGAGAGAAAGTTGATGCATGGCTACTATCACATTCAAGACTTAGAAAGACTTCAAAAACAAGAGCCTCCCACTCTCTTCTCACTTGCCATCTCTTGGGTGAAATGAAACTTACTTACCACTTCTTACACTATTTCATGAGTCCTGGCATTAATAGTGTTAAAATTCTAACTTGCTACAAACTTCTGAAGAATTTATACATAGTTTCTTTAAAATTTTCCTCAAAGTTATCTTGAGACATTCAAGCACTAAAACACTAAAGGTTAAGGTAAAACTTATTCACTGAAAACACTCAGTCCTGTGGGACAGCAGATCACAGGTTTAAGTTTTTAATGGCTCATTTAGCCCACAAAGAAAGTTACTGCTGTGTATTGAGAGACATTCAACAAACTGACAGAAACATTAAATAGTACTAAAACTTGATTAAGGTCTCGGAATAAAGGCAATAAATTAATCACACAGTCAAAAATTAATACACAATGCATCTATTTTAAACCCCTGCCATTAGGCTTTCAAAATCCAAGAGGCAGAAGATACTTACAACTGCAAACTCATCTCGATCCAACATTCCATCACGGTCAATATCACTCAATTCCCACACCTACCAATAAAAAGCAGAATATAGGGATGTTTGCCTGAACTGCAGCAGTTTCCTATTTAAAAACTCATTAAAAACAAATGTGAGAACAGCCTCCCCCCACACACCCTAAGTTCTATTAAGATTAACAGCATTAGTTTTCAGTGAGCAACATACATTCATATAAGAAGAGAGATTGTTAAGTTGGAGACTGAGTGCACTAAGGGCACCCTGACCTAAACCAAGTGTTAAAGCAATACACTGTAGTAAGAGGCAATCTATCAAAATATCAAAAGTTTTGGGGTTTTTTTTACAGTTTAATAGTTATACATGTGGCCACTCCATAAGATAGTATTTAATAGTTAGGCTCATTACTACAAATCTTCAATTCGAAAAACAGATATTGCTGAGTGTAGCACAGTTGTTATTTGTGAATTAACAATTAAGAAGAAAGATATTCTTACTCGTCCTAGGATATCCACTGGCAGTTTCGAGTTAAGGAGTACAGGTTTCACCTTATCACCCGACAACAGTCCATTCACAGGATTTAGACTGTCAAAAATAGCATCATACTTGGCCTTGTCTTCCAGCTGCAGGGGCAGAAGAAACATATTACTTATGGAAACAGTCACGCTCCTAGCCTAAGAAGTAGTAGTTCTTTCAAAAGTGTTAATTTTAAGTTACAGTTGGAAACACACACATTGCAGTTCCTGATGCTTACAAATAATATCTTTTTCATATTTTCTTTTAAGTCAGCTAAAGAGTCATCCAAAACCCAGTGAGATTTATTCTTCAGTTATTTTCACAGCTTCAGGTAACTATTCCTTTTCTTTTGTTTCAAATCTCTAAACATGAAGATATTTCCCCAAGGTCAGGTGTTTTTATCAAATTAGGTCTACTAGCCCAATTGCAGATTTGACATGAATGGTAATTTATCGTACTTTATGAACTACAGCTACCAGCAGCATTATATTTTTCTTGAACAGACTTAACGTCTTCTTGCAAACCACATCATAGTTCTAGGTAATAGCCTGATCTTTATTTTACCTTAACAGCCCATGGTACATCACTTGATGCTGTTCCACTGAGTAGCAAAGGACTACTAGTATCAGTCTAAGGAAAAACAGGAAAAAAAACCCCACATTAGAAGACACATGGTTCTGACCTTGCAAAACTACTCCCGTATTTGAGAAGGTGTTCCTTCTCAAACCCAGAACTGCTTTTTAGGCACTCATACTTTAGTTAAGGATACCACTATCTAGAGTAAGAAATTTACAATGTTTCTTCCATTAAGGACAATGCTAATAGAACAAATACCATATATATTCAAATTATACACAATTTTATAGTCAAATCCCCACTAGAACATATAGCACCTTATTCTTATTCCATGCTGCTTAATTTTCCCCTGTTGTAGGGTCCTATTGCCCTACAACATCACTTTCAGAAGTGTTTGGCATTTATACCAAACATTCCTCACTGTTCACTTAAAAGGAGTTCTTAATAATGAGTCAATAGGTTCAATTAAAAAAAGAAATCTTACAAATCTTGGTGGAGGAACAGGCAAGTTAAGACTATTCAGGGAAACATCCAATCCGTTCTGTGCACATGCTACAAGTCGTAAAGCCACAAAAAATTCCTACAGGAAAAAATGAAATTTTAAAGGATTTATTATATGAAAATACTCAAATTTCAGAAGAATTAAGAGCTTTTCTAGTACTGCTATATATACAGAGCATTGCGAATGGCTTCAAAGGGGGTCACAAAGTGACAGAAAGCAGCAGTCAGCCACTGCTAAATTCCTCCAGTGAGGCAAAGTTTGTGATTACTAGCTCCAAGCATTTAGTAACTTCCTGGCTAGTGTAGTCAGTTCTCAGCACTCAGGTCTTCTATGGCAGAGCAGTAAAAATTTAAAGTAGCAATTACAGCTCTTTATCTTGGAGGAAGTGAGTTGATCACAAAAGTGGCAGTTGATGAAGTGGGAGGAAAGAAAGGTACAGCAATGAGAAAAATGAACCAAATGAAGTCTGGAGGAAAAAAAAATAAAATTGGTAGATGCCACAAGCTGCTCCTTTTCCTAGCATGGGATGAAGTAGTTATGTCTCTACAGGCAGTTATTTAAATAACTATAGTTCAAACCAAACAGCAATGCACATTAGAGCTTTTCAGTAGCACCACTGATACGCAAGTCTGACTGCCATACTGCTCATTGCTACAACTTTGGAAGAACAACTCCAAACAGAATGTACTAATGTCAAGTCCACTAAAATTAGATAAATAAGAATTTTGAAGATTTTACTAGAATTTTAATTTCCACATTCAATTTCCTCCAAGATTAAGAGGAAAAGTCACCTTTGTAGTAAATACAGTATATCAACCCTTAAATTACTTTTCAGTATATTGTATTGCACAGCTACACAGCAGCTCATTTTATGACTTCCAAGAAAAACTGATGAGGAGCTGAAGGCTGTTTAATTTATTGTAGCTTACACTGAAGTGGGAAGTACATATCTAGTTCCAATTAGAAAAATCTGAAAAAAAACCCAAATCAGTTAGAAAAACTGCTTTCCTGATCCAGAAATCTGAACTTTCATCTTTTTTCAAGGCTTGCTAATGGTTAGAGTAACCTCATACATCATATAAATAATCATACCTGTTTATTCAGGATACCTTTGCCATCAGTATCAGCTAAGTCCCAAATCTGAAACATAAAAATAATAGACACATAAGTGTTCCACAGGAATGAGAGGAAACTGACAAGTTCTCACTACATTTAACAATGCATTTGTGGATGAAAGTTCAGGTCTTAACTTTTATGATAGCACTTATTTGTGGTGACAAATTTAAATATCATTTTAATTTCCACCTTGAGCTACATACATAGTAGAATAAGCAGGGACACTGAAGCTGGAAACCATTGGATAGCACAACTGAAAACACATTAGGGAAGATCATGTATCCTGTAGTACCACTAAGTATTTTAATTTACACAGGATACTAACTGAAGCAAGAGACAGGATAATTAAATAATTGTCATTAAATACCTTTCCAAGTACCAAATCTGTCAATCCAGACTTTTTCAAGAAAACAGCTGCATCAGAAGCTAACACTCTTCCAGCATTAGCAGAATCAACCTAGGGAGAGAAAAAAAAACTCACATGATAAATTAGCTTTTGAATTGATGCAGTCTCTTTACACAGGCTCTCAAAAAGCTAGCAAAGAAGAATGCTCAAGTTAACATAGTCACTTTGAGAACTATCTTTAGACTTTTTTTGGAAAAGAAAAACTCCCTTTCATTAATAATCATGTTACATTAGAATTCAGACATTTTGACCTAGCTGCTTGAGATTTAGTATTAATAGGCAGGCTTTGGAAGCTGTTATCTTAAACTAACACTGCCAAATTTAAGACACATTATGCATATATATCTAAGCATCTTTCACACTCTAATATGTTTTACAATGTTCCAGAAAAATACACTATTATCCCCATCTGTCTGTATACAAGTAGAGACACAGGGAGATAACAATTTTTCCTAGATGACCCAGTTTGGGGCAGAAGCAAGGAAGGTAAGCCAGGTCTCCCAGGTCACAAGCCAGCACCCTAACAGAAGCTTTAGATTAATTCCACTTAAAAACTGAGGTAAAAACACTAATACATATGCAAACAATCAAATGTCCACTGCTGTAAGTTTCTAACCATTGATCATGCCTGGGTTTCAAGTTCTCCAGTTTCAAGTACAGACAAAGGCTCAAGAATTTCTCACATTATGCAGTAGATATGGGAGCTTGTTCATATTAGGCCATCATGTGAACCTATCTAATTAGCCCTTCGTAATCACAGGATTTTATTCATGATGCCTGGAAAACATTTGATTTGTAAGGACAGAGAAGTCCCTGAGTTTTATTACATTTAATTGTCCAGCTCTGAATTCATTACTGTTACGGTCTGAAAAAGAAGACACTGCTTGAAGATACGTTTACCACCCTAGAAGAGGGAAATGCTTACTCCCTGAAGTGAAACTTCTTTACACAATGAAGAAGTCAGTGATAGTTTTGGCAGAATATCAACCAGCATGCATTTCCTCCTGGATCAATAGGGAGATCATTAAAATAGATCGTTAGCCAAGTTCCTAAGCGAAAACAGTACCTCAGCTATAACTTCAGGTGGAAGAAGCAAGCAGTAAAACTTACTTCACCTACATGAGGACAAGGGAAATAGAGGAAAAGCTGTGAGTCTTTGAGAGTCTAAACCAAAAGGATGCCTAAAAGGGGCACAGTATGGAGAGGAGGACTAAAGGAATCTTCAGTCAGTTCAAACTGTCAGGCTTACTACGTCACACAGGTAGCTGTACAGCTCCTCAAGTTCTAGAGATCAAATAATATATTGCATTTTATAGAGAAAAATAACATAATATTATCTCCAAAAACAGAGTCTTCCCATCTATGATCAGATGAGATGCCCTGAAATTCTGAAGACTTTGCGACATGATAAACATTTTAAAGGACAGGAGAGAGGCAACAGAGGTCACTTACTTTCCACACTTCCTGGAGAGAAAGAGACAGAGATCCAAAACTGAAATCATACAAATAAGCGAGCATGCATGGAAAACTGAAGTACATGCACAGAAAGAATAACTTGATGCTGGCATTAGATTTCCCAGTACCCCCTTTTGAAGATCAGTGCTTTTTGAGCACTTGCTGAACACTGAGTCATCATGGCTTTCTTTGAAATAGCCTGAGAATGCCTAGTGAAAACTAGTGCTTCAGACAGAACAGAAAGTTTGGGAATACACAGCAAAACACTTCATGATGATATATTGCATCACTTACAGTCTCATAGCTTTGTGTTTAAACAAAGACTATATTGAATGTTTTTGTTCAGAACGTAAGACCAACCTTCCAAATTCACAGGTGCAGCACACACAAGGTGCTCAAAGCAAACAGCTCCCAAGATGGGCTCGGAAGTAGCTAGTGAAAGACTGCTGAGAATTTATCATTTGGAAAGCATGCTGCAGCAGATGAAGGTTGTCTTAAGACACTTCTTCTAAAAGTGAAGAAAAAACTCTGAAAGCAATCCCAAAAGCATCATTTAATACGAAAGTGAAAACATCTTTTGTTTTCAACATAACTAATATGATTCTACTTAGGAGAGGTTGTTTCCTATAACTGAGGATTCCCTGGTCAGGACAATAAAATTACAAGCACTACAGTGTTGTAGTTAGCCTGCTCCTCAGATTTTTTAAAAAATCTAATTCAGTCTGTATGGGAGTGCTGCTCATATTATAGGTAAAAAGTTGCCAAGACACCCATCAAATCCCCTTTTCAGTTAGTGGAGTTGACCTTGCACATAAGCACAGTAATCTTGGCATCCACTCAGAAAACCTCCAGCCTAGGATTTTTCTACTCTTTAGGGAAAGTCACAAAGCAACACAGTATCAGCTGTGTTTATTTTTTATTTCCCCACCTCCAACCCAGAGGAAGGTGACTTTAAGGGATTTAAGCAAGATTCTTGTTGAACCCAATATGGATACAGTTTCTTTTTGTGGAACTAATGACCTAAATTTTAGAAACTTTTTTTTTTTAAATGGCCGATTTCAATTTCTGTACAAATTCCTGAGCCTTGCATGCTGGGATGCAGGTAGTTACTAAGCATTAAAATACTGCAGAAAATTGGCTTACATTTGACTATCACACTGAGAAGATCGCTGGTGTTCGTCAGTTATAACCAACTTTGTAGAGCTTTTTCTCTGATGTGCAAAAAGCTGTTTTCATAGTGGCCAACAACTCTCTTGTTTCAAGTTGTCTTTTGTAAGGCCAGAATGATTAAAAGTTACAAACGTACACCTGACGTCATTAGGTCACAAGGTAACAGTGGTAAGTACTTCAACTCAGGATTCATCAAGAATTCATCAGCAGCTCAGGCATACTGCTTACCTGCTACACTGCATCACATGATTAAGTAATTTCCTTCCACTTTAACACATGTATTTACATGTATCCTTTAACCTCACCCTGTTTTGAGAGTCAGTCTAGAAAAGGTTAAACAGAAAAACTTTTGTTTGAAAGAAGCATGTCCCCATTGAAAGGTTAAGATTTCAATTGGATTTTAAGTACAAAGCCCAGGATTTATACCCATTTCACAACACACGTTATGCCAGATTAATTACTTTAAGTTTGTGATAGAACTGGAAGTGTACTAAGCATCAGAGCTATTTCAGGTGATGAATTTATTCTCAAGTTGCATGGAACACTCTGAAGCGCTTCCGGTATGAAAGGATAAAAATCATACTCTACCAGCACCATAGGACAAAGTGGGAAATGTCTTCTAACATTTCTATTCTGGAAGTTGACATATCCTTATCTAAAGGATGGAAGGAAAAAGTTACCTAGTGCAACTGAAAATCTTTAGACACAGCTACTCATTAGGACAAACGCTTGCAGAAAAGAGTTTGACTGAGCAAGTCAGAAAATTAATCCTCTGGAAAACAAATCCATTGGCACAACTTCACTGACAGTAACATCACGTTTAAGGAATCCCCATTCCTGTACACTACAGAGACTGCTGGACAACAAACAGTGCTCCAATTTCACTAGGCTATATATTCCAACAAATGCAAGATGCTACGTGACTTAGGAATCAGTATCAGGTTTGTGCTTAAACTTAGTTTCTTTATCCAACTTTTTGCTTCACACTTCAGTAGTTAAGCAATTGCAGTCAGGAGGAAGAGACAGACAGGCATGTGCCAAAGATGATAACATGACAGTGACAGCAGTACTGAGCTAGGAAACTTAACGTGCAAAAAAATTAGTTCCTTGCCTTTTCTTGTGACCTTATAACGATCACCATAATATGGGATTCTCCTAAGGCTTTTAATCCAATGCCTAGAGACAGACACACAGTGGATTTGTCCCTCAGACTGAAGGAAAACTTTGTGAGGGTGATACTATCTCCTTCAACCTTCAGGAGCCATGCGAACTTAGATCAAGGTAAACTCTCTCTCCTTGCTTAGCGATTTCAAATCTGCTACTCTCCTGTAGTGGAGAAAAACCCTTGTTAATGTAAAATAGAAAGCTCAAACTTTCCAGGCATCATAGGCTGATACACTTTAACTGCTGTTTTATGTGCTTGATAATGGGACTAATCCTCTAAGCACAATCCAAAAATAGAGCATGGCTAGAAATCATGGTCTTCTCTCTTCCCCAGCAGATAAGCCTACATTCTAATATTGATGCCCAAAAGAAGTTCCTAAATAAAGAGGTCATATACACTATATCCTGTCTTAGGACAAACAGACAGGAACATTACCAGTTGCACAAAGATAAAAAAAAAAAAACTTCCTATACGGTTGGTTTTTTTTTTTTACAGTGTTCATCAATTACTCATCAGGTCTTTCTATTTAAAAAAAAAAAAAGATCATTTTTAATTGTTTTATACAGTCATTCATTTAGTTTACATTTCCTTGAAAGTCTTCATATTATTTATGTTCGCACAATAATGTATACTATGCACATGATACAAAATATTGCTATTATAGAGTAGTTGAAACAGCTGTTTTTCAAAAAAGCTGTATTTACAGGAATTAATACACCTTTTTTGTGCTGGGCCTAAATATAAAAGACAGGTGATACATAAAATTTTTATTATTATATTTTCATATATATGATATTTTATTTTTACTTTATAAAGTCAAAAGATTTGTATCCGTTGAGTGAAGCTACAAGGACTACATGCATTCTTTTGGCGTTCAGCAGCCTTCCACCCAAATTTCACTCCTTACAGCATCCTGTAAGAACCTCTGGGGATGCTCTGAGAGAGATGCAAGTCTTACATAACGCTGACTGCACTACAAACACAAGAAATTCGGTTTCACTTGTAAAAAGGAACAAAAATCTCAATATAGTATTTCACAAGAATTTACTCCATTCCAAGAGCTAACAGTCTGTCATAACTGTAAAGTGATGTATGTCATATATACCTGGCAGTTCCCTCGCAAATTAAATAAGTTATCTTACAACCAATATTAAATTTATACTGATATAGCTCAGACCTAAATGTTAGCTACTATAAAAATATATTTTAAAGCAGAATAACCTTCCCTGAATTTTTATTGTTTACACACTGTTGGCCATGCTGCAGTTCATAGCAAAAGAATATTCTTTCTTTTAAATACAAAATAAAGTTTGTTCTTTCAACAAGAAGATACATACCTGTCGATAGAATTTCTCATACACAGGATTTGCACTTGATAGCTATAAAAGAGAGAGAGAGAGAGAGAGAAAATTAACCCTAAAGATCCATATTTCAACTCCTCTCTCCCTGGATAAATAAAGATATAAAACAATTCCTATTGGTCTCCAAAGAGTCATTAAGCATTTATATTATTCTATTTATTCTGTAAAATGATGAGGACTATGACAGCTCTTCATGCTGTAACTTTTAGAAGACTAACTTCTTGTTTTGAAGTCAGTGATACTAACCACTATCAGATTACTATCAGACAAGTCACCAGGTTAGGCAGTATTAAACAAGAACTCTTAAGCAAGATCATCTATAGGCAAAAGAAGAAACCTGAAACGATACAGGCTAGGAAGTGCTCTCTAATGAGTACAAAGCAATATAATTTTGTTATCCACTGCACTGTTCTTTAGAATTTAGTGTCATATGCAACTAGTCTGTAAAATTTTCAGGTATCCAAATTAACTCCTGGATTCACAACTAAATCCACAGCAATGGAACCAAATTAAGAGAGAGAGTAATATTTTAACTTAGATTTTTGTAACTGGAATCCTTGCCAGAGATAAATTCTATCTTAATTCCACTGCCATCTACCAGACATTCAGTGCTCACCTAAACTTAGGTGGACAAGGATAAAAGAGCTTCTTTGGAAAAGGCTCTTTCTTTATGAATTTATTTTTAAACCATTCTTAGAAACTCTAAAAAAGCCCAAGGCCTGAAACCATGCAAAACCTACTATCTTGGCCTATACCAAATACCCTTGCCCTAGAGATTCCCAAGAAATGTACTGTTCCGGTTACCTCTCTTCCCCGATGTAAAAACAGGCACAAAATCAGATACTATCTTCATGAAGTACGTGTTGCCTAAACCAAAGATTGTGTGTATGACTGGGTGCATTTACGCAGAGGATAACCCTAGAATTATCACAATGTGTTGCCCTCACAAACCCACATGGAACAACTGAGCATAATACAAGTTAATTACACAATATGTACTAAAAAAAACCCTAACCACCTAAGTTTGAATATCATCCAAAAATAGAATTCTCCCCCTTAAGAGGAATATAATCTTAAAACACAGGATTTACAGACCTTTGTGTAAACTGAATCCAAAAAGGTAGCTTTGGCTTTAAAATTTAGAAGTTTGCATCAAAATATGGACACCAACAGTATTCTAGATGCTGTCAATCATACAGTTGTAGAAAACACTTTACTACAGCACATATAAATGGTGACAGCTTAAATAAAACCACATATATTTTCCTACAGCAATAGCTAATAAAGTTGCTCTTTTGGCTAAGCACTTAGATGTTCACAGGTGCCGATTATCAAAGAATATTAAGAGAGGAAGTTTGGTAGAAATCAGGGGTTTAGTGTGATCCTGTTCAACTACAGAATGTGTGCAGTATCACCAGAACATCCTGAAAGATAAATTATAGAAAATGGCTAGAAATAACAGGAGAACTTTCATTCACACCTTGACATCTGCTCATTCAGCAAGTACACTGCCCCAGAGACACTCAGTTTCTTCTAAGTGTCTGATTCTCTAGGATTTGGGTTTTTTGGGGGGTGGGGGTGAGTGGTGAGGTTTTGAATGTTTGTTGGGAGGTGGGTTAGAAGTACCTCTCAAATAGCCAGACATTAAAAATCACTTATGCTGGGAAACCATCATTTGTATTCACTCCAATTCCTCAATTTATATAGCTTACTTAACCTTGCTCTGACTTTGCTCTGGTACCCAAAGACTTTTATTTTTTCAGCCATCAACTAAACAGGCATTTACACATCCCTTAAAATAGCCTGATGAAATATATTCTAGTTTTGCCAGACTTCTGACTACCATAACACCAATATAACAAACAACACTTTCAACCACTTTCCAGCATGCTCCAAAGCATACTGTACTTTCCTAACTAAACCTCAAATGCTGTACTTACCAATTCAGCTACACTTTGAATAGCAATCTAGAGGGCTAGTTCTCCTAAACATTCAAGTATTTTACTCACTAAGTATTACTTTGTTATAATGTAAAAGAAGAGGCACAGAATCAAATTAAAGCTATGAGCAGAAAACTAGAACAGAGTTGGCCAGTGCATATGCTAGAAGTATCAATTCTCATGCATCATCCCTCTTGCCCAATATGACCCTTTGTTCAGCCAAGTGTTTCATTATTACAGCCAAACCAATCATTGTCACTCCTGGACAGGAAACATCATGTTGAAGTCCTGCAATGAAAACACTAAGTGCAAAACAATCTTTTCATTCAGTACTTAGAGTACGAGCCAGTAATTCTTATTTATTTCATTAGTGTTTCCAATACTCATTTTAACATCAGTATCACTCCAGTAACTGGAACTTCCTGTGACGCCAAATAGAATAATAGTAGTAAAAAAGTTTCCCAGGCTATTTTACTAGTAACAGACTTGCTTTTCCTTCAAAGTATACCCCACAATAAAACAACAGATACAAATATAGTCTAGGATATGCTTCTGAGATAAGCACTTTCAAAGTGCTGCTGTAGAATTTACCTGGCAAAATTCTTTTTATAGGATTTGTAACAACCAATTGCAGAGAGTAAATTCACCTTGTTTTCAATACAAAAAGGAGGGAGGGAGAAAAGGTCAGATTCCACAGCATACAAAAATAGAAATACAATATTATGACTCCCTTTAAAAGTTCATCACTTCTAAGAGTAACATCTGTTCTAGTAATTACCACCTTTGTTACAAACCTATGAACTTTAGAATACTAACCTAGGCAATAAAAAACACCTTCAGCGATACCTGCCTTTTTCATGTCCTGTTGTCAATCAAGCCTTTATATCCCCATGTTTTCATCCCTCTAGCACACTGCCATTTAGGTGTAGTAAGATACTACTACCAGTCTGTCCACCCCAACCATCCACAACCTTCCTTTGCACAAAAGGGTTTAAAAATAAACCGAAAAAAGCTGTCCATTGAGGAAAAAAAAAACCTTTCCCTTTCAACCCAAAGGAGAGAGAAGGGGAGAAACAAGCTATTCTATCACAATTAAAATCCAAAATACTGCATTCTATCATGATGCAAAGCTCTAGGATTCGTTTTAAGAGTTTCCAGGCCAAACGACACAATCTGGTCATAAATGTTCTTCGCGTAGTCAGCCAGCCAAAAAGCAGGTAAGTTTAAGGCAAGCTGGTTTTCTTACAATGCCTTTTCCAAACAATAATCAACTTGTCTCTTTTTCCGCTATTGCTTTACTGTCTTATCTGAAGTGTTTCGTGGTAAAAGCTTTCTACCACTTTCCATTATATAACTGAGCACATCTCCTACAGCAATAACAAAAGTAAAGATAAGAAAATATTTACTATAAATTTATATACAAATATTACCACATACTTCAAAATTCAGCACTTTCAATCCCATTAAACAGCTCAAGCATGCACAAAAACTCTGCCATCTTCTCTCTGCATAATTCAGAATGGTTTGACTTCATTTTCAAATCACTACAGGAAACCTCCACCATCTTCTAATCAGTACTGAACAAAGCCTGTAGAACATGAAAGAGTAGCTCCGCTGCCTTTTTAGATGCAGCTACTCTCCAACATGGTTGATGCAATTCAATCAAAACAAATTAAGTTCTATCTGCCTTAGGAACAGTCACCCTCCTCTATACTCAAGTTTAAACACACACACATGCATACTCAGATTTCCTCGTCTTTCATGGAGGACAGAAAGAGGAACAACAGATCTCTCACTCCAGTAAAAAGAACAAACTAAGATCCTATTTTATCATTTTGTTGATTCATTAAAAAAAAAAAGAAAAGAAAAAATCCAAAGTTTGCCAGAGACCTCAAAAGCTTTGGCTCTACATTATATGTAACATATATATTACTATGAGAGTGCCATTCATACTGCAAGTATTTACATCCTATGTATTCCAGTAACAAGACATTAATCCTGGCAATGCCTGCGTTAGACTGGTATCTGTCTAGTTTAGCCTCAGTTGTAATATTCAATGCTTCCCTTCAACAACAAAGCACAGTGTTCTGGACTCTGTGACAAAATACTGAAGTTTAAACTGAGACTTGCAGCTAATTAGGATACAAATTGATATTACATGACTTTGTCTTGTTTACCAAAGCAGTTCATAACTACTTTAAGACAACTACCACATTTTTCACAAGAAGCATTTCACACCATCAGGAAGACAAACACAAAAAGTTATCTTCCTATTCTCCCTGAATATTTCTTTACAGTCCTTCCCCAAACTGTGAGCTTCCCCCTCAATCACACATAAGCAGCTTTTCAGAATAAATCACAAGTTCAATTTTCAAGAGCAGCAAGAAGGTTTTGAATATCCCTATCACACCAGCTTTCAACAGACATAACCTCCCCACTCTCAACATGCATTTTCTGCGTCTTCAGTTTTCTGTTCTTGCTCCCTAAATGAAACAGGCCAGATAAGCAACTGTCCTCAGCAGGTCAAAAATACAAGTCCTCATATTGGCTATAGCTTAATTTGGGTTTTCCAATACCAGATGACAATTTGTGAGATAGCAATGGTTCCTTCTCACTGATGTTGCTAGGTTGTTTCCAAACTAAAGGCAACCACAACAAAACATTCACTCAGTAGAAGTTTCCTTAGAAGTTCCATATTAAATTCACAGTTATGCTCAGACCATAACACTTACTGAGCAAATGCAAGTGGAAACAAGATGTTGCAGAATGGGTTCAAAATGGGGAGATAAAAGAATCTTCAAATTATTAATAAATTGGGGGGAGTAAGGAGAGAGAATCACCTTCAATTTATTACACCAAGTATGCTTGAAAGAGTGTTGCAAATTTCACTACAGCTACGCAGTCCTGAAATATTTTTACTAATCAGCCAACAGAATACAATTAGCACCAAAAAGTTTCAAATTACTTAAACAGAGCTTCGATATTCAAATAAAGGATGTCTAGCCCTCTCAGACATTGCAGCTGCAAAGTCATCTGAAAATACCCTAGTCTCATTTGGAAATACCCAACCTCCTAGCCATGTTAAATCAGTCAAACCAAACATGGGAATGGGAAAAGAAAATTTGACACAATTGTGAGCTTGACTGCAGGTTAATATGCCTCTTATTCTCTGCACGTGGTCTACAGCAGAAAGTAGCGATCTGCATACTTTTTATTGCTGGTGTTAGTACCTGATCTAACTGCAGCGGGTAACTGTACCCCCCACCCCCTATACTGTCATTTTCACTTCCTCATGCTCATCTAAACAGATTTAGAACACTTAATTTGTTATGACTTTTCATAACCCTGGAATTCCAGAAGTTAGAACTTATATTGAAGAAATTATCTTTAGGCTTGCTTGACTTTCTAAGATGATTCTTATGCAATGCAAGAAGAAAAAAAACGAACAACAAAAAAGAAATCCCCACACAAATGGTCAACAACAACAGAAATAGCTTCCTCAATTTAACCACTGATGTAAGCTGTAGTCACAATGGTTTTAAGGATACTGGTGATTTTTCTGCTTCTGTCAACATTATCGCCTTTTTATTTAGTTCCCCTTCCGTGTGACCAAAAAAGTAAATAAATTCTACAATGAAAGGATTACACTGCCTGTAAGCAATAATGTCTTGCTGTAGAACACACCAGAGCAGACACTCCTTCCCTCTCCCCAAATAAAGAGCCAGAAGAGCCCATGCCTTTAGACCAACAGAATTAAGGCTGCTGGTCTATGAAAACTCTTCTCCTCTTCAGTAAGGAGATGTTCTAAACTTTTTTCTTTTGCTTGAAGACTGTTGAAAAAGACACAGAAAAAGCTAACCTAACATTTTTTAATATTAAAGCTAGCTTTCACAGAAGGTACTATACTTTGTAACTATATATCTTTAGACATGTTTATTTTCTCCACATATTTGAAGTTCATCTTTTCAGTGAACTATCCTCCTTTCTTTCCTTGACATAGTTGATGATTTTCTCAAAAGTCGACTACATGAGTGAGTAACTGCAAACTGAGTAGCCTTGCTGCCAAGTTTTTAAGTTTACTTCTATGTGCTTAAGTGATTCACGCTTATTTACCAGCTTTACTTTCTGTAAACGCGACAATTAATTATCAGATTGAAACATCCCAAGCCAGGAGAATGTGCACCAATAGGCCTGCCTCAGGCTTATGTCAGGTAGGAATGCAAATTTCTCATGTCACTACTAAACGAAACAAAAAAGTAACAAAAAGTGCAGTTTATTAGCTATGAAATCTCTGGGGAATAAATAAGACAAAGCCCTAACAGTACAGAATTACGTGTATGAAGCAATTCTGCTACCATCAGGAAAAAATGCAAGCAACAATTTAGGCAAAGTGAGATCACCTGAGCATGAAATGGTGCCACGATTCTCCACATTTTAAGACCATCACCTGCAAAGCTCTTCACTATCAGGGACCTGTACAGGCAGTGTACAAAAATGGTGTCCCCATGCCACGGGGCCCACCAAAAAGGTGAAATGACTTCTAAGCGATAACCTTCGGAGCTAAGTTTCAGTTAAACCAAGAAATTAAGCTCTCCCTTCCAAGCTAATCTTCTCGCACGCTGCCGGTTAGCAGGCTGACGCTGGTATACCGCCAGAGAATCCCTCGGTCCCGTTTCTCCCCGTGCTGCCAGCTGCAGAGCTCCGGGAAGCGAGCGGGGAGGCAGGCAGGGCCGGCGGCTGCCCGCACAGGCAGCGGGGCACGGTTACCCAGCCCAGGGCTATCGCGTTTCAAACCCTCGGCGAACACTCTCGTCGTCTCCGAGTTCACCACCCGCCTTCAAAATCTACGGGGCGGGGTTCGGGGGTTTATTTTGCTGTTTAAACCAGCCGTCCTGTGTCGTTAGAGAAGACAAAAGACCAGCCGCGATTACGGCCGCCGCAGCCCAGACCTCTGCGGGCTGCCGGGCGCGACCGCGGCGCTGCCCGCCCGGAGGGGCCGATTCCCGGTCGGGGGAACGCCCGCGGCTCCGGCAGGCCGGCTCCCGGCCCCGGGCAGAGACACCTGCAGCCGGGCGGGATCTCGTTTCGCGCCCGCGGCGGCCCCGGGTGGCGGCTCGGGGCTCTCCCACACAGACAGACACGCACACACACACCCCGCCCCCGCCCCCCCTCAGCCGCCACCTGACAGC
>NW_010973284.1:4935617-4952390 GCF_000737465.1 Haliaeetus leucocephalus | reverse complement strand
GCCTCAGCGCGGCGGGAGCGGCTCAGCCGCAGGCCCCGGCTCCTGTCCCCATCACCCCCACACACACACGGCGCCAGGCCCCGGAGCCCGCCGGCAGAGGGAGGCGGGCGGGCGGGCAGGGAGCCCCCCTCCCCGCGCGGAGGCCGGCGGGAGGTACCTGTGTCAGGGAGAGGTGGGCGGCCATGCTGCTTCCATCATGCACCGGCCGGGCCGCAGGAAGGACGCGCCGCGGCCCCGGCACTTCACGGCCCAACTTCGGCAACTTCCCCAGCCGGCCCCGGCCAAAACCCGGCACCGGATCCGCGCCCGCCCGACGGCCGGAGCCGGGGCCTCCTCCGCCAGCACACGGCAGCGGGAGCCGCAAGGAAAACCGGGCGCCGGAGCGCGCTCGCCGGAGCCGGAGCCCGAGCCCACTCGAAGCAGCTGCAACAAAAACCCGGAGCCGGAGTTCTTGGCCTGATACGGTGGCCGACGTTCCCCGCTCCCGGTTCCTGGCCTGTCCCTTACCTTCTCCATCGGCCCTGCTTCTGCGGGAGATGCTTCGAGCATTTTGAACGGGTACAGTCCCCCAGTTCAGTCGTGACACAGGTGGGGGAAGTCCCAGAACGGGAGGTGCATCAGGTCTGGGCTCGGTTGCAACAGAATTGGGCACCGGGCCCAGGAGGAAGCAGCCTGTGAGCCCAGCAGGATGTGCTGACCCGACACATCCTCTCCTGGCTCAGCAGCAGCGAGGGGCAGCCCTGGGCTCGGCCTCTTGCCTCTCTGCCCCAGACCCCTCCGCTCACAGGGGATGACACGGCTGCCCAGGCAACTCTTGGCTGTACGCGTCCATCTCCCAGTCAGACCGTTTGTGCTCGGTGGAGCAGTACGGGGAACGGTGGGTCTTCTGCGAGGGGAACAGCAGAAAAGGGACGAGCAACCCTTACGGCAGGAGAAACTGTGAGACAACATAGGCAGCAAGAGAAAGAGGAGCAAGCTGGAGTGGGAAGCCAGCTGCACCACATTCTCCTAGCCCATGAGAAACAGTTGTGTACAAACTGGCTGGAAGCGATACTTGTGTCACCGCTTTATTTTCCTGCTCTTTCTCCTGCTTGGGGCTCCAGCTTCACCCAGGCGAATTTCCCTCTGCCACAACAGAGCCAGGGAACAGGAGAGCACGAACGGACCCTTCTGTACCTGCTCACTCCCACACACTGGCTATTTCAACTACTATTCTGAGCTCTCTGCGCTACCACATTGTGCGTCAGTCACTGAGGGTGGAGGGAAAACATTCCTGGTTTTTTCCTTTAGACCAAGATGGATTAGGCACAAATTTAAACTTGAAATACACATTTGGACCAATAAGAGGAAACTACCTGGAGTCATACTTGATTATTGGAAAGGTTTCACAATGTGCTTTGTTTTCTTTCTCTGTTCTTAAATTTTCTACCACTCTGCATTTTTTTGTACTCTTCAGCTCAGTTTCATGCTTGTGCTAATGCTCATGCCCCACCTCTGCATCCTGTCATTCCTCAGCTGGCAGTCATTCTGAGCTGCTGTTCCTCATCATCTGTCATGAAACATGTGGGATCCCTCCTTCCCACCTATTCTCTAATAAAGGTTTTATAGAAGCTCCGCTTTACCGACCCGTTTCTCAGTCATTGTTTCAGCAAGAAAAAGAAGATATGGAGGGGAAGAATATAAAAAGCAAAAAGAACAGATGTAAAAATATTCACACCATTCATATGCTCACTGTTACATCTCTCCTCCAACCTCACACTCATTTCCTCCTAAGTAAAATTCCTATAAAATAGCACAGGCTATTATATTTCTAGGTTGATTTTTTCTTCTTTGATTAAAATTGCAATACTACCCCACAATAATTAATACCTGGAAATTAAACCAGAAGATGTAAAACTACAGCTGTGTCCCCTGGGGACGGCAGTATTTGAGCCCATTAATATTTGGGAGGGGGCCCCTCGGTAGAGGTTTGGAGGGCCGGGGTTTCTGTTAGCTGCTATGATCTCGCATGGATGCCCTTTGCTCTGTCAATTGTTTTCTCCTTCTCTCAGTCTCCTCCCCCTGCAAGGAGAACAGCTACAGCTTGGCAGCCCACTGGTGGCCTCTCAGGAGAAAGGTTACACCCAGGCTGATGTCTTCTCTTTGCAAACAGAAGGAAAATGCAAAACAGAGTAATGGGACCTGGCTCTGGAGTTAGAGGCTTGATGTTGAAAGCTGTCGTGAACAGGATTTTGTGGGCAGGCTATCTCACTCGGCAGATGTGTTCTTGCGGCTGTTCCCTTTCTCTCTGCTGTGTATTGCATCAAGTGTTTCCCATCTGGTCCAGGAGCAGACCCACAGCTGCAGCGAGGCTACTGAAATAAGGCTGTTGAGTCAAGGAACACCAGGGATTTGTACGGGGTACTTGCCTCTCCCAGCAGAGCCCTTCGCGCAGGGCAGCCTCACCCAGAGTATGATTAAACGTCCCATGTCCTCTCTGAGCAGAATGTGCTGGCCAGGAGGTATGTCAGCTCTGGCCGAATGACTGCCTCTGAGGGCCTGACCTTCCTGAAGCCTCTGGGTCAGAAAATAAACACAACAATCCCACTGTTTCGCACCCCCAAACTGTGAAGTGCACAGCAGTTTGCTGATCCAGACAGCCTTTTCATGCCGCTGTTGAACTCTCTGAAGCAACAGCAGATGACTACGAGTTGCACTTGCTGCTTAGGAGCTAGCAGGCAGTGCCAGGTATGTGGTTACATGCCTTCATGCCCTGGCCACGCATATAGCACGTTTGGCTTCTCTGAGAGGTGGACGGACTTTAAAAACACGTGGTCATTCATGCATGACCACTCCATCCACAGTCAGAGTGCAAGAATCGCTCAAGGTAACCACTGTGGCCTCTGCAAATTAAAACAATAATGAGTTCCACTCAATTAACGCTGGATTGGTGTGGTCACGTGGATCTTTTCTGTTGTGCTTTCTGTGCCTCCCACAGACAAACATTGTCCTGGATGCTTCCAACCACCTGAGTTAAAACAACTAGCTCACAGCCTCAGACATCTCTATAATAATTACAACAGTGCTTGACAGCCTGGTGACAATGAATCATTGTACTGCAGCTTTGTATGAATCTAGAATGACAGCTCCCAGAAGGAAATATCTGCTTCTAAGGTGGAATTGAAATGTCATCTCCTGACATAGGGTCATAAAACTGGACTTCATATGTATTTTCTCTCAAGAGAAAAATTAGGGCTACTAAAATTTACCCGAAACCGTTGGCAGGTTTGCAAAACAATGCCCTCCAACTACTTTCTTGGCTTAGCCACAAGCAGCTCACTAGAGCTTGGCTAGGGTGGAAGACCTCTAGAAACCTGGAACTGGGGGACTTACTAAATGTACCTCTCCCCTTATTTGCTCCTCAGTGGAAAGTTTTTCTGTCTCTCCCTTTGCTGACCCCATGAATCTTGGCCTTTTGCAGTACCTCCTGCAGTGAGAACTGTGTAGATGTTGAAGGGGTGGTAGGATTGTGTGCTGGGTTTTTGGGAAAGCTTAAGAACATAAGAAAGTCAAAAGGTCAATGAACTAGGTAAAAACTTAACAGTTTCATTTTCTATCTTCTCACATTCAGCATGAATTCCCCTGCAGGAAATGTGTTTATCTGTAATCTGCTCCATAACTGCTATATGTTGATCTATTTGTCACAAGATCCTCTAGTACAGGACACTTTTGGTAACAACAAGACATGGAGAACAGTATTCGCATGCTATTACTTGTAAGTATAATAGGATTGTCTATGATTCCAAGTACTGACATTTTGGCACATGGGTAGCAGACCTCAGTGTTCTTTATTGTTTGTTTAGAAGTACAATGCACGAGGTTCAGTCCACACTGGACAAACAAGTGACTACTAATAAATCAAACCAGCCAAATGGCTTGTGAAGAATGGAGCTTGCACCAGTGCAGCTACAATAACAACAGCATAACCATTTTGGTGCAAATCCCATTGTAAGATACTGTGTAAGTGTATAAAGTGACTTGTTTTAGTACTGTTGACTTGAATTTGAAACCTGTGCTGCAGCAAGACAGCATAGAAAGGTCTTACACAAGTCAGAATCAGACACTAATGACCTCTGTGTTTTATAAATCTCCTATGATCACCAAATATCTTTGTTAGTAAAGCTAGTAACATTTCAATCATATCCACTGGTCTCCCTGGAAATAACATTTTAAGTGTCCATCCCTTCCTTTATTATAGCTTTGTTTACATTATGGATCAGCACAGAGGAAGCCCATTATTTTTTTTCCAAAACAACATGTAGGTATTTAGTATGACTTGTTCTGCTCGTTCTAGGGAAAGTATTATTACAACTCATGAACGCTCAGAAGGCCAACTAGAGGAATGACTCACTCCTGCCTCCTGCATACCTGAACATAAAATGACGTATCCAGCTTTCTGAAATTTCAGTGCAAAGCAGATTAGTAGCTCCAGTATTACATATACAGAATTAAGGATCTAAATATCAGAAGGATTAAACCATTTTGAGTTTTACAGAACAAAAGGAACCATGTCCATGAACACACATAATCCTGGCAAAAAAATTAATTACTATTCTCTGATCAAAGATGAAATGCAAGGGAACCAGCTCACAGGCAAACAAAGACTGTCTTATCTTGCACAGGTTTCAGAAAGCCAAGCAACAGCCATGCTCCTGATACAAAACAGCATTTTCCCACACTTAGATTATTGAGAGATTCCTCCTGAGACATGAGGAAGATCATCATACAAAACTTTGATGACCTTTTGGACGGAAGGTACCTTTTATCAGAAATCTCAGAATACTTTCCAGGACTAGTGACACAAGTTGTTTTAGGAAGTCACAACTGCAAGCGTGCCTTTAACTAGAAATACACTGCAGGATATGCTTTATGTACTCTTTACATTTTATGCAGCTGCAGGTTTTCTAGATGTAGGGTTACTGATAGGCAGATAGGTTTTAAGGCCACAAGAGATCATTAATCTAGCCTGACCGTCTTCATCAGATCTTCCACAGAGATCTGTTAATTTTTCTGCATAAAACCTCTAATATGCGAGTCTTACAGTCTATCTTCTAGGAGGATGTCTAGTTACTAGAGTATGTACACTGATCATTATGAAAACTGCATAAGAATAATCTGATAATTCCTCTTGTGCTGTGCTCTTTTAAAGTGGGTGGTGGGGTGATCAAATTTATACAAAACTGTAGCAGTATTAAAGAAGCACAAATTAGGATATTAAGGTATCTTTGCATATTTCTTTATCTGAACAGTGTTTTCTGTTCAGATGTTCAAAAACACTTGAATATATCTGAATTTAATTTCTTCATCTGGCAGTCTTGTCACATAGAAGCAGAGTACAGTATGGAATAATTTGGTTTTGTAAAATGATGTTATTTATATTGCAAATATTCAGAATCCCAAAGGGCAAAACTGTTTTTGAACTGTGATAATTAGAACAATCTTGAATTTTTATTGAGATTGGAATGTTACAGTTGATAATAACCTGAATAATGCTAGAGTGAATGTCTTAAAACCAATTACTTTTGATGGAAGAGTTGGCAAATTTAAAATGCAGCACTACAGTCCCATCTATACAATTTTAAAACATACACAATTTATCTTTTCATTACGACTGTTAAGCATATTTTCTCCAACTAATTTGTAGGAGCCAATTTCATGGAGCTATACCTCATGCCCCAAAAGAATTAGAGAAAATGTAAATATATACAAGAGGCCAATTTGACCTCTTTATAAACTAGATGGATGACACACAGCAGAGTGACATTTTTCACATAGGATTTAATTTTTAGTTCAATATCATGTTTGAAACCCAGAAAAATCTTCAATAGGCACTAATTTGACATGATGTCCAGCTACTATAGCAGTTGCAGATTTAGCCATTCTTTGTACAGCTTAATACATACTCTTGTTATCAATTCATATGTATAATAAGTTTGAAATAACCAGGGAGCTGCTAACATCCTGTGTACAGCCCCCATCAGTTAATATATAAAATAGGGAAACAATAACTAGACATGATTTAGGGTTTAGGAACTAACTACTAGAAAATGGGGCTTTATGTCAGAAAAGGTAATGGATTGTAGTCTGGTCAATAAACCTTGAAGAACCGCTTGGAACTACCAAGATTAGGGAAGAAGTAGGCAAAAGGTAATTCCTAGAGGGGGAGATTGCAATCACTGACTCATTGACCACCTACTCAAATGATACCAACTACTCAAAAGAAGACAATGAAGGAAGAAGACAGAGTCTGTGCACTAATTTACATGAGGGGCGAAGAAGAAAGAACCAATCATTAAAGAAAATAACAATGACTATGTATTAGTTAAGCGTATAAATGTGAGAATTTTTGAGACAAGGGTGTGCCATCTTGAGACAGGCACCCATTCATGCACAACAATGAAATTAATTTGAAAATGCCTCGACTCTGTGCGTTGTTGGCTTGCACACTGGGTAAATGAACCCCGTTTGTGGGACAGCACTCTGACAGAAATAGAACAAGCAATACCACTGCTGAAACAGCAACAGTCTTCATTATAAATTAAACACATCAATATTGTAATGTGAATTGTATATTTGACCAAAATGAGGCCTGAAAACTAGTATGTTTACAAAGTAGCAGGCAGAAAGGCTTCTGCGAACAGTTTCTTCTGTTCCCTTTTTCCTTAGGCATGTTATCTATACTACAAATCCAGGGAATGCATGGCTTGCCTTTCTGAAACAATTACAAGTCTATTATGTTTTAAGTAAATAGAAAATAT
Organism: Haliaeetus leucocephalus; assembly: GCF_000737465.1. Classification (NCBI taxonomy): domain Eukaryota; kingdom Metazoa; phylum Chordata; class Aves; order Accipitriformes; family Accipitridae; genus Haliaeetus; species Haliaeetus leucocephalus. The sequence continues at coordinate 4,945,593 of NW_010973284.1, read as the reverse complement.
TTAAAAAAAAAATCTACACACTGAATTCCCAGCATTCCCCTAACCTAGAACTAATTCACTCTGCACTTCACAAAGATTATTAATTCATTTCAGAATTAAAAGATACATGAAGTGATTAGGTAAAAGAACAGTTATTGACCATTTGAATTTTTTTCTTCTCATGAAATGGTTTGTCTTTAAGATAAACTCATGACTATTTATGGCATGATGCCATTTTTATAGTGTTACTGTAGATCTTGATACTAGCAAGTGTTTCTTCTTGAGACTTTCCTTTTTTGTTCTCCTAATTCTTTTTATTTTCTTATATATTCTTAGCTTTTCAATTTTCTTTCATTTTCATCTAGTCTTAATTACAATCATAACAATGTCAAAATGGTTTGAAAATTATGGAAATAAAATAACACTGATGCAATAATGTTGGTCATGAGACAAAAAACCTAACTTTCCCAAATCACATTAACCTACTACCTGCAACCCAGTCTTCAAGCTAAGTAACAATTCAGGCACTAACACAGCAAAACACTTAAAACACACGTTTAAATTCATCCTTATTCAGGACAACACAATAGTCGTGTTTAATTTTACGCTAGTAGTTAAAAACTTTCCTAAATTTATACCATATTCTGCTTGGTTTCGGCAATAACCTCTCTCATATATGTGAACTGCGGTGACAAGACCACTGGTGACAGAGATCTAAGCTGGGTTATGGTACTGTGACTGCCAAAGGTACAGTGAGGAGAGGAGTCAAGAGCCTTAACAGTAGTGGAAAAATCAATCATCTTTGGAAAGGTGTTAATGATTTTGCCCTCAGAGTAGACAAGGACAGAGATGATTCAACCATGTTAGTTAACCATGATTAAGCCACATTTAAAACTGCTAACTAAAATATGTGTTTTGATGCCTTTGTTGCTATAGAAAAGATCACAAATTATTGACAAAGATAGTGAGAAGCAAGAGCAAAGCATTACTTGCCTATATCTATTGGATTGAATATTATGAAAAATTTCTTTACTGAAAGGGTTGTCAGGCATTGGAACAAACTGCCCAGGGAAGTGGATGAGTCACCAGCCCTGGAGGTATTCAAAAAGCGCGTAGACAAGGCACTGGTTTAGTGGGCATGGTTGACAGTTGGACTTGATGCTCTTAAAGGTCTTTTCCAACCTAAATGACTCTATGATCTGTATCAGTCCTGTGTGCTGTAAAGGAGACTGCAGGTTGCACTTTGTGAAAGCTATCAGATACCATACTGCAGTGTTCTTTTTGCAGACAGAAGGAATTTGGTGTGACCATGTAGGAATCTCTACAGATACTCTTTCTGCTGCACTCCCCCTTCTCAGAACCACAATCCTGCTGTATGTCAACAAATGAGAAACTACCATGTGGGATTATTTTTGATTTGCAGCTCTGTAGCAGGGAGAGGAATCCATTCTGTTACTCAGCCAACTATTGCACAACGCCGGCAGGCAAAATGTTCCTTTAAGTACAAAACATACAATCCCACTGGTGTCAACATGTAAGACTGAGGAATGTTGCCTTAAAACCTTTCTTATGTTTTCTGGACTCCTGAATTGTTGATGTGTAATTAAATTTTTTCATTCTTCTAAATCAGTTTGGTACTATCAATAATAGTAACATAACTTGACTGATGAGATAGCACCTAAAATATTTTCCTTTATGAAAAATGTTTTAAACCCATACAATAAATATTACTGCTAAATATCAAAGACAGAATGTTATCTCATTGCTGTAAAGTACGGGTGCAGTGAATAGTTCACAATTTAACATATGTTCTTGCTTGGTTTGCGCTCACAATGCAATTGAAACATTAAATATCCTTAAAGGTGACCAAATTATTTGCTTAATGACTGATTTGTTTTCTGTTTGTTTCTTTGGTTTTGGGGGTTTTTTTAAGATTAAGTTGCAGAAGCAATGCAGCAGTGATTCAGCCTTGATGGAACTGTTTAAGGTGTGCATGTGACTGATCAGATGCAAAAGAGCATTAATTGAATTCGAACTCCATCAGCTGGCAAGGACTTGCTTACCTCTGTGTCACCTTACGTTTCTTTTCTATTATCTGTAATAAAAGATATTTCATCAGCTTCACCTGTTGTGTTCAACAGATGTAGCTACAGAAGTCTGGTGACCATTCATAAAAAAGGGGGTTTTGAGTTTTAGTGGCAATTAAAGCAGCCATGGAAAATACTTCCAGTGTAATAATCACTGTGACAGTGAAAACTACATCATGGATTTCAGTAGTTTCACAACAGCTTTTCAATCAAACTTTGTAAACTCCGTTTACAAATAAAATTACATTTAAATATATTCAGGCCTCAAAATTGCATCCCAGAATCTGAAAGACAAGCTGAGTTAACTCCCACTCCTATTGGTAATATTAATTTAAATGAGATGCACAAAAGCTGAGAAGCAATTGAAGAATGTATCAGTATATTTATACTTAAATATCTATATCAGATTACCAAAATTACTGATGATGATGCACAAGTATCAAACCAGACAGATTTTTCAGATTCTCTATCAGTTTAATTTGTGTGAACATGACAAACAAATTTATCCTTCTTTAGAAGGACAAATGCCCCAAGGTGCTCACAAGACAAATACATACGATGTATAAAAATGACACAAAGAACTTTGAGGTCCAAAAGAGGAAAGTATCAAGGGTTTAGGTGTAAGACAGAGGAAAAAGCCATATAAGTGAGATAAGATCAGATAGTTAAATGAGTTTTGCAGAAACAGAGGATGTTTTCTTCCTAAAGGAATCTCCATGATTCAAAAGGCATTCAAATTACATCCAAACCAGAAACATTCTTGTCAGTCTCTTCCTGTTCACTGAAGACATATAATTTGTTCCTGTTCAAATCCAGTTTACCCTAGTGATTTTCCTTAGAGAAATATTGGTAAAAAATTATTTAATGAATTTCTGTCTCCTTTCCTTGTGATAGCATTAGATGACGGTAACTTATGTATATACAAATGAGCATGAGAAAAAAAATACTTCAAAATCATCAGCAGACCTATTTAGTTAACTGTAAGATGAATATGATGAGTAATAGATGAGTTACTTAATTTAACTCCAATTCTCCTAAGTAGGGAATAAATCCAAGGCTAAAAATTAGCTGTGGGTCTCCTACATGCGACTACAGAACAAATCCATTAGCTAGCTGGCACAACTGTAAGCCCAAAAATACAAACCATACAGGTACCTTATAGAGATCAAGGTCAAGAAAACCTATACTGTTGTATTTATAAATATAGGTATCTGCTGTTTATTCTTGCTTTTCACTATCCTTATTTTTGTAGTTGGGATTCTCAGGTATGCAAGATGTCTGTTAACTAAACAACAAAAGTTTGTGACAGGCCTGGATGATATCACAAAGTATTCAAATAGAAGTCAACATAGTATCTAATTCTGATGATTTCAAATCCCTTCTTCCAGTATATCGAGTTCCTACAATCACAACTTAAAAATTTACAGTTATCCTCAATCTAGGATTGAGACTTGCATTTACAGAATAATTTAAAGGATTAAGTGAGTTACCAATATTGTCACACAGACACAGACTTTGAAAAACCTTGGTGTGATAGATCTCCATCTTTTGCAAAAAATAAAGCACAGGAAACAAAGCTGATATGCATGGCATCTCAGAAAGAGTAGTTACTAATTAAAAAAATGAAATAGAAGACCTGGGGTGGTGGTGGTGGTGGAGGGTTTTTGGTTTTTTTAACTGCATATATCATGTGCATTGGACAACAAATTGGAGCAGATCCTACAGCCAGGCTTTTTTTGCTGCCAATGAAGCTTGAAAGGGGAAAAGTATCCAAAAACTGCTTCAGGACATGGATGAGAAAATTGTTGATCAAAGTCTCCGATAGATGCACAGAAGCTTGGATCGCTTCCTTGGGTTTCTAAATCACTTAATAGGTATGTTTCTAGTCAGGTAACTGGGAATTACTGTTATTTTTAATCTAATTCCTACTTCAAGAAATGTGGTAGAGGCAGGACAGGGGGCTTGGCCTATATAACAACTGGCACAGAAAAAAGCCAGCCAGATGGCATGAGTCTAAAAGAGTTCTCTTGCCCAAACCATAGCACCTACGTCCTTGGCAGATTCTAACAGCAGCAGAGAATCTCTCTCTCTCCCCTTTACCATTATCATACACCTGATTTTCCACTATCTGCAGTTCCGTTCCCTGCCCTTGTAGCTTTGTAACAACTTAACAAATTGTTATTAGGAGAAAAACATTTATTCTATTAACAAGATTCAAAAAGACAAAATTTTAATTAGACTTTTTTTCTTTCAGGTACCTCAATTTTGTAACACTGCTGAAATAAAATTCACTAATTCCTGTAGCTCTTTTGGGGTTGCTAATTTAAAAAGTAATACAACTTAATACTTGAGTAAGCAATGTAATATAAAGATCTATTTTGATCAGATAAGCAGATTAAATATATTACAAAAAGTAAAATTCCTAAAATTTTAGATGTACAAATTGTGCATATACAATTATTTGATTAAATGAACTATCTGTGCTACTTCTAGCAGGAAGAAATATTTCCAAGCACCTCACTCAACCTAATGTCATAATTAGACCCTCCATGCACATTGAATAAGGTCTGCCCAAACAATATAATAGATCTACATTTGGTCAACGCTTTGTTCACAATTTATTATAAACTACATTACTTAAGTCTGATCCTCATCACCAGAGGACTCAAACTTTGCTGATAATGCAAACAATCTGGGGTTTTGGCTAATGTGAAAACCTATAAAAAGGAAATATAATAATCCAGAAGGAGAATTTATGACAAAATTACATCTACCCTTCAAGTCTCCTGGCTGGTTCTAGATTTAGCATTACTTCCATCACTGCATTATGTGAGCCAGATTTCCTTCTCTCATACACAACTGCACAACTGCCAACCAAGTCCATAGTTTCAGTGTATTCCATGAAGAGAAGATGGTCTTATGTCAGTATCTACTGCTTGTAAAGAAATCTCTTCCATCTCCAGCCAGCATGTTATTCAACAGCTGCAACAGAGCTGCACAATGCTGATGAGAGGGAAGTAATGTGTTCCACTGAAAACCGGATGAGGAAATGCCTAAAACTGCAAGCTGACTGAAAGAGTAAAAGGAATTGAGTCAGCGTTATGGGGAAAGGAAGGAATAGGGAGGGGTGGAACAAGCACTATATTCTTCTAAAAAAAAAGTATGTTCAAAGCAGATAACCTATGAAAAAGCTAAGTGCTAGCAGTATACCATAAATAATATAAAACGTACCTAATGCACCATTGAAGTTTATGGATCAAATCCTCTTTCCTAGCCAAGATATACTTGCCTTACAAAGGCTCTCAGAGAGTTGGTTATAGCTTTCTGATTCACTACCCAGTTCATCTCTAACACTGTGATGGGACTGGAGATGATTCATTAACAAATTGCAGTTACTCTACCCTACAATCCCTTTAAGACACTGTTTAAATGGACTGTGAAACCGGTTACTATATTAGCTCTTAGTCCATTAAGAACTTTTCAGTCTAAAAGAGAAATTTCCTAGCTAGAGACCTTGGGTGGTTTTCTTATTTTGCACTGCCTGAGCACTGTACAAGGGACACAGGACAGTGAATACGGCCTAAGGCTTTCCACTTATAACCTGCCTCAGGTTTCTCCAGCTATATGAATGCTTCAATTTCTCCAAAATAAACAGAGTTTCTTTAGATGTATGATTGCACATCCGTGTTTACAGGTCACTAAACTGCAAATCCAATTCAGATTTCTTGTGTTTGGGGGAACTGTATCCCTGGATGCAATGTGCCCTCTGAGCATGGATAATTTGAAACAGATGGCTCAACAGATGAGCTGCCAAACACACAAGGCCAATTCAAATGCCATCCAAAAGTAAAAGTGAAGTGGGATAAAAGTTCTCCTTGTCCCACTTTACATAAACAGGGCCTATCTGCTTGGAAGATGCTCTTTTCTCATTTTCTGCCTTTCTACTTATTCTTTTCAAATATGGCATGCTCTAGAAAACAAATTCAGTTTTACCAGCTACGAAGATTTTATCATATATTTTCCAATTTTTCATTTGTTTTTTCAATAAAGCTCCAGCCTCTGGAGTTAAGAGCTTGCATGGTTTATTTGAGCTTTAATTAAAAAAAGCCAATAAGAAAGCAGCAAAATATAGGACCTTTCTAGCCTTCAGGTTGCCAAGAAAAGCTTGAAAATGTAAGCCCTGAGGGTTCAGAGACCAAAATTCCTTTTTAACTTATGCTTTGGTTGGCAGGGCTTAAGTACAAATAAATAATTTAGAATGCCTGGAATATCAAGTCTACTGATTTCCCATTTAAACAACCTGATATAGGAACAACCACCAGAAAGTTCTCCCCAGCTTGTAATACTTCCTAGCCTTTCCACAGGACCCCCTGCCAAGCACTTGGTCCATGGCTTGCTTAAGTAGAGCCATTCTTCCTGCTGGCATTATTATGCCTTAAGCAATGCCTTCACTGCAAAGTAAACCTGATTTAAAGCTACCATATGTCTTGATTCTCCCAGATATGCCAGTTTTTTCCATCTGGATTTTTTTCCTGAGCACACACACACATCTATGTACATATATGTCCATCTTTCAATCTGTCCATCTCCCCAAACTCTGTATCTAGCTATCTGAATTTCTTAACATCAGGAATCCTGACACAGTACATTCAAAAAACCCAGAGAATAACAGATTGCATACTGCAGAGTTTCTCTGTGCATGAAAAAATCAAACATTTCCAAGAAGTAATTACAGTGTCTGAGCATTCATGGTACAGAATATGCCCATGTTGCTACTGGGAACAGAAATGACAGACATCACCCGTGTCAGTCAAGCGCCACTAAGATCAGTTACACTGCAGAGTATTACCTATGCTTCACACAGTCACTGCATCAGCTGACATTGCACTGATTATCCCCAGAAATCTTTAAAGTACTACAATGCTACAATTAAGGATTTGTGGGTATGCAGGATTCAACCTGAAAACCACAAAGAAATTGCAAGTTGAGTTAACTTCACAGCCAAGACAAATATTCAGGGTATAAGATTTGTCCACTACCTACAAGCAAAAAACCATTGTCCTCTTCATGTCTTGGAAATTCAGTGCAATGAGTAAATTTAACGCAGTGACTCTGTAGTGGTTAAATGTATGAGACATCACCCCTGATATTTAAGTGATTAAATTCCCATTCAACAGCGTAAAGTCAAGTAGACATAACATTTCACAGACAGAATGGGTTAATGTTATCAATATGTAAATGATAGTTGGATTAGGGAAAACTGTGGGTAGGGTTTTGTTTCGTCTAAAATTGTCAGATATGTAAACCAAAATCTGACAGACTGATAAGACAACAGTTCAATTGCTAATTATTTTGCTGTATTCAGAAAAGCTGCATCTTTTCTCTAGTTGGCATACTAGAAACAGCATAATTAGAACTAGTCAGCATAAACCTGAGAGCGTAATACTAATGAAAAGCTCAGATCCTCCTCTTTTCTTATGCAATATGAACAGCAGAGCTTAACTTCAGGTATTTACATGCTTTAATCTTTAAGTCAATGGGATAAGTTTTGCTCTTCATTATGTGCATGTAACCACATCAACACCAATGGAACATACAACTATGAACAACTTTTGGCCTCTTCGGCCTGTACTGGAAATACCCGACTAAACTCATGCTTTTGTTTATTGATATCTTATTTCCAGAGACTTCAGGCTGCTAATCTACAAACTATATTGCAAACTTGACCAGTAAATTAAAACAAACTATTTATTGTGTATACCTCAAGTAAATACACAACTGTAAGAAACTATGACATCCTAAACACTACCAACTTGAGCTTATGCCATGGAAAAACAAAGTCTCGCTGTATACTGCAGACTATTTTTATAGTTAGACTTGCTTGTTTGTATATTCCTCACAAGTTTATTTTCAAAAATTAATCCTCTTGGGCAATGGAAAGCAAATGATGTAACTCTCCATTTTGACAACTGTCTAGAGAATTCAGTTAACTCCAGTAGCATTTACTGGTTTTAATACTAATGTTATTGTAGCATTTGCTTAGAAGTTATGTTGCAGTTACTGTTCAAATTAAATAGTTTATCAGGGCACTGGGAAGTCCAAATAGAACAGACTGAACTTTTGAAACTTGGAAGCAAACAGATTCAACAAGGCCTGGATTTTCATCAAGTTCTTGGCTTACAAACTGAGTAACAGAGCCACCCTGTGCATGCTGCTGCCTATGAGCTGAGTAGGATTCCCTTTGTTTCATGACATCTGGGCGTATTTCAGCAGTTCCAAGCAACTTCAGCTTCAGTGAAAATCAGTGAAACTGCTAATGTTAGAAAATGGGCAAAATAAGGTTCAACTACTAAAATGTAAAATTAAGCTGCAGCATCATTAAGAATAGCCCACAGAAATTCCACTCTTTTACTGGAAAAAAAATCCAAAAAAAGCAACCCAAGTCCCTCCCTTAAAGGATACCTATAGACTCCCTTAGCTAACTCCGTGAAAATAAGAACATAATGTAAGAATAGAGGTAGAGGCTCAGAATAAAGGTTCAAATAGCCCAGTGTCCTGTCTCCAGCACTGGCAATAGCTAGTAGCTATGGAAGGTGGTAGGAGTCAATAAGCATGTAGTGAGACTGCTCAGTGTCCTGTCTCCAGCAGCGGCAATAGCTAGTAGCTATGAAAGGTGGTAGGAGTAGATAAGCATGTATTGAGACTGCCCTGGTGTACTTCCCAAACCTCTAATAACTTACAGCTCGGAAGTCACCTAAGCTGGAGTTGTTTAATTGGTGTGAGTAGTTGTTTTAGTCTAGACAGCTGACGAGTGTGTCCTATAATATGTCCCAGGCTTTTGTCTTCATACTGCTAAGGTTGGAAACCTAGCCAGGGTGTGCTAGGGCCTTCCCCTGATCTTTGAACCAGGGTTTTCTTCCTGCTGATACCAAGCTGATGAAGCTGCAGGAGATGCTGCTGTGAACCAAAATCTCACTTTGTCTGGAAATCAGACGTGGCTGCATTCTGCACATGAGTCTGCTAGTTCACACATAGCTGGAATAGTCTCCTGACAACTCCTGAGAGCTGTCAAAAGTAGCAAAACACCCATCTGCTCTCTAAATTGAGGTCCAAGTGCCGATCATGATTTTTGGGGAGCAATTTGAGTTTATTCTGCCAATTCTGGTGGCTACTTTTCTTCTACTAAATCAGTTCTCTGCTTCTTTCTCCATTTCTCATGGAAAAGAGAGAGTTGAGTAGGCTGAAAAAATAATTTCTGCATTTTCGCTTCCATCAGAACAAGGAGGAAGCAAATCCTTTAAGTAGGCACCAAAAAGGATTAATTATTTTACTTCTCAGATAAGAAGAAAAAGACTTCTCCAATTTTTGGTAGGATAAACCTTGCTACCTTTGTCTCCCATCCTTATACAAGAAACAGCAACCCTAAAGAAAGATCTTCTTGGCATCCCAAATTAAGGACAATATTAGATGAGGGATTATACTGTATACAGGGCTCCTCCTATTTATAAATCACTGGGAGTGATTCTAGATCTAAAGTAAAATGATTTGGCCTTAAATGCCAGAATGAGATACAGAAGGAGCTGGAAACTGATTCTAAATTGACACAACTGAAACTTAGTTTTAACAGATAGCCCTTTAATACTTCCAGCTAATGAAATAAAATGACTAATAGAAGCATTAATGGGATAGTGCTCATTCTATATACTTGTATTTTATGATTGATTGCTCAGCTCTAGGTCTCCTTGACTTTACTTTTATTCTCTCTTTCATCTCTTTAGATTTCCTACCTAGTAGCCTGAAAATTACCAGTGTGCTGATTTTGGCTGCGATAGTGTTAATTTTCTTCATGTTAGCTAGGATGGGTCTATGTTTTGGATTTGTGCTGGAAACAGTGTTGATAATACAGAGAT
>NW_010973284.1:4929118-4935199 GCF_000737465.1 Haliaeetus leucocephalus | reverse complement strand
CCCCCATCCTGACGCAGGGGGAGTGAGCGAGCCGCCATGTGGGGCTTAGTTGCCGGCTGGGGTTAAACCATGACACATAGTCAGACTTATGCTTAAGTCTAATACATTATTTCTGCTATTTACTTGGACCAAAAAAAAAAAAAAAGAAAAAAGAGAAGGAAAAAGATATTTTTCCTCCAGATTTTAATAAGACTTCGTACCAGGCAGCATGGATATTGTTCACAACAGTCTAATAATATGCATATATTTTGGAACCTACTTGTGTATGTGTATACACTAGCTTTAAATACGAGCTTTGATATTGCTGTATCTATTAACAACAATAAATATAGTGTATAAAGAAAAAATAAACACTCCTTACTGAAAATAAACATGGCATGTAATTCTTATGATTAGGGACAATACTCTTTAAAATATTAAATCAGTTCTTACCTTTTCCTTTGCTAAATTTGCTAGACATCAAACTCTACTGTAAATAGTCTAAATTTTGTGAAAAGACAATGTATCTATTGCATTCTTGCAAAACGAATTGACTACAAAGAGCAAGTAACCTTATTTGAAACATATTAATAGGCCAAACACTATGAAAAGAGGTGATGGTGGGAAAGCTTTGGGAAAAGAGATTATGCTTATTTGCCTTTTTGTACCAGTGGGCTGCATACCACGGCTGCAGTGAAGTAAACATTCCAGTTGAGCAGCATTCCTCTGTATCTTTTCAAAGTCTCTGTGGAGACTAAAGTAGAAATCACTTATTTGCGGTTGAGAAAATAGCATGGACTTCTGCATTAAATTTTAAATAAATTCTGCCCACAGGATGATAAGATGCTTAAATCAAATGATGAGACATTACCCATCTAAGCAATGCATTAGGAGTATAAAATGTGATTCAGCATGCTGTGAACTCTAAACTCTTGTACTCAGCAAAGACATCAGGCCTGTTGTTCTCAAGACTAAATTATGATTTGTTGTAAGTTTTATAATAAAATAATACTAAGATTACAGGGAATCATTCACCCTGCAAAATTCATTCCAGCATTTTTCTAGTTGCTAGATTGAATTCCAGATTACCAGAGCTCAGTCTGCGTGCAGATGGAAAATAGCTCATATACCTGTTTCTTCAGTATAAAGGCTAGGCAAATCTTTTAATTCTTTTGGACTAAATTTATAGTATATTTAAGTTACAGATTTTGTTAGAAGGTGCTTTCCCTATTAAATTTATATTGCTGTTAATGCCTTCATCTCGGAACACTGAACGATCTCAAGCGTGACACGGGCATGTGGGAGGAATTTTCTGCCCTCTGTTTAAAGGCAGCACAGAAGATACCCACATTTCTAAATGGCAAAGCCCCTCAGCAAGTTCAGAAACTTACTTCTTGAAGAATGTCGAGTCCTAAAATGTCAGTTTACATCTATTGCAACTCCCAGATAAGGTTATGTCAAACTGTCCTGCAAAACTGTAACCTGACTTTACTCTTTTATGAGACCATAACAAAATTGAAGTTATGTTATTGTTCTAAAGCTACTCAAATTTATAATGCCCTTAAAATGTGTTTCTCTGTAGACCTTGTAACAGGATTTGGTCAGTGAGTCACTTGAATTGCTTAACTGAATACCATCACACCCTGTTTTTAACACACACTGCAACATCTGACAAACCTTTCCTAGTCCTGTAAAGTATCGGTGCCAGTTAGGTGAGTCAGCTGCGTCTTTGCGGCATCATCCTCCAGACATACAGCACTACTAGAGAGGATTAAATAACTACAGGTAAAATGAACCTTAGTTTCAGAATCATCTCTATTTTAAATGCAAGAGAGGTTCTTCAGCCATTTCTTAAATGGTACCACATTTTGGCTGAACACATTCCATGTGTTTTGGGGAAATGGCTCCAATATCATAAGTCTCCAGTGCAGCTCTAAACATGCCATGAAAGGATGAGAATCTGGACAGTAGTAAGGCAGATCTTTATAATGTTCAGAAAGAAAAGTCCCTTCTCTTGTGAAACCTAGTCCAAACACTGCCATAAGCTATAAGTAGAAACAGAACAGGGACTCTGAGGCCTGAGGACTTTAATTCCATACAGCCTGTTGTAATTTGATTTCTTCTGGCATATGCTAATATGGAATCATTTAGAAGACTCAGAAAGGTCTGCTTAGCCCTCAACAAGGTTCCTCATCCCTGACCTAGACGAATTTATGACAATTCACTAAGATCAGAGAAAAATTAGATTAAAATGGAAAGGATTGGGAAAATGTATTGCTAATGGCTTTTATTTGCTGGGATCATACACGAATTGTCAAGAAAGGCCCAGGACAGAATTATTTGTTTGCCTCATAAAGACAGAAAACCAACTAATCTCTTCGTTCCACTGTAGTGCTGATTTTTTTTAACAAACATTTCTATTAAAAACAGTGACAGTATAATAAATCTATTCAGAAAATCTACTTATGATGGCACTTATGGGCATACTTGATTTAAGTATCTTCTTTTAAGAATGACTGCTTGTAGGGTAAAGGTGATTCTCTCCCATCTATCTTCCTCTCAGTAACCCCGTAAACCAAACATAATTCTGAGGAAATAAAATAAAAAATGTTCAAGCTCTGACATTGTTCCTATTCTCAGTGTAGTCAGCATACGCATAGAGGGACTAGAAAGTACCTTTAAAGGACAGTAGGAGGAGACTGAAGATGACACAGAAGGCTTCATCTTCTACTTGACTGTAGCTTGTTAGTACATTTGTTACCCATTAAAAAAAAAAAAATCAAACGGAGGAAATTTTTTCACAAAGGTACAAATAAAAGACATTACTTGCTACCAACAACCAGAAAAAGAATCATCCACCATCAGGCTAAAAGATAATTTCTTAATTATGATGATTACATTGTCAGTAGTTGACACAGTGATCTGATAGGACAATAAATACAAAATGAAACTACCAGCCCATTCCTGAAGCGGGAAAAGAAAAGGAAACAAACTGCATTTGTTCTCTTCTCAAATGGCTTCCTTATGTTCTACAGAAGCCCAAGCAGTTGCAGCTGTTGGGAGAAGCTAAAGCTGCTTTCACTGCTTCCAGTCACACTCCTAGACACCCTTAAGGAAACCCACAAGCCACACAACTTCATCACCGAGGTTCTTCAACATTGATTCAGCCATGACTTCAGGAAAGTTTACAATAGAAAAGCATTTTCCTCTTAAAGAATCAGACTTTCAGTATACTCCTGCTTCTCATTCCCTCCACCCTGGTCCTTCACTGGTATTACTCTAAATCAGCAGTTCCTTCCTCTTGGCTAGAAACCATACAGATTTAAACTGTAATGGCCAAAAAACCCCAGATGTAATTTATTGGACAAGCCTGGACAAAGGAAAAGAACACAGAAGAAATTTTAAAAAGTGGGGTACAAGTTGGGATGTCCTGGAAAACACAGTAAGGATTGGGCATATCTGAGGTTTCCCCCTACATTCCTGTTGGGACAGTCTGAATACTCCAGAGGCTACTTTATGGCCTAAACATTGTGACTGGTCGGGAAATCTGTGTGTGGCTGGGACGCTGCAGCATGATAATTTAATTGAGGCCTTTGTGAGGCAAGAGAATGATGCTGGACAAGATTTTCAGCTGATGGAGCAGCATATAAAACAGAGGCAGCACAAGGTAACAGCTGCTGCTTTCCGCCCAGTTCTGTCGATGTCTTGTATGTAATTCTCTCAGATGACAGTAAGTACTTTACTTAATGTTAAAGAGGGTGACATACTAGTCTAATTTAAGTTTTGTAAAATATGGAGAACATCACAATAAAACTCTATAATTACAGAAAATAACAGCTCTTTGTAACTGTTCCAAATTGGATACAGACGGAACATGTTAAAGGAAACTAAATTCTTCTATTAAGGAAGTAACTTACTAACTTCTATTTTAAGTAATTTATTCAAAATCATTGATGCTGATGATGTAACATACGCAGTATATAAAGGTAGGTTACATCACAGTTGTGGCTGGTTTCAGTTTGTTGATTTGTTTACATGAACTAAAATGTTTGCACTGATCTTTCAAAACAATTTGAATGGGCACCTAGAATCTTTATCAGAAGATAATTAAGGCTAATTCCTTCAATAATGCCCTCATGAACCATGTTCAATATATACTGGAGTAATCTAATATACACAGAAGACACATCATCCTGGCATGCCAAGAAAGTACATAAACCTATATGATATTGTATCCTGAATGCTGATAACAGACTATAATTTCTTATGTATTTATTTCAATTTGTGTGGGGTTTTTTTGAAAAACAATGATTCTCTGATCTCTGCCAAATTACATTAAGAGAATATCCACACTACATTTCTAAAAGAAACCTTGAGATGAATTCCCCTTTAACACAACTTTTCCACCTACTCTAGGGCTTTTAAGGTTTAGCTAAATTGAGCTAGCTAAAATACATGCTTTTTCTAGTGGAGACAAGTCTTTGGCACACTTCCCCTCAAAAAAGTCAAAGAGAACAAAGAACTAGTAAGATATTCAGCGTATGCAGAAGTTCAGCACATTCAGCCTCTGGCAAACCAAGGTAAATAGAAAGCTCTTCTGTCAAGAATTTCTCATTGAGAATGCTCTGCCTACAGACAGCCCTTTCACAGTTAAGCCAAGAGGTTTTTTGCACAAGCTCTTTGCATAGTTTCAACACTTGTGGTATAATAGAGTTGAAGTAGTGATCTGAGATAATAAAGCTCCAGTCCAACTACAGCTTTAAATGGTAGTACTAGTAATGTTCTGGCACCACCTGATGTTTTTTGTTTTGCTTGCCTGGGTATAATCTCTAGGCAGCCACGCTTTGTTTAGTCAGTGAAACTAAAGAAGAAAACAGACTACTAAGGTCATATGCAGCTTGAAAAAGAACGTTATCAAAATTAACAAGCCAGGTTTCAAGACTGAATTGCACATTAGCTAGATTAAACTGGTAACACCATGCATAAACACACCACCAGGTGACTCCAAGGAGTATTATAAAGTCAGTGCCATAAATTCCACTTGGTAACAAACTAGTAAGCAATGTGACGTCTGAAATGTGAAGATTAATTAGAAATATGGAAGTATTTCTTATTTTCTAAAATCAAACACAGAAGCTTTGCCTCTGAGTGATTCTTTTCACAAAAGGGGTAACTGGGGTGATTTTCTATTAAAATTGGCTAACTTAGTAAATTGCATTGTTTTAAGACACTAGACCTATCTCGGCCCTACTATGAAGGGATTTTTATATTAAAATCATAAAAAGAAAAAATTGAGCTTATAGTTGGTTAAAAAAAGGAGTAAGTTATTCCATGAATACTGTAAAGATTGGATGACAAACACAAACCTCACAGTAAAAGCACTATTTCTACTGCTATATTGTTGATCCCGGGGAAGGAACATGAGTATCTCTATGGGTCCTTTGAAGGTCTTATGTTAAAGTACAAGTGAAGTTAGGTACTTAGAGAAGATCAGTGCCAAAGAACATGCCTTGCACTGAACAACAGATTTACAGTTGTCTATAGCTCCTGGGGAATTCATTCCACATTCTTGGATCAGACCACAGGAAAGCTGTGTCCCATTTAAATAAGACTTGCCCTTAAAATGTTATCTTGAGTCCTGAATGTTTTTTATACACCCTGGACCCGGGCCACATAGCCCCCTCAGGAAAAGACCCAGGCCCTTGGACTCGACTGGTAAGCCCGACAGGCACTTTGGACAGGCAAACCACAGAACGGCAAAGGGACAGGCACAGGAGCGAAAGAAATTAAAAGGTGCCGTGGTGCCAAGTATTTTAGGGAACAGGGTAACGCCCTCCCGCCCTCACACAATCGAAGCACCAGGGCGTCGTGCCCTCACCACACCACTGCCACCGCGCAGCCCTCCCTCACGCCTCGCCCTCTGCCTCCCTGCGCCGTGAGGGGAAGCCCCGCCACTTCAGGGACCAGGACCCCTCAGGCAGCACCCACAAACCCAAGTCCTCCCGACGGCCAGGCTCCTCTCGCCCGCCACTCTCCTCACCACAGGCTACCTCGCCCCCGCCCGCCTTTCCGTTGTCTTCCCTCGCCCCGCCCCGCCCCGCC
>NW_010973284.1:4928712-4929108 GCF_000737465.1 Haliaeetus leucocephalus | reverse complement strand
TGCGTCCCCGCTGCGCGCGCAAACCACGCCCCTTCCCCGCCCGCCCCCCGGGGAAGTGTGGCTCCTGGCCCCGCCCCCCCGCTGCGTGCCCCGCCCCCTTCCCTCCTGGCGGCCGCCGTGTCGCTCCCCTGCTCCCCTCACCGAACGGGCGGTGTGTGTGTGGCGGCGGTGCCGGTTCGGTGCCTAAGATGGCGTCTATCATGGAGGGCCCGCTGAGCAAATGGACCAATGTCATGAAGGGCTGGCAGTACCGCTGGTTCGTGCTGGACTACAACGCCGGGCTCCTCTCCTACTACACGGTGAGGGGCAGCGGCGGGCCGGGCGGGTGAGGAGCCGGGAGACCGGCTGAGGCGCAGGGTGGGGGTGGGGAGGGGATTCGGGGCGGTGTGAGTGCTG
>NW_010973284.1:4832054-4899892 GCF_000737465.1 Haliaeetus leucocephalus | reverse complement strand
CCCGGGGAGCGGGGCTCGGCAGGGAAGGCGGGCGTGGGCTTCCTCCGCAGGGGGACTCGCGGGGAGCCCGGGCAGGGCTTTGATGCCGTACCGGAGTGCCGGCGAGTTTCTGGGCGCCCTGCGTGCCCGGAGGGATGATGCTTTCATCCGGTTACAAGAGCCCGTTGTGTATACACACACGCCTTGGCTTCCATTAGCATTTAAAACAAAACGCCGCTTCATGCACTTGATGGTCTTTTGCTTTCCTTTTTATTTGGACGATGAAGTCAAATGAGTTCTTTGGGAGGATTATTGGCTCAACGGGTATGGATGGGGGGGTTGAGTGCTGTGGCAGAGATTATTTTCTGTAACGGTGTTTTCTTACTTTCTGTCGCAAACAGAAACGTGGTTATTTGTCATAGAAGACCTTTATGCGTCTGGTTTTGTCCAAAACGATAGATCTTTTCTGAGTCTTTTTTCAGATTTTCATGCTGCTTTCAGTCTGTCTGTCCTCGGACTGGAGAGTTCCAAGTTCGCAAAGTCAGGCTTTGATTAAGTTTTCTTCATAGTGTCAAGCATGCATCTGTTAGATGTGAGAAAGCGTACCGAAACCTAGGTGGTTCGTGGGTTGTGTGAACCAAATCAGAAAGGATAAGGAGTTAATGCGAGGTGGAGAGGTGAAGTGGTGTCTGGGTGTTCTCTAGTCTGATTAGTCTTGCTAATGTTATTTTTGCCTAAATGTCCTACTGTATTGTCCTTCAGTCTTTATAATGGAAGTGTTTTTGAAACACTTAAAAATAATTAAACACGCTACACACACACACACACACACGCCACCACCCCCACCCCTCCCCCTAGCAACAAACCCAAACTTGCAAGAGTGAGCTACAGTCAAGGAACTGAAGAACTGAGTCATAAATATATAGAATGAGTAAAGGGATCCTAGCTGTCCAGAGGGCTGACAATTAGTAATGTTGTATCCAAACGGAACAAGAATAGGGAGGAAACGTTTCAGATACGCTGTAATCTAATTTGTCTGAATTTTGAAACTGAAGTCTGTTGTTCTGCTTGCTGTGTTTTTGTATGTTCTTACATTAAAGGCATTACTAAAAACATGCGTAGTTCTTCTAGTATTGGCTTTCTCTATTGAAAAGTCCTTGAACAGCAGATGGTGTGGTAGTAGTTGAAGTACCATTCTGAATCCACCAGTGTTTTTCCCCTTACCCCTCCCAAGATGTTATTGTGGCATTACCAGGTCAGTGGCTTTGCAGTGGCGGTGTACATCAGTTGCTTCGCACCCCCCAAAAATAAGGGGAAGGGTGTGCATGGGGTGAAGGTATATTGTGGCTTGGGTTTCTTGTTTGTCTGGGCAGAGGTAGGAGGGTATCTCAAGTTTTCTTTTGTTCCTCACCAGTGTCTTATGTCAACCAGCAATCCCATTCAGACAGGAGGTCTTCTAGTCGTCTTGTTTAGCATAAATGTCCTGCTTTCCTTGTCTGTCTTGCAAGTGGCAGCCCAGTGGTTTTTGGCTCTGGAATCCTCCCATGTGAAAACCCCTTGAAGATAACTCATGTCTTTTAGGACCACAGTAACACAGTAACTTTATTCTTTGATCTGAGAAGACCATTGTTGAAATATGAGTCTACCTAAAAACCAGAGTAACTCTACTCTTCTCATGCCTTAAGGGAATTCAGTAAAAAACAGAATAAATTTTAAAATTCTAAATGGCTGAACGTGTGCATGTATTCTGGTAGTGTTAGGATCCTATCTGTAGGAGTCACGCTTACCCTGAGCTGAGGGGATGAGCTTTGCATTTTTTTTTGGTTGTTTTTTTTTCTTTTTTTTTTTCCCCTCCCCCTACTTCTTCCTGTTAACTGAAACTTTCACACTCATTCTTGCCTTTAATCCCATGTCTTGAAATGTACTTTTCCCCTTAGCTGTTCTAGTGCTGCTAGAGCATCTCGGTAAGTGTCTTAAAGTGGTAACTAAAGAGGTTGTTGAGAATTGCATAAAAGGCAACTAACTACCAACTTGATTTGAAAAATAAATAAAAATACAAAGCTGAAACTTGCATGTTCTACAAATAAGATGTCTTTCATGCTTTCTGAGTAGATATGACAGTGATAATCCACATTAGAGAGTCTTTAAATACTTGCAGGCTACAAAGGATTTCCTACCCAAACTTATGAAAACCTTTCAGGTAATGCCCCAAAGTATTTCAGCTTCTGAGTGGACTCACTGTAGAGACAAAGGAACTGAAATTACTGTCAGTACAAAGATGGACTGTTTCTTACCACCATAAAACTGAAAGGAATTAAAAAAATAAATTGCTTTGTAACTCGATACCTCCATAATTTAAACAAGATATTTACTTCGTAAGTAGCAATTAGTAGGGTAAGAAAACTATATACTAAGAAGTGGATCTGGGATGGTTGCTGTGAAGAGTGATACAATGGCTTAAATATTAAGAGTTACACCATGGCTTCACCAATACTTAAGAGTTGGTAGTGCTGCTGGAAGCAGTCCTGTCTCACTTCTCCTAGCAAAAGGGAAGAGGCAGTGTGGCAAGAATAGCTGAATTTGGAACTGGATTCACAACTGGCCCAAATTAAAACTACTTTTCCTGCTGCCTTCCCTTTCAGAGTTTAGTTTTAACTCAGATCAGTTTCCACATTGAGTTGATTGTGTGGCAAGGTAAATGTTTATGCTGACTCAAAAGAAAAAGCAGAGTAAGGGTGAGAATAAACAACAGGGGAACTTATTTGTTTCTTATTCACTTACATAAAGTGTTTGTGAAACTGTATTGCTAGTATCGGCTCACTTAGTATCACATTAACCAGGCTGTTTGATGATGTGTCTAAAGCTGCAAACAAGAATGAAAGATAGAGTAAAACTTTCTTACATGTTTCTCTTAAGTATATTATATTGTTACTCACTGGCTTTCCAATGCTGCTTCTAGTGTGAGTCAAGAATGCTTGCATAAAACTAAGAACAGATTATTTTAGATTAAGAATATATCCAATGTAGATGTGTTTCAAGTGCTGGTGGAAGGGCATAGAGTTAACAGGCATGCTGTCCTTTTTCAAATTTTGCTGACAAGTAACTATGGTAGTGAATAAGCAGGTTAGTGCATGTGCATTATCTACCTTCATAATAAATTATGTAGGTAAATATATGGGACTTTAGGATATACTTAGTATTTATGAGGTTTCAGAATTGTAACCTATGCTTTAAAAACAGAATTTTACATCAATGTGTAAACACTTCTGTTTTCTGAACTCTTTCCTAGAAGACCTGATAATATCTATAGCTACACGGTCTTTACTAAGCATTTTGTTTTGCAAAGCAGAAATACTGGGTTTTGGGTTTGGGGTTTTTTTAAGTGCAGTATTCTGACTGTTTGGACATCTTGTATGCCTTCCAGAACTCACGCATTTGTTTTTAAACTTACTTTGAGACATTTACATTCTGAGGTTTAAATATTGCTTAAAAATCTACCAGAGGAAAAAAATATGGTTGTCTTTGCCACAAATAAAAAGACAAGAAGGTGGCATTGTTCCGTGGCTTGCTAGTTGATTTGTTGGGTTTTTTTTCAGTTTTCTATCAGTGGTTCTTAAAGGCAGTGTCCGACCTGACAAAATCAAACATGCTGTGGGCAGGGGATACGTTTCTGATGAGGTATTGAGGATAGAGGGAAAACACTGGTTCCCTTCTTTAAACTAACTTCCACAAGTTCTTTTTGTTGGACTTTGAATCCTAATTAGATGAAGAATATAGCATAAATATCTTAAAAAAGATAAGAAAGTCCTCTCTGTACAGCTTTCTCCTTTCCTCCCCCAGTAAAGCTATTGTACAAGGACAGCTCTTGTCAAGTCTTTGCTGTTGTTGCCTCTATCTTTTTCTTTGTTTCCCTGCCTTCATTACTGTTCATTTTCCACAGAGGTCATTATTGTAATGCTTTTATTTGAGAAATATATTTGAATTTTTCTGGTATGCTTCTTCTAAGGATGATGCAATCCCTTCATCCCATCCTAGTTTGAAAGAACTAGTTTAAATTAGGCTGGAATTACTTCTCAGCATGGACAAGTTTTGAATACATATGCATTAGTGATATGTGTGACTTCTAATTTGGAGGACAAGGAAACAACATATAAACTAAACTCCCTTAGTGCTAGCAATTCTATGATGGAAATAAGGCTCATAATATGTATTTTTAATTGGTTTATATTTTGTTGTTGCCCTCCTGTTTACCCCCTCCAAAAAAAAGGGTCATGTATGAAGGCAATAATTTTGCAGGACTCCTAGCATGAGAGTTCTTTACTCAACCCCAGACCAGCATGTAAACCCCTTCCTAGGATAACCATCCTGTCTGCTTACTCCAAATTACTGGGTATCGGGCAGATCACACTGGGAGATCGCTAATTGGGCACTTCAGTGTGCTGCTGGGCCCCGCTTTCTCCTTTCTAGCAACAAACATTAGGATTGGCATGTGCCCTATAGAGTCTAGTCTTTAAGCTTTTCATATGTCCTGAAGGGGACATTCCAGAAGTTGTAGGAGGGAGGGATGGATGAGGGAAAGAATGCAATGTTAACCTTTTTCTCTCTTCTACAGAGTTGTTATCAATACCGGTTTCTTTATGGGGAGTAGTCAGATACCAAATGTATTGTTTCAGGAGATGGTGGGCAGACTAGAAGTTAAATGAATTACTTGCTTCTGCAGCTAATTGATCTGGTAATGTAACTGTTAATTCCTTAAAATCTACATGACAGAGTAGTTGTTATTTGAGGGAAATAAAGCATACTTACCGATAGATCTAGTTATTCAATGGAAAAACAGGTTATATTACTTTGGATTGGTAAGAAAGAATCAGTGTCTTTCTGAAGATCTAAAATAGTCTGGTGTCCTGTTCTTTTTTTGTAATTTGAAGATACTTATTTTAGAATCACAGCATAACTTCAGCTGGAGAAGACCTCTCGATATCACCTGGTCCAAGGCCCTTCTCATTGTGAGACCAACTTCTACGTTAGATCAGGTTGTTCAGTGTCAAATCCAGTTGAGTTTTGAACTCTGCCCTCCAAGGGTGGAGGCTCAACAATATCTGCAGGCAACCTCTTTTGTCAGTTTATGCATAGGTGAGCAGCATATAATACAAGTTTCTCATAAAAATTTGATTGCTAGTTCAGATGTGCAGTTTCCTAATTTACATGTTTAACAAGCTGTTAAATTGACTCTGCTCACCTGTTTCTTTTGAAGCCTATTACCTACATGGCAGTGGAGGGAAGAAAGGGTCCCCTTTTTTCCTCTACTCTATGTCTTTGGGTGACCAGGTAATGAAGAAATAAGGATTTGGTATGCAAATCTGCACTTTGTATATCTGCTTTTTCTAAATTACTGCTGGGTTTGAAATATTGATTGCTTTTGTTTGCTATTTATACAGTGGGGTTTTTTTCTGTACTATTGCTAATCTTAATATTTTTGTCTTTCCAATTATCTTTTGGTTTTCAATTTGAAAACTATGTGAGAACTTACAATTATTAACCTAATTTCATATAACACAGACTAGTAAATTTGCTCAGTAGGTTATCAAATTTCATCTAAACTGTCTTTATATGAACCAAGAGCAAACTAGGAGTGAAGTGCTACGGCTTTAAGTACCTGTGCTTTTTTTCAAAATTATTTTCGTGTTTCATCTCTGTGCTATGTCATCTTGACACTGTACTTGGTTTTATGGCTCTCTCTTTATGTTGATTGAAGTTTTAACTTTCTAGTAGAACTTTTTAGGTCACAATTTTCAGTCTGTGTTTGATGTGGATGTCTGCTCAGTTGTAACACTAAATGTTTTAATCAGCTTTTCCCTTAGCGCTAAGAGGCTGAAATTTAAGAATGGCATTTTATCTTTAAGCCACCTCTAAAAATACCAGATTGTTACATATTAGTAGTCATAGACTGATGAGTGAAATAAACCCCAGCATTTTGCTGCTGCATACAGATAACTTGTATTGTAAACTATATTTCTGTGTCTAGTATCTTCAGCAGAAATTTACTGTATGGTTCATGCAGTTTTTGTATATGAAACCTGACCTCCAGAATTTTTTAACTGAACATGCTAGACCATTTGCTGAAATGATGGTGCCTGCTGCTAGCTGTACAGACAATTCTGTTTTCAACAAGGAAATAGAATACTAATTTCATGTAGTTTCAGATCTAGTTTCAGTGTAATTTAAACTTGACTAGTTTGAGGGAGTGTCAGAAGTTTCTTGGTTGAGAGGACTCTCCCTTCTGCCTATTAGTTTATTTTTGGTAACTTGTTATGCTAGGTGTCCTTTCTTAATTTCTTGGCATAGTCAAAATGGTTGCTTTCTTCTCTTCTCCTCACTCCTCCTTGTTTCAAAACCCTATTTCTAAATTTGGCCAGTGTGGACTGTCTAATACAGGGTGAAGTATCTTTTTTTTTTTTTTTTTTTTTATGCTGGTTTACAAACTAATCTGTATGGATAGACTTACTCATGTAGAACTGTTGTCAAGATCTGGGTGTTAGCCTGTAGCACAGTTTAAGATTTGGCAAATGAATAAAGAATAATATCTTCTGCAGTCAGTAGATCGCTTTATGTTTTAGGGTGTGCTTGATACTGTGCATGCAGCTTGACAGACTTAAAGGCAAGTCATTCCTCTATTGCATGCAAATGTTCACGCCTCTAAAGAGCCATCAGTAAAGCTCTTAATATGATGGCCCATTACAATACAAAAATAAAAGAAACTATCTATTGACAGAGAAAACAATGTGAAAGAAAAAGTTATGCTAATATAGAATTTTACAAATATGGATTGCCCATCTTCCCCCATACAGTTTTTTGGTTTTTTTTTTTTCCACCCCACTGGCTGATCTTTACACATTCAGGCTTTTGAGATTCTTGGCAGTCAAAACAGCAGAGTTGATGGTTTCGTGAGAGTTTGAAGTTAAGATGTCATATTTTAGATCAATGTGAATATAGGTGAAAGTATTTAGGCTAGTAGGAAAGTCTTGTCACTGCTGTGATGTTCTCAGGATTATGTTTCTGTTGTAATTGATGTTTGCTTCTTTATCCTTCATGGTTTTTTTCATCCTATATATTTAACTTGCATTGTACATTTTTTTTAAGCTGGAAGTGCTTCAATATTTGTTTTGTAGTTCCATTTGCATTAAAGGCATTATATAAATAAACCTTAAATGTGTTTACATAGCATATGTGCATGAAGTCAGAAGTAATCAATTTCAAGAATCCTCTCTTCTTTCCTGTAATTAAAGATGTGGTAACCCAGTGGGAGTTTGTTTGTTCAGGTCTTTAAATATGCATTTTATCAGTTTAAAGGTAGGGATTATATTATATGCAGAAGTGTGCTTTGAGTCTTATATTATTAAGGGAGACAAATTTGCAAGCAAGAAAATATAAATGTAATCATTCTCATGGCACTAACACTTTGTCCTTGTTGGCATATGTGCAACAAAATGTAGGAAATCAAATATAGTGGCAAGGATGCAAATCGTTATAGCTGTAAAGGAACTAGGGCAACCAGGAGTAATAACTTTTAATTTTTCAGCTCCAAAGTGGGCCCATATTTAAGAAGAGATTTAGCACTTGTTAGTTCAGGTCTTTGCTAAGAAGCTGTGAGTTGAGCAGTATTGTCTGAAGTGTGAAAAGTGCGGTCATCCAATTGGGTATGGCTTTGTCTTCCTTAACTGAAATGTAAGAATATGAAATCACAAGACAGTCTTCAGAAAAAACGTGAATTCTCCTTTATATTTTCCAAAGAAACTTTAATTAGTGTAATTTAAGGGCATTTGTTCCATCATAAGTAATGAAATACTCTGTGTGATGATTATACCCCCACTGAAAATGTGTAGCAATTTACTGTTACTGATTTAACTGCAAATAGAAGACAAATGTGTTCAGCTGTGTGCCTGTGTTTGCACATGGCAGGATGAGAGGCAAGGCAACCTTTTATCAGTCAGTTGGCAGGCAAAACTGTATTTTTGTTAACTTTTTTCCTCCTCTGAAACTCTAATTATATATTTGATTTTTATTTATTTATATCTAGGGTGTGGATTCAGGATTTGTTCCCAGCGTTCATGATTTTGACAAGAAGCTTACTGAGGCTGATGCTTACTTACAGATCTTGATAGACCAATTGAAGGTATGGTAACTAAATGGTGTATTTACTATATTGGGAGTCTGCATGTCCCTGTGGATTTCAAGGTCTGGTTGAAAGGAAGCTCAACAGAGGGAGAGTGTCATGTTTTATGCTTGACACATGTTCTGGTAAATGTGGGATGCAGAGAATGCTCATCTGGCTGAGCTGACTGTGAAGTGGAGAAAACATACCTCTTTTTATGTATGAAGTCTGCCAATGATAGATTTTATTTTCTCTTTCTCCCTAGTTTAGGATGTTACATAAGTTCTAACTACTTCCGAAATAGATTTTTAATAGAAGTATAAAAATTAAAAGTTGTAAGCTAAGGGCTGAAATAAGCTGAAAATGGCTTTCTCTTAGAATGGGTCTTGGGATTGTTAAAATAGCATTAGAAAATCAGAATAACTCGAACAGATTTTATAGAATAGTTTACAATGACTGAAACATTCTTTTGTATATATAGCATCAAGGAAATGGCAGAGATGACTTAAGTTTAATTTTAGAACAGAATTAAATCATTATATTGCTCATAGTATTTTAGAATTTATCTTGAGAAGATTTTGTCAATTAATATGTAACTACAGTTGCAGATAGTTTCAGACTTTGTTGCAGTAGTGATAGATAATCTGATTTTTGTCCTTGAGTGAAAACATTCTGTAGAAATTATGTACAAATACAGTTCTTTTACACTTTGTACATGTATTTTAAGAGTAGATGGGAAGGTAAGGAATGATGAGGTTGTATCTCTCATACTCACCTTATTGAGAAAAACAGTTTATGCTGCTGGTTAGGACACTTTTTCCCATGACTCAGCAGGTTAAAATTGCTGTTAAGATTGCTTCAGTTCTGCTGGTTTTGTTGTTTTTTTTTTCCCCTGATATAATAGGCAAGTATTGCATGTGGGATATTCAGCAAAAATTCAGTTGCAGGGGAGGGCGGAGAGGGGGAAGAGCATACCAACAAAAATGGAAGTGGGCAAAAGAGATGCAAACAAAGGTCAAGACTATACTGCAAAGACTTGATCAGGAGTTAGCTTTGTCTTCTGCTCTGGAGCCATCTAGCATGCTTCTCTGAAGGAAGGTATTTAAATCTTTACACCTTCTAATTGTTACTTCAGGCCAACTGGGGGGAGGGGATATAGGAATTAGTTAGAAATGAAAGAAGAGTGAATTTGAGGATGGACAGAGACCAAGACTACAGTCTTTTTTTAGAACCAGAAATCATCCCTCAAGGGAAAAGGAACACATGAGTAGGTTTTAGGCAGGCGGTTGAGTGAAGAACTGTAGCTCACCTACTAAAAATTACAGCCTCTTTTCTGAGCAAGGGTGGTTTTGATGAACTTTTGAGCATTACCCTTAATCATTTTTGTTCCTTGAACAATGTGTACTTAATGGTTGTTTGTATGTGCACCTTAGAGTGCTCTTGGATGCAACTTTTAACTGTTTCAGCTCAGCTTGCATTAAATACACATACGAGCTTTTCAGTAAGAATTTGTTTCACTTTGCTTAGCTGCATTTCATATTCCACCTTTTAGAAAACAAGTAGAAGTTAATGCTGGGAAATCACTACATATCTTTGCAAAAGAAGTGCTTCCAAATCTTACATGAATTGAATCATGTACCTGAGTAACAAGGTACCTGAAAGGGTTGATAAGGGTTGAGGCTGTTTTGGTACGTACTCTGTGTGCTCCAAAGGTCTTTGCTGAAATAAAAGAAAGGCAGTTTGAGGCATTTTAATGACTGTCACTTTTATCACTTAACCTTACCTTTTTGTTCAAACTATGGTAGAACCATGCCAGACTGAGCTGTGGACCTAGCTGGGATCTGAGATTTGGTCTCTGGCAGGATGGGATAATGTGAGAAATTAGTTACAAATTTGTTATATGTTATATCACAAGTGCTGTAAAGAAATACTAGGCAAAAACTGCTTTGGGTCATAATACCAAGGTAGTATAACTTATGTGCTTATTAAATACTTTTGGCTTTGAAATTTCGGTGTTTCTGGCTGATATTAAATGAAAAAATAACACTTTCAATATTTTCACAAGTATCTCTTTCTTCTAGCTCTTTGATGAAAAACTCCAGAACTGCAAAGATGATGAACAGAGAAAAGCAAGTACATTTTGCCTTAAATATTGCTTATTTTGCTTAATCAGATGGTTTTGTGCATCAATTTGCAATAGTCTATAGAAATTTAAGGTACGGTTCAAATTTGTCGAGTGGCCAAAATCACTTAAAGCATTTTGAAAAACTGGTAACATTATTTGCGTTGCGAATAGGTTGTGAACAAAATTTTTAGTAATACTGGGTGTCATAACATTAAAAAAGGTTTCAGTCTGTAGGAAATGATTACTCTTCTGTTATCCAACCATCTAAAGCATTTTAACTTAAAGATGAAAAAACCAGCAAATTTAACAAGGATGAATGTTTAATGTTTGTAGGAATAGCAAAGCTATTCCTAAGGAAAAAAAATACTAAGAATCCTGTATTTCACATAATCAGTCTATATCCTGTGTAGTTCTGCGACTAGCATGCCACATGTTGGAAGTCTGAGAATACCTTAATTCATTCACTGTAGATGAGGATGCCAAAAGTGTAACTTGCTATGTGGGGAGCAATACTTTTTTAGTGAGGCTGTAATTCACTTAAGTATTGTGTATTTTTTTGCATCCCCTCCTATTCCATTTCAAACTCAAGTTTGTAGGTCAGAGTTCAATCACCATGTTTAAGAAAGGCTAGCAGATACCTTTGGTGGTGTGGGTTTGGCATTAAGTAGCATGCTGGTTTTGTATGTTAATTGGTGTGGTGTGGAGGAGGCATTTAACAATTCCTTATGAAGGGTTTATTACTGAAGAGTTGCTTTTGTTTTCAGCAAAAGCAGTAATTTCAATATCATAAAGTAGTGGTGTATTTCATCCTAGTTCCCTCCCTCCACTCAATTTCACTTGTGAAAAACAAGCTCAAGTTCTCTTGGTGTTTGGTTTCAGTTTTGAAATAATTTGATGCTTTCTGTGATTAGTTTAGTTCTTTATAATGGTTGTGACCATTCACATGTTATCCGTCTTGTTTGATGTGTTATGTGGCGTCTTAGGGACTTCACAAGCGATGGTCTTTCTGGAGTTCTTTTGCATGTACAGGCTTTTAAAATAACTTTTTGAAGTACAAGTGTTCTCTGTGTAAGTGTGTTTAATCTGTAGACAACTGACTAAAAGAGTAAGATCTAAAGATTTTGTATTTCTCCTTCAGTGTGTCTTACTGGGAAGAGTTCTCCTTCAATTTCGACCTCCCTCCAGATGCTACTTTGCAGATCAGGCAGTACTTTCTTTTTCCCTGTGACAGTGCTTCTAATCCCTGGAGACTTTCTGCATGTTGTGCTGATTTCTTTCTTTATGTCTGCAAGGTATCTATGGAATGAACAGATTGACTTTATAGAGAAAGCAGGAGGCCTGTTTAGAAGAGGTCAACTTCCTCTGGTTTTAAATCTTGATGAGTGTTGCTATTACTATAGATTCCATTTACTCTCTATTAAATATGAAAAAGACTTGGGCAAAGTACTTCTTGATCATGTCTCTTCCTGTACTAAAGCAGCTAAGAGGTTTTTTGATACTGTATTTAGCAGTTTTTCTATTTGTTTATGGAAGTATGGTTCAGCTATCAGACTATGAGCTGAGTGTAACCTGCAGGATACTTCCATCCAACCCACAGTTTTTTTCCTCTGAGGAAACAAGATTTGGTTATTTGAATGTTACATGCTTCCCAGCTAGCTGCGTGCTGTTTTCTGCAACTGTTTATGGCCAGGCATTTAAAACCTCAGCTATTGTTTTTTTGCATGCATACAGAGCATTGGATGAGCTGGTTTTTAGTTACAGAATATTTGGTCTTTTGAGGATAATGGTATAGGGTATAGGTGTTCTGAGATGCTTCAAGATCTCTTGGATATCTTCTTTCTGAGACATAATAATCTGTTGCACTTGGAAGAAGGCAGTGCAGATGTAGACTTGATGGATTTTGAAGACTGAGAAATATTGTGATTATCATGAATTCCCTGTGTTATATCAATATTCCTGGCAGAAGTACAACTAACACTGCATAGTGGGATCATACTGTCTTGCAAACCTACTATAACTAGCAGTGCTGCCAGTTTTGCTGAATCTACTGATGGAGTACAATGTATATATCCGATTACATAGGAAGTAAAAGAAGGTGCGTGATCTGAGGGTACTGGCGTTTCAAGGTGAAGACAAGATAGGACCTTGCTTTCTTACAGTGTTAGCAGTATTACTGGTGAGAACTCGAAGTGAGCTTTTCTGTTCAGTTTTGTGAAACTATCTTGACCACACATATTGGGGAGAATAAAACTGTAAGCATTCAAAAGCATCAGAACAGTGAAGAGGTGTATATTTGGCAGGCTGGAACAAAGCTGATGTTACTTAACAAGATTTTGGAGGGAAGTGTAGCCTGCTTAAGCCCTTTGGTTCACAACGAGTACTTTTTGTGAAGTAAATCCAAGGCTGAGCACGTGGATTCAGGTTGTACCTTACTGATTCTGACTATGAGTCAGCTACCCCTACGTGCCTCTGCTGCCTCTCTTTGCTGGACGAGCTGATCCCTCTGTAGTCACATGATTGTTGAGTGAGGCAAAAATCATGTTCAATGAAATAAAATTAGCTTTCTATTGGATCACCAGTGGCTTCATAAAAAATCAGATGTCAAGGAGGTGCAACAAGCAGCAAGTAGATGGAGTAGTTTCAGCAGCAGCCTGCAATTTGATTAGATTAGATATAGCATGTGGCTGCATTCCACAAATGTAAGTCTGCAGGAAACTGATGTTTTATTTCAAAATATGTGTATTCATTACCTAAAACTAGGGAAACTGTGTTATTAAAATTTTATCTTCATCAGTTTTCAAAGAGTAGGGTTGTTGAAGAGAGAAAATTGTGATAACTTTTAGTAGTAAATTATATTCTTTAATTTTATTTTTATTAGTAATGTTTTTTATCTTTAACATACCTCTTTTTACCTGTTTATGATTTTCCTTGCAATTTTGCATTTTCTAAATTATCTGTATTACTTTAATGCAAGTTTAAACAAAAGATAGTAAGAAGAAACTTGTAAGGATTGTAGCAGTGTTGATACATAGCAGTGTATTTCTGTACAACTGATGAGATGAAATACAAGCATTCTGCTAACTTCTCCAAACCAACCACTCTTGTAAGCATGCCAGTTTTGTTGCTAGCAATCATCCAGTTGTTTTTCTCTCCCTGTGTCATGTCTATAGGGTGTTTGTATAAGATCTTACGGGGGAGAGTTCACAAACTTTTTTTTAATGCCTGCTTACATCACTGTTATAGAATAACACGTTGCTCATGAAAATCCAGAGACTTCCATATCAACGTTTGCTTAGGCCTAAAGAACAGGGCCGGTGCTCTTTAGAAGGGTGTTCCCAGGGATTGAGTCTGTCTGACTTGCCTGCATTGTTACCATAATTTTGTGTACATATGAAGAAGACAATATTCCAGTTCCGTGTGCTGTGTCCTTGCGAGGTAGCCATACAGCACAACTGTGAAAAATACTGCATTAATGCATACTGTTACTACTTAAGTAGGCCAGCTCACAAGGAATTCATTTCCATAGAGGAAAAAATTATGACTGTGTAATTTGTAGATAGGCCTTGAAAACCAGGGCTCCTGAGGTTTTTTCCCATCTCAGATCTTCTGTGTGATCTTGGACAAATTAGCCTTTTGTCTGTACCTATGTGTAAGAATAACTATGTCTTAGTCTATTGTTTGGAAAATTACAGATGGGTAGGGGGAAAACAGTGCAACTGAATTACATTATATGGCCTGACATCACTTTCAGGTTTTCAGCAAAGATGGTATCAGTGAAGGGAATAAGATACCAATTTATTTGGTGTGTAAATGCTCTATATCATGTTGGGGAAAAAATAGGTAAAGAATAATCAAAACTGCTGATGCTGCCTACAGTTGGCTATAAAGCTTTGAGACTGCATGATTTATTTCAGCTGCATAATCTTTGAGACTGAATGATTTATTTCAGCTGCATAATCTTTCATCTGACAAGATCTGTATGTTTGGGTACATTGCCTATTCTATTTTGGTGCTAAAAGGCTCAAAACTTCACTGCTGTCATATTTAAAATGGTTTTTTCAATATGTGTTGATGAAGTTTGGACTGGAAGTACAGTAGAGACATGAAAAACAAACAAAAACAAAGCAAAGGAATTTTTAGCTGTTGGCTAAAAATTTAGCTGTTGGCTATTTCTCTGCTAGCAGCAGAAGTAAATACAATATAACTTTGTGATATAACACCCCTGATATGCTATTTCCTAGATCAGCATGGTCCAGTCTTTCCAGTGGAAAAGGCTGAGGCTGGGTGCTGTTTGGCTACCTCTTGCCAATTAATCATGAAGAAAATGTACAGTATCCTTACGAACAGCGTATAGAACAGAGTATAACTGAAAAAATTTTCCCTAGATATTGGCTGGGAAGCAGTCACCTTTACACACTTTGATTATTCAAGAATCAAAAAGACTGTGACTCAAGTCACATGAGACACTCATATTAATCAAAACAAAGAGGTCCTGTAATTGAATTAGTAGAGGTTCAGTGCTGAGTCCAATTTAATAATTTTGCCTTCTGCAGGCAGACCCAAGGACATCAACAGGATGCATATGCTTCTTAGATAGGTCATGCTTATGTGTAAAATGGCATGCAGATGCTTTTGCATGCCTGAAGTGCAATTCCACACAGGAAATCTTAATGAACCAGTGTCTCTAGATAAAATTAAGTACGCAGATTTCCAGATGCACTTTTACTGGAGGCACTTAGACTGGAGAAAGAGGAAGAACGCGTGTGCCCTGTTATTTTCCGTGATTTTTTTTTAAGCTGTGCTTAACGGCGTATGTTTATTATACTTGAATGATGGTAATTTCAAGTAATACTGATTGTTGAAATGTGTCACCATTGCACAAACTGAACTTAGAGTGAATCTTCATACTGCATTGTATTTCTGTTGATGTTATGCAAAACTGAAGTGTAGACTTGGATGGGTAAATATGTATAATGTCACTACTGAGAAATTCCTAACCTTGTCATCTTTAAGCTTTAATTATCAGTTCGATGTCTGTCTTGTCAATTACAAAATGAAAATTGTGTCTATATACAGAAATAGTCTTTAACATGTTGGTTGCTTTTTTTCCTCCCCGAATTTAAGATTAAAATATAGTGTTTGTATAGTATTTAGGTCAAACTAGATGCTGGAAATTCTGTCTTTAACCACATTATTTTGTTTTTTCTTTTACAGAAAATTGAAAATCTCAAAGAAACAACCAGTGTAAGCTTACTTAATTTTTATATCTATTATATACGGAATCTGAAATAGACCTTATTTTCTTGGGAAAGTTTTTAAAGCTTTTTACAGAAAAGTGGGAATCCATATTGGGTCCAACAGTGTGATGACAGAGGCAGCCTGGTTCTGGTGCTGTCTTCAGATTTATGTCTAGCACCTTAGAATCATAAAATCATAGAATAGTTGAGGTTGGAAGGGACTTCTGAAGGTCTGGAGTCCAACCCCATGCTCAGAGCACGGTTAGCTAGAGCAGGTTGCCCAGGATCAAATCTAGTTGGGTTTTGAGTAACTCCGAGGATGGAGGCTCTGTAACCTCTCTGGGCAACCTGTTCCACTCTTTGATCATCCCTAGAGTAAAAAAGTGTTTTCTTATGTTTAAGGTGAATTTCCTGTATTTCAGTTTGTGGCCATTGCCTGTCGTCCTGTCACTGGGCACCACTGAGAAGAGTCTAGCTCTGTCGTTTTTTTTACACCCTGCCATCCCAATCAGATATTGATAAGGTCTCCCCTAGCTTTTTCTTCTCCAGCTTAAACAAGCCCAGCTCTCTCAGCCTCTCTTCACATGACAGTTTACCTGCTTGCAGCACTGTGAAAGTTTGAAGCTGACCTCCATTTCACCCTGGCAAACTGTGTTGTGTTCGGCTTTTGGAAACTTCAGTTTTCTACTGCTATGCTTTTGTCTCTATAAAAAAACGGGGGGGAAGGGAAAGTAGAGGTTCTGCAGGAGTGAGTGTCCATTTAGTTCTTGCCCAAGATTTCAGTTAATATTCTGTATAACTAATAAAAATACCTGTAAATACAAAATATTACAGGATAATAATACAAGGTTTTTTTCTGTTATTTTTGTTTTCCTAGAGCATGGTAGAATCAATAAAACACTGCATTGTGTTGCTACAGATTGCTAAAGTAAGTACACTGTAAACTATTTTGAATTTTAATTATACAGCATTAATCTGTGTGAAAACAATTGAAATCTAAAGTGTGTTCTATATGATCCAGGATATATATCTAAAAAAATTGGTATAAGTTGATTTATGCTACTATTTTAATGAAGTTTCTGAAATACTGAGTTCCACAGCAGACAGTCCTGTTCATGTTTGTGGTAACAGTCGTGTTGATGATATAGCTTTTCTTTTGAGATAAACTTTCTTTTGCAGAGTTTGCTATTAGACTAAATAAGAACTTAAACATAAGTGTGACAGAATAGAAACTTAACAAGACTCTTCTTTCTGCTTCATTTAAGAATATGACTAACAAATAGAAAAAGGGAAAATTGTGATGTTAATCTAAACTGGTTTGGCAAGGTTTTTTGTAGGTCTGAAGTTCATGGTGATGTTGGAACTTCTTGAAGTAAGAATTGTATTATTTGAGAATGCAATATGGGTAACGCAGTCAAGCTTTTCACTTAAATGTTTTGTTGCTTTTTAAAATTTAGTGAGATTTAGATTTACTTTTTTTTGTCAAGTTCTGCTTTTACAGGCCTTCATGTACTATATTTAGGATATGTTAATTGTGAGCTGCTGATTTTACCTTGCGACCGAAGTGAAGGAAAATGGTGTTTTGCAAAGAAATTAATTTATGGCATTTTCAGAATTTAAGGCTGAATTTAATCAGAACACATTCTGATTTATTCAGAAATAGGTGTAGGCTCTTCCATTTTTTTTTCTGTAGTCTAGATCACCTTTTTGTTTTGTAGCTTTCAAATACAATACTGCTGTTTGTCTTCATTATAGATGCCAGATACAATGTACAACATTTTGAGGCCAGTGAAAATTGAAGTATTTAGAACCTTGCAGGATCAGAAGTCATTCACTAAAAGGATCAGTGCATATTTTATGAAATTCAGATTTCATATCAGTAGCTTAAAAATTCTGAAGAAAAGGTTTCTAAGTTAACAGGCTTATACAAAACCAAAAATATTTTACAAGTAGTAGGGTACATTGAAATGGTTTTGTGCCACATGAATCTAGAGCTAAAACAGTCTTTACTTAACATACAGTGATACTATTTGAATCCTTCATTGCAGCGATAGCAAGAAAAGCCTTGTCAATACTTAATAATTTGCTGTTATTTAGTACCGGGTATATTTAGAATTTTTTTAGTACAGCGAAACCAGTAGACTATACGTCATTCTTTGGGGATTTGGTGGAGTCAATTGTAGATAGATTAGATGGTAGTATACTAGTTTTCTTACACAGATATATGTGACTTGCTGTATTAAGGTAGCTGTTGGAAAAATTGTGTGCAATGAACGACTTGCTCATTTTTTGTTAATTACTATATAAATGTATTTAATAGTTATTTTCACAGAGGTTTAGTTCCTATGAAATTTCGCTCTTTTTAAAAAAGCTCTGCTATGTAATCGGCAAATCTGAAAGAGCAGAATTATAACCTGCTTTTCAGGTTCTTGATCAAAGCTGGTAATAGGTGGCTGAGTTAGTTTTCTTGTTTCAATTGAATATCAAATTCCATTTCTGTTATGGGTAAGTTTATTGGGGGACAGACAAAAAGCATCTTGTGCTGATGCTAAGCACACTTTGAAGTTGGTTAGGTGGTTTGCTGATAATGGACAAAACTGAACTTGTAGTGGCAGATGTAGTCATTTTTGATCAGATTCAGTGCTTTACTACTCCAACTACCATATAAGTGTAAAGGTAGGTAGAATTTGGGTCCCCCAAAGATACTAAGACTTGCTTTCTGTTACACTAAATCAGACCTTGAAGTCCTCCTTTCAGTATTAACCAGTGTAAATAGATGGACTTATCTATTGAGGAGTGGGGTTTTTTTTGCTAAACCATATCTAAAGCTCTTGTAGAGCTATTGAAGATAAGGTGGTTTAAATGAGTGGTTTATGCACAACTAATTGGAAGACATTGGTCCACATATAGTGAAAAATACCCTCTCTAAATATTCCTGCAATTTTAATAACCTTTATTCTGCTTCATCTCCATCTTCTTTCTCCCTCTCTCTCAGGCAACTATTGTTGACTACCTGGCAATTCTGTCGTGTGTCCCCCCCCCCTTTTCTATAAACTGTGTTGGTATCCTGATTTCTTAGTGCTGTAGGAAATCAAGAATACAGGGGGGTTGGGCTTGTTTTTGCAGTTCTGTAAGTTGCATGTGTATGAAGCATTATATATCTAAAATGTATTGTGTCTGACTGATAGCTTTCTGTTCTCCAGTATGGAACCTTTTAAGATTCTGCAAGTTTTTTTCCCAAAGCTGTAAGGCAAGTATGGCTGCTGACTTACACTGCTGAAAATAAATCATATTAACACCACCCCTGCACCCCATTTTTACTTCTACAGTGCCTTGCTCATTAGGAGACAGACTTCGCAATCACTTTCTGGTTGTTTGGTAACTTGAAAATTGTTATCACTTCTCCATATACTCAGAACATCTGTTTCAAACACACAGCCATTTAATATTTGGATGATTTTGGTACATTGAGGCAAACCTGGTGTTTGGGGTTTTTTTGTTATGTTTTTTAATTATGTGTTATGTTGAGCTGTGTCATCAACTCTTGAAACAACCTGCCTTAGGACTTGAAACAGTTAAATTTTCATTAAACTTACTGGTAAATCCAGTGTGTAATCATACCACTTGTACTTTAGGTCACCCAAGGCATTTTCAAAACAGTGAAGTAAATACCAGCTAAATAGGAATATGTTATAATACATACATTGCTTATCAAAAAGCAATCAAAATAAACCAAGTGGGATGGATAGGTGGAGCCTTTGACTTGTGTTGTCCCCTTTGTGTGTATGGCAGTTGAAGATGTCCAGCTTTGCTGATGTGTGTGTTGTAAAATATATGTAATGGTCTGTTAGTGATTTGGTAAACTACAGTCTTAGAAATATATATTATATGTTTTATGAAGTAGCTTTTATAATTTAGGTATTTAGTTTTGCATCTTTGCCTTCCCTTTTTCACTCCATCATTTCTGGTGAGTCTTGCCTGCCTAGTTTTGTGGCATTTCTGCCTTCCTTGCCTTATCAACATGCCACGTTGCTGATTGTGCATTACAATCAGATAGGATAGCAAGCTTCAGTACCAATGCAGCATCTTTGTGTTTTATCTCTTAGGTCATAGAGATGATGGCGTAAGATGGAAATTTTGTATGTTGAAAAAAAATTAATATATTTGGACTGCAGTGTTGTTCTACCTTCTGTGTGTGTTAGTTTGCAACCTGGTGGAGCTCATTGCCCTTAGTGGTGTTTTTCTCATGGAAAGCCTTGCTTAAGAAATGTCAACTAGCAGACATGAAGTTTGAGCAGCCTATTGCCAACTATATAAGCTAAGGAAGAATGTATAAAGTATCAAAACATAAGTATGTGCCAACTTTCTTAATACTATTTACAGCTTTTTTTTTTTTTTCCTTGTTCCTCTTTAACAACTGGAAATCTGGGGAAATACTCTGCAAACAAGTCTTAAGATTTACACTAAACAAAGCTATGGATTGATGTATTGGCTAATATGACCTTTGCAGCAGAAGTTATTTGGCTTAGAGTTCAGTAAAATTTATACCGTTGCTGGTACAGTGTTAAAACTATGCTAACTGTAGATTGGCATTAACTTGTCTGTTGCTAGTGTAATTTCCCCTGATGGCAGTTTTATTCCATGCATTGCCTGCTCTTTCACATATGCTTCTAGGCAAAAAACCCCAAATCCTAGATTATAAATAATCTAAAAACATTTTAAAATCTAATGGATACCAAAAAGCAAAAGTTAAAAACTTTTAACTTATAAAGGCACTTCTGCGTTTCAAAAGCAAAAAGTGCTTTTGAAAACTTGACCTGTATGCTAATGACAGTTCTCTAGAAACTGAGAACTTTGTGTCTTTTGGTTTTCAGGGACTCATTGGTGCTGCAGAGCATGTTTTGGGGGGGCTTTTACCTATTTGGGAAGAACCTACATTGTAAAGCGTAATTGTATTCTGCAGTGCAGAAACGGTATTTTTAAAATTGTTCATACTTGTGTGCACAGATCCTTAGAAAATGCTAATCCTCAGAGGTGCAGTGACTATGTATAGAATTGTTTCTTTTAAGTTTAGTTAGTGTATCAGATGATGAGGAACATTTTATGGCTGAAAATATAAACATTCCTGAGAGAAACTTGCTGTTCTCACTTAACACAGAACCGATAAGTCATACAAGATTGTTATGTTGATATTTTTAACATTTTTTCCTTAAGGACCAAAATAATGAGGAGAAGCACGCAGATGGACTTATAGTAAGTTTAAATCTAATCTTTATCTCCCTTTATTTCTGCAGAACATGTGAACAGAGACCTGAATTTCCACTCATTTTGCAACATACTTCTTCCTTTCTCTAATTTACTGCTTCAAGTGTCTTGTTAAAATTACTGTTGAGTCATTAGCTTCTGATGTTGGCTAACACCCTTGCCTTTAGAAAATATAGTGATCAGTTTTATACTGAGTGTCTGAAGTGGCAGTGTTATGACTGAACACTTAGATAAAAATCTGCCATGTGAACAGATGACAGGGAAATTACTGGGATAGAAATAGTTTTGTGTTCCGTCTGAAGTATCTTTATGTATGAAATAGATCAGCTATCTGTGTGCTTCAAGTAGTTTGTCTTTTCTACAGTGCTGCTCATTTGATGCAAAGTTGTATTATGTCTGTTTAAGCAATGCTTCTTCTTTAATATAACATCTGCATTTTTAATGTAACTTCTGTCATCTTTGATTTCGGTCACGTGTGACTTCTTTCTTCCTTCTCTTTTTGTCACTTGAGTACATTTCAGATACTTTTAATAGGAGATTGGTTTCAGTAAAAGATAACTCTAAAAATCATAGAGTGTTCTCATTACAGTTGACAATAATTCCCGAGCTTTATTTGTCTTTCTGTTATATACAGCTTTAGCAGTATGATTTTTCTGGTATGAACTTTGGAGTAAATATGCACATAGAGGTTTTGATTTCGCGGTTATCATAAATAAGACGAATGATTACCCTGTGGATAGTCATGTAATTCAGGTCTTAGTGTAATGGAATAGGTTCTGTTATGTGCCCTGGACAAGAGAAGTTACACAGCTAGACACTACCCCAGGCGGAGGTGGTATGCACATTAGATCTGCAACTCGGAAATTTCATATAGATATTACAACTTACTATAGTCTGAATTTGATTAGCCACTCTTCTAATTGTCTGTTGGCTGGCTTATACTGGGGAGAAAAAAAAAAGTATTTCTGTAAGAATATATTAACTGATTCATCAGTGAATGTGAAGACTGAAAATTTGATGCTATTGAGGTCAATGTTAGCTTGGACTAAAGGTCACGATTTCACTTTAAACTCAGGCAGGAATATGATCAATGTTTGATACCATGGTGGGATGACAGTCTCGTCGTTTCTGCATGGTTGTTTTTAAGTTTGTTACTAAACTCAGAGTAGGAAACTTTCTGGTCTACCTTCATCTGTTTCTAAACCACGAAGGCATACCCCAAAATACCTAACAAGAAGCTCAGGTTCATTTTGCAGTTTGGAGAATTGTTTAAGGATAACGTTACAATACTGTGTACAAGGCCAAAGTTACTTTGGGTTGGGTTTTTTTTCCTTTTTTTCACACCAGTGTTCCGTATTGTATATATTATTAGTTTCCCTAAAAACTAGGAGAGATAGAGATAGCAATAGCATCCTGTGTATCATAGGACCTTCTTGATTTTTAAGTTTCTTAACTCTGAAAATGGGATCATGATTTTAAACTGAAATAGTGGGACAGGGACCTACCTGTGTTGCATGCATAATTGCACAAGCAGTTGAAGTGATGTGTAAGGGACGTTGATTTTATGCTGGAATACAGTGGAGTAACAGTATGTGTACTGGATTATTTATATACTAGTTAGTAACACCAATGAAAATTTAGAAAGCAATTTTTATGCCTTTTTTTTTAAACTGGAGGTTTTTTAAAGATAAACAGGGAATAATAGTTTTGTTTTCAATTAAATAAATCCTGTGCTGTAAAAAAATAATAAAAATCTTCACTGCTTCACTGATTTTTAATGTAGGACAAAGTCCAGAATTACAGTTAACCAGGAAAGGAGGCAAGAAAGAAGTCTTCCATTTGTAGGAAAATGGGAGGAGGAAGGTTAAAATGACCCCATTTCCCTCAGTCTGCATGCAAACAGAAATTAATAGACTAAAAGGAGGGAAGGACAGTTGGAGACCCTCTTCTAAGTATTGATCTAAAAAGAGGATAGGAATAAACATACTGACTAAATTTAAAGGCAAAGCTCATCTACCTTTTTTTAAAGTAGAACTTGGTATTGTATGACCTTCCTGTGCTTGATACTCTTCAACTTAAGCACAGTAGCAAGATTTCCTAGCAAATTGAGGCAAAGATTTTCACAGTTCCGATATAAATCAATGGTTTTAAATTGCTAGCTTGGATGAAAAGACATTGCAATTTAGATTTCCAAGTGGCTTGTTGTATAAGAGCCAAGAATGTATACTGAAGTCAGTGGCTTTTGTGAGTGTCGAGTTGAATTGGTGCTTCATTTTCAAAATGCCCATGCTTATACGTAGACTGAAATGTCCTCTACTGGAGATGCACTGAAAACTGTCAGCTTGCATTGGAAAGAGTTTTGGCAACAAAGCCACTTCATGGCTGTAAGCATGCTGATGATTCTTATTAATTTATGGGTTGATTTACTATGGTCTGGACAAATTATTTTTTGGGAAAAAAAAAAGGTTTTAAAAATACAGATTATTTATCCTAATGTTTGCCAGATAATTTGCGTCTTAACTCTTTGCATGCAGTATTTATTAATGGACATTGGAAGGAATGCTGGAACCTAGAACTTGAAATAAGAATTCTTGATAGGACAATTCAAATCTGTAGCAAATTCAGTTTAGTGTAAAATCTGTGTAAAGAATTAAAGTATTACCACTTTGAAAGTATTTCTCATGTCCTCAACTGTCAATTTGTGTTTTACTTTCTCTCTCAGGAATTTGCTATCTTGCATTTGGGCATTTCTTGTGCTCACAATGTTCTTGCTATCTATGCTTTATCTATCTATTTATTTATTAAATTGAGAAAAAATGTGTTCTTCTTTCTTTTGTCTCAGAGCACTATAAACCCAGTTGATGCAGTATATCAGCCCGGTCCTTTGGAACAGTCAGTGATCAGCACAATGCCTTCCCAAGCGGTTATACCTCCAGGTATGGTGTACAGAAAGAACCTCAGCAGAAATACTCTTGAGCAGAGCAGGATGCAACTGCAGTCTAGATGGAGGGGCTGCATAATGGTGGAT
The DNA here is from genome assembly GCF_000737465.1 of Haliaeetus leucocephalus. NCBI lineage: Eukaryota > Metazoa > Chordata > Aves > Accipitriformes > Accipitridae > Haliaeetus > Haliaeetus leucocephalus. The sequence goes on along the minus strand of NW_010973284.1, from coordinate 4,876,106 downwards.
AGCTTCTGTGTCACATATGCCATACAGGTGCACACTGCACTTAGTGGTGCTCGCTCACCACAGTGGTGCAAGGGAAGGCAAAGGAGCAGGAGATATGGAGCTTCCTCACCCATCAGGAAAATCTGCCTCTAGTTCTGTGGATAAGCTGATGTATTTCACTTGCTCTAAGTTACTGGCTTACATTTCTAATAATATACTTTCTTAAAATAAACAAAACTATAATTTTCAGAAAAGATAAATACTTTCTAGCTAAATAACTGCAAATTTTTTTAAAATGCCATCTTTGTTTAATAATAAGAAAGAGCTAGATAACAATGATGGAAATGTGTTTTTCTGTCTGAATGGCTTTTATAGAAAAGGATTTCATTGTTGAAGGTGAGGTGAAATGAGGTGGAATCTCCTTCCCAACAGAAGTATACATCTCATATTGAAATGTGAATTTTGAGTTTAACATATCAAAATATCTCCTAGAACCTGCTCAGTTGTGCAAGTCAGAGCAGCGACCCTCATCTTTGCCAGTGGGACCTGTGGTAGCGTCGCTTGGAAATCAGACTCCAACACCAAATAGTACAGGTACGGTTCTGTGTAACTGTCTTATTGAAGTACAAGAGACAAAACCTGAATATATACTGTCTGTAACCTAATGTAATAAGCTATTAAGACAACATTGTATTATTGACCTACATCTTGCTTTTAATCAACACTTATTTCATTGTTGTGTTAAAATCAATTATTCTGCTCTTTCTCCCCTCCATGTATACGTAGTCCATAGGAGTATTACCAGCTTGCTTTCTTGTCTCCATTGTTGCAATCTTGCAGTAACGACACAAGAACTTTGCAGTTAATACATCATGTGTGGTCTTTGGGCTTTTTAATTCATTGATTCCCTAGTCTACCCCTTAAATAATAGCATTCATTGGGCTTTTTAAAACTACAATAGATGCTTTGAAGCAAAAGTTGCTGAAATATGTATGAAGTTGCTATAATTATCCATTTACAATTCCTATAATATTTCTAAGTTTTTTTTAAAAACCATAGCTACATACTTAACATTTTTAATTATTTGTCTACATTGACTGTTACTTCCTGATCAGTTGTATTGATTAGATTGTCCAATCATGCTAAAACTCTCTCAGTCCCCCCCCAATTTTTTTCTAAGCTTGTGTATAAATGATTTGTTGTTACTGTATTACTACCTTTACTTCCTAGAACGCTAATATGTGTGTCAAACAGTATTTGCCCCAATCTGAAAAATGAAGGATACCACTGCTGGCTTTTTCTCCTGCCAGAAAGTTCCTTTTTTTAGTCTTACTCTATGCATCTCATATTCTAGTTAATTTCTGATGATTGTTTGTGTAAATACCTTAGCTTGCTTAATAACCTCTGTTGTGACTTAGGCTTCCACAAAAGGTCTGTGTCAGTGTTAACCTGATTTGTCTTTATTGCTATAACTCTTTTGAAAAATGGCAAGTTAGTGATGAGATAGGATTCATGTAATCCAATTTAGAAAGTGTATTCATTAGATTTCGTCACAAATATATTTGTAGCTAAATTGGAAAAAGATGTTTTAGGCAAGTAGAATACAAGTTGAGTGACAACTGGCTGGACTGCCAGGCCCGAGGCTTGCGATCAGATGTATGAGGTCTAAATGGCAACCAAGTGACTATTGGTGTTTCTCAGGGGTTGATACTGGGTCCAATAGTGCTTAACATCTCAGACAACCTAGACGTGGACCTTGCCAAATGGGAGAGAACAACGGATAGGACAGGGCTGCCATTCAGGGGGGCTGTGACAGACAGGGGAAGTGGACTGACAGAAACCTCATGAAGTTTGATGAAGGAAATGCAAAGTCCTCCACCCACCTACGATGGGCATAGCCCTTGGCCTGCCCTGTTGCATGGGGTTAACTGCAGCTTGGCAGATGAGGAGCCAGGGGTCCTGGTGAGCAACAAGTGGAACATGGGTCAGCAGTGTGCCCTTGTGGTGATGAAGGCTTTGCTGCATACCAGTCTGGATTAGTGAGAGTGTAAAGAGCAGATTAAGAGAAGTGATTGTTCTTCTCTACTTGGGATCCATGGGACCAGATCTTGAGTACTATGTATAGTTTGGGGTTTCACAGTACAAAGACATGGACCACTGAGATTAGGACGCTGAGGCCCGTGACTGGGTTTGTTCAGCCTTAGGAAGATCAAGCTAAAGAGGGATGTTACTGCTGTCTTCTGCCAACTATTGGGAGGGTGTAAAAAAGATTGAACTGGGCTCCTCTTGGAGATGCACAGCAAAAGGATGATGCAATCAACACAAGTTGTAAGAAAGGAAATTCTACGTAGGTATTAGAAAATGCTATGGTTTTATAATGAGGTGGTTCAAACTTTCAAATAAGTTCCCCAGAAAGATCATAGGATCCTCATCTTGAGAGATATGTAAAACTTGACTAGATGTGGTCTTGAACAAACTGGTCTAATTTTGAAGTTGTCTGGGCCTTGAGTAGGGAGCAGTCCAGATGACTTCCAGAGATCCCTTCCAACATAAATCATTCTATGATTCTATACAAATTTTCAGTATTGTTGTTTTGCCTTTAATCAACAACTTTGGAGAAAACATATCTTTATACTTCACTGTTGTTCTGTGTTCTTGATTTTCCTTGTGACCTTTCTTTTGTTATCTGTTAAATGAAACTCAGTATGAACCTGACTAATTATTGCTTCTAATTTTGTAAGATATCATACCTTCTGAGTTTGCATAGTCTTTATTGATTTGAACAATCCTACTCATAAGTTAGAACTGGTGGATTTTGAAAGAATTTTCTTGGTTTTGTGAAGTCTGTAATTTTTAATGCTCCATAGGAAGCGGGCAATCAGCACCTAGCAGCAGTCTCACCTCTCCAAGCCATGTCAACCTGTCTCCAAACACAGTCCCAGATTTTTCTTACTCAAGCAGTGAGGATGAGTTCTATGATGCTGATGAATTCTATCAGAGCAGTTCTTCCCCAAAGCGATGTATGGAGTAAGTAGCTGAAAGTATGCAGTGCGTGCTGAATACAATTTTTATCTACAAGGGCATGGTTTATCTGCTGGTAGAAGTTAGTTAAGCTGAATAAGTCATATTGGCTTTAAAAAAAAAAAAAAAAAAAAAAGGCAGGGGAGGCAAAAAAGCCACTCTGTGTAACAGAATAAGATTACCCCCTCCCCCAGCACAATCATCTATGAGGGATGCAGTTTCCTCCTTCCCATTCCATCGTATATATATGTTGACAAAACTCTAACATAAACCAATGTTGGGAAGCCCCCAGCTCAGAGATATAAGCTGAGACCATGGTGTATTCCACACGCATTTGTTGCAGCCTTCGGTAAATAGCCAATTCCCACTCACATTTACTAAATGAAATTTTTGAAGTTGACTGCCTTTCCCCAAAATCTCTGTTTACTCTTCTTTTTTATGAATTTCAGAATTAATTTTAAGAGATGCTACACATTTCAAAGAGGAATTAGCTGTTTTATACCTTCATGTGGTATTAGCTTGAGACTGCAGGCCTTCCCATTCGTTCAGCTACAGTCCATTTTAAGTTTTCTGTGAATTAGTGTGCAGCACATATATTAATGTCTATCAGTAAACTTGTCTATGTATATCAAATTATAATAATTTGGTGTGAATTAGTTCATTGTGAATTGTGAGAATTTATTACTCTTCTTTAGTTCTTCAGGGTCTGCTGCAGTCCTGACTCGGAGCAGCACAGGAAGTAGTCTGAAACGTCCGGATACCACAGAGTCCCTCAATTCTTCCATGTCTAATGGGACAAATGATGCTGGTGAGTGGACTGTATGAACTTCTAGTAAGGAACTCTTGATTGTTAATCTGTGTGTAAACTGTGTCAATATATGTATGATCATACATATATGACAAGGTACTTATGGAAAATGGTTTATCTACTGTTTCTTTACTAATGAAAGATTGTTGAATTGTAGGTTTTAAAAAACATAGCTTTATAAATAAGACCTTTTTGACAGCTAATGTATATGCTAATTAAATACAGTCTGGTTTTGAATGTTTAGAGAAAAACAAAAGCAATTTGGTCTTTCTAGATCTCTTCGATCCTCCTGATGATCGAGATGATGATGGGGAAGGAGAATCAGTGGAAGAACATAAGAGCGTTATTATGCATCTGTTGTCACAAGTTAGATTAGGAATGGATCTAACAAAGGTAAACTTGCTGATTTGTTCGTGGGGAAGGGAGGGAGAGTAAACCCTGAATTCTGTGTAAATCAGTTCAATGTTAAAGTAGTAATTTAACTATATTTTTGTTCAAAGAGCTAGTTAAGCTATAATCTCTTCGGCATGGTATTGTTTTTAATTGGAGTTGTTACTGAGAGGGGAAAAACAAATGCAGAATGAATATATCCCACTGCTAAAATCTGTTTGGGAAAATACTTTGCTATGGAAAGTAGCTGTTCGTTCTCTATGAACCTGATCCTTGGAGTGCCTGTAAAGCTGGGATAAGAGGAATGCTGTATGCAGTAGTAACGTTTCTCCTGTCTTTAGCTTCCTAGAACAAAGATCTACAAGATCCCAGTGTATGGAGACATTCAATAAGACATAAATAAAATAAAAGGGGGAATTAAGCATATAGTGAAATGCTTTCCTTAACTGGGATCTTGTTGAGTAAGTTGCTTGTGTATTTTAAAATGCTACATGTAGGTCTGGCAAGTAAAGAGTTGGATTTTTCGTGAATGTGATTCATGTTGTTGTCTGTCTTAAGGTTGAATGAACAGCATTCTGAAGGTGTTGATCCTTCTAGGCAGCTTGGTTAAATTTAAACAAGTAATTCCAGATTGAAAGAGAGTAGGAGAGATCAGTCCTATCATTAGTTTCCTTAAGTGGATGACTTTAACTGTCCAGTCTGGAACTCACAACGGACAATAAAAAGATAAAACTTTTCTGGAGAAATAGCCAGCAGCTTGCAAGCAAACTATGGAAGGTTTCTGGCAGTTCTGAATAGGAATTGATCCAAAATGTGTGTGTTGGAAACTCCTGGAATGATTGAAAATTACTGATCTCAAGTTAAGCTGCCAAGAACCATCACAAGCATGCGTCTTGTCTGCATCACTTTAAAGTCAACAACAGCAATCAACACTGCTTTCAACAGCGGTCTATACCACACTGACGCAGACAGCAGATCCACAAGAATGGAACCTGCAAATGCTGTTGGGGAAGAAAAGTAGTAGCGAAGAGATTAACCTTCATCTTGATAAAGAGGCATATAAGAGAATGTGACTACGTGGAATGAGATTTTGACTATAACTGAAAATTGATAGTGTACATATAGATGAAATTAATCAGTGTTACTGTAATTAAGAACAGCTTTTGATAAGCTCAGCCATGTAGTTGGATATGCTGTAAGTGGGACTAGAATATACATAAGATGAGACAGTTCCTCTTAAATCTCTGGTTTTATAGAAGATGCCAACTGACCTGTATATGTCAGAACTCATTGGTGAGTTTGAGAACACAATCAGCTTACAAGCACACGAAGCCTTGGGTGCTTTGTATGCTATTTACAGTTAGTACATAGAATGCTTTTGTGGAGGATGTTAAAGTATCTTGGTCTATAAGAGTTGTTTTTCTTCACCCAGGTGGTTCTTCCAACTTTTATCCTGGAAAGAAGATCACTGTTGGAAATGTATGCTGACTTCTTTGCACATCCGGACTTATTTGTCAGGTATTTGATTTTTCAAAGTAGACCATTAACTGATTCTGATACTGCTTATGGCCCTTGTAGGCTGCTAAAAGCAAGTTGGTAGTTTTGAAGAATATTGCTTGGGTTTTGATCTAAACTTGAAAAATACTCAAAGTAGTCAAACTTCTGGTTGTAAAACAACCAAACATCCAAAAAGCTTTCCTGTATTTGAGGTACCTGCTTGTATTTAATATTGCCTGTCCTTCTTTTCTCTCTTTTGGCCCATGTAGCATCAGTGACCAGAAAGATCCAAAGGAACGGATGGTTCAAGTAGTTAAATGGTACCTCTCAGCTTTTCATGCAGGAAGAAAAGGGTCAGTTGCTAAAAAGCCTTACAATCCCATTTTGGGCGAAATCTTCCGATGTCATTGGGTATTACCAGGCACTGAAGGTGAAGATGATATGGTTAGTTTCTTGTGGTATGTTTTTTGGCGCCTAGAATGCATGCGAGTAATTCCCAAGGCTTTATTAATTTACTGATTGGAATGGCTTATGCTATGTTTAAGCAGCAAAATCAACAAACTATGGCAATTTCTTAACTGATTCCCCCCCCGCTTTTCTTTGGACAGAAGTTTAAAGTAGCTTGCATAACAAAATTTGAGCTATTAGTTTTTTAAGAACTATTTGACATGTTGAAAACGTTCTCTTTTTTCCTGAACTGTTTCATCGCACTGAGTATGAATTGCTTTCTTTCCAAAGTTCTGATTTTTTTTTTTTAATTATCTTTTCTCTAAACCCTTGTTTTTTAACAGTGGCGTTTCTTTTCCTCACTTACAACCTAGAAAGCAGTGCAGTTTCTCCAGTACATTTAATTCTCCGTTTAAATTTTTTTTTTGTAGACTTCTGAAGTTTGTATTCAAAGCTTGGATAATATTTTAGTTGTACATCTGTGTCTGGCCATTACTCTCCCTTTTGTGCTTTATTGGAGTATGTCTGGTGACATGAAGGCCTGAGTAACAGTAGTGCTACTCTCATAATCTGAACTCATCTACCAGTGTATAAGCTTTTCTCTTATTTGCCCAAGTTTCAGTGAGACTCAAGGATTAATCAGACTTATGCACATGAACCATAGTCAACACAGTGCCCCACTGATTCTAGAGAGAAGCTCTAGCACTTGCAGTGCAGCCTGGTGTGTGTGGGGGGTTGGTTTTTTTTTTTTGTGTGTGTATGTGTTTGTTTTTTTAACACACCTCATTTAGGCTTCTCACCCTGGGAAGTTGCAGATGATGTGGGAGGTGCTGTTGTGAGATACTACACGTAGCCTCAGTGTAGTATATCTAAACATGTGATTGTTTAGATATAAATCATGTATTTTTCCCATTTAATTTGCTTCTCCTCTCCCCACCCCTCCAGTTAGTTTGCTCAAATCTTTCTCTTGTTTCTGAGGTGAATGTTTGGACTCCTGTTTGCTGGCATAAAGACAATATTGTATTTGTGCTTCCATTGCTTCTCATGATGAATTACACTTTTCATGATATGCCACAGGAAATGAATGTTGGTTTATGGTTTTGTGATACATATAATCTGATCATTATTAATATGCATATCAGAGTTTATCACAAGCAAAAATGAAAACTATTTCTGCCACCCGTTTCTTATTAGTTGATAAGAAATTAAATGGATTTAAATATTACTTTGTAATTGGGCTTATACATGACTCTGTCACTTTAACTGTTGTATTTGGGGGCATCTCCCCAAATATATATATATATACTTAAAAACAAGAGAGCAGAAGCTGCAGGTTCTTCAGAAAGCATCATAGCTTCAGGAATAAGGAGTTATTCCCTATCAAATTAGCAAACTGACAAATACGTTAAAATCACTGCAATACATTTTTAGAAGCCGTTAAACATGGAAGCAACTTTTCTTGGAAGCTTCCAGTGTTTTGTAAACAGTGTCAGTGATGAAAATCCTCTCTACTATCATGCAGGAGCCAGTTTCAGAAGGACCAGTCCCTTGGGTCAGTAAAAGCAGCGTAACGTTTGTGGCAGAGCAGGTCTCTCATCATCCTCCAAGTAAGTTGGCAATAACTTTGCTAATAGAGATGGCATCTGGATAGGAGCGACAGTAAAGTCAGCTCTTGATTTAAATCTTGGATTTACATTTTCTCTCCAAATTTAAAAGTTGAAGGTTTTCTCTAGAAACTCTTTTTGTGAGAAACAAATTGCGAACTCTGTTGCCACATAAGTATGAGGCACTTCTTTGAGATACTTCCAGATGAGTGAATTTGGCAATAGTAGTATTAATGTCTTGTGCTGCTGTTTTTAATACCTTTTTCTTCAGTTTCAGCATTTTATGCAGAGTGTTTTAGCAAGAGGATACAGTTCAATGCTCACATATGGACCAAGTCAAAATTCTTAGGAATGTCTATTGGCGTTCATAACATAGGGCAAGGTATGTGTCTGTAAAGTTAACAATAGAAGAGAAATTTACATTCTGCAATTAGGGTTTTTGCAGAAATTATTTAAAGTCATCCTATTAAACATAAGGAATATTTGATTTTATGTAATTTGAGCTTATTTATCTAGGAATTGGTGATTCCTTCTGCATACTTTCTGTGCTGAAATAATTTAGGGCCCAGTTTTTCATGTAAACACAATTCTCCCTGCCTTCTCTAGAAGCTAGGCATTCTCAGCACCTAAATAAAGCTCTTCACCTTTCTTTTTTATGGTACCTGTTTCTAGTGAATTATTTCAGGAGATGATTATGAAAAGTTTTGTAGAGGTTTTGCTGGAGGTTTTTTAAATCTGTTTTTATTTTTCTTTGATAGGGTGTGTCACATGCCTAGATTATGATGAACACTATATTTTGACCTTTCCTAATGGTTATGGAAGGCAAGTAAATGTTTTGTTTGGTATTTTCATTTTTAATGCCTTGTAATATTTCATGCTTAATATTTATCAGTTAAAAGGTTATAAATTTATACATATATTTATAATTGCAGGTCTATTCTCACTGTGCCATGGATAGAACTTGGTGGAGAATGCAGTATTAATTGCTCAAAGACAGGTTATAATGCTTCCATCGTCTTCCACACAAAACCATTTTATGGAGGAAAGAAGCACAGAATTACAGCTGAAATTTTGTAAGCACGTTTCTTCAGTTAATTTCACTTTTTCTTTACTTAAATGCTGACTGTTCTTTCGAGACAGTCAGGGGTGTAAAATATGGAAGCAGCTGCACCCAATAACATAGCTCATGATTACCTGTCATGGGATGCCATTTTATAGCCAAGATTTGTGAGAGGAAACCTGCATAGGCCTGCATCCTACCTTGTCCTGCTCTAAAACATTCTTAGCTGACTACCAAAAGGAACTTAAATTTTCACTCCTGAATTACCCAAATTGTCTTCATCATTACCTTTCCTAAAAATAAAAATACAGAAGCAAGCATTGTAACACTGCTATTCATAGTGTGTCAATGGAAGTTCTGCTGCAGACTTTATTTATACCTGTGGTTTGGCTGATTTTGGTTAGACCCTGTGCACATGCCCAGAGCAGAGAATTCAGTGGACAGTCTCATCTTATTTAGAGATCTGCTGTAATGTCAGTAAGCGGATGCTGACAAAATGAGGTTTATAACTTGGTTTTAAATCACTTCTTGACACACGTTGGTAGCTGTCATTTGTGAACTAGTGTTTGTGTTTCCCAATAGTCTGGGGAAGAAGCTGAGTTTGTGAAACCTTTTTAAGCTTGAACTTACCACTCTAAATCTGTTTCAAAAGCCCTGTAACTAACTGGTTTCCTGAACTCTAAATGGAGATACAGCCCTAGGGCAAGACCTGTCTTCCTTACCCTGGAACAGCACTTCCTTTTAAGGTTCATCCAACTAACTCATGCAAAACTTCTCACTTGTAAACAGAACTCTCATCTCTTCTGTATTGGTGATGGCCATTTTAAGGGCTGATATAAAACACTGTACAGCAACTAGGATAAAGTTTTGATCCTTTAGGGTCTTTCAGTTACTGTAATACAACTGAGAAATGACTGTTTCTTTCTATTTAGTTCTCCTAATGACAAGAAACCCTTCTGCTCAATTGAAGGAGAATGGAATGGTGTCATGTATGCAAAATACACAACAGGGGTAAAGGAGCTTTTTTTTTTTCTTTTTTTTCCCTTTTCATCAGAAATGGAAGATTGTGCTTAAATTGGGTTGTTTTTTGTTTAGGTTTTGTTTGTTTCTTTTTTTAAACAAATGTTAATAGTTGGGAACTCCTATGAAGCTGCCCAAAGATCACAAGAATGCTGAATTTGGGATAAATGTCCTGAATTTACTTTGTTAATTTATTCTTAAGTTAACTTGATTTTTATAGCAAGAACAGAATCTAAAGAATGATGGGTTTTTATGTATTTCCTGACAACCAGTGTATTAAGAGTGTGAAGGTATATAAATTTTAAGTCTAGATAAAGAGCTGTATATATATATATTTTTTTTTTTTTAAATCTCACTCTCTAGGAGAATGCTGTCTTTATAGATACCAAGAAAATGCCTACAATTAAGAAGAAGGTAAGGAAATTGGAGGACCAAGACGACTTTGAGTCTCGCTGGTAAGAACTTTAGTTAAATGGGCAAATTAAGACTTTTTTTTAGTTAGACTCAAGTTGACAGTACACAGTTTGACCATTGGTACACTTAATCCATTCATTGCATGGACAAACTGTTCTTCATTAGCCTTTGCTGCAGGACAGAGCCAAGGTACAGGCAGGTTTGGGGCTTTAAAGGGGAAGAGGAGACCTGTAGTTCTTGGTTTCATCCTCATTGGGACCAAATGCTCCAGGAAAGTCCAGAGAGCTTCACTACAGCCTCCTCACTCCTAGAAATAGACAGTGCAGTTGTGGTTTAATGTATATTGGGTTTTTCCACCCTTTTGATAAAGTGAGACCTACCTTAATTCAAACAAATACTGATGACTAATAGCCAGTAGTATGTTTCTACAACCTTATAGCACTTTGCTTCTATAAAGCAGTCTCCATTCAAATTTCTTTTTTAAGCTTATGGAAAGATGTGACCTACAACTTAAAAATTAGAGACATTGATGCAGCCACAGCTGCAAAGCACGCGCTTGAAGAAAGACAAAGAGCTGAAGCCAGAGCCAGAAAGGAGAACGAGACCTCATGGGAAACAAGGGTGAGCTTTATTCAAACAGTGTAAATGCCCTCTAACCTGTAGCATTTGTTTCTTTCAAAATGAATCATGAAAGGCTTACATTGGATTATTCCCTTTCTTCTAGTTATTCCATGAAGATGGAGAATGCTGGGTTTATGACGAGCCACTATTGAAACGACTTGCTGCCAGTAAACATTAAGTGGGTTGTAAAACCAGAAAACATTCAAGCCTTGGCTTAGCAAAGTTTACATCTGATACCAAGACAGTCATCAGTTATCACGTACGTACCGTTTGGAGAACCTGACCCCTCCAACTACAGTGGTTCCTATCTCAGGGATACTGGACTTACTGATGCAGATAAGCAATTAAATGAAGCAAGAAACGTCTTGGCTGTGCAGTAACTTATATTGGACTCCGCTATACTGGTAGTGTATTCAGGCTTCAAAGGCAGGCTGTTGGAGCCTTGTTACTGATGCTTCTAAAGCATGGAGAATCTGGGCCGTGAAGCATATACACTTTGTATAACCACTGTGAAGGCCATGGCATTGGTATCAGTTGCATAATATTCCTGGGTCCTACATATTTAAAAAACAAGAAACAAAATGCAAGACGTCATTTAAATCTAGCTAACGTTTGCAATGTGTAAATATGAGGATTCCATTGATGGGACAATTTGTTAGAAAATGCTACGTAAATGTTATCTTCCACCTGTATGATAATCAAACCTTTTGGCATTTCAGTGTCTTGCCCAAAATAACTTTGTTATTTTGAGATTAAAATGTAACCACAGATAATTCTACTCAATGCATCTTAAAGCTTCATAAAATAGATTTTTCAAACTTCTCTTATGGACTTTTTATTTATTTCATAATAAACCTTTGCAGCAAGACTGTTTTTTCAGCTGAGTGATGATCAATTGTTTCATGTGAAATGTATTTGTATTATTTTTTTTTTCCTCACTGGAATCCTTGCAGCTAAACCTACTTCTTGAAGTAGTTAATGAACTAGCAAAAGGAGCAGAATTTGTAGCACCTACAGTAGAATTTTTCTGGAATCTACATCCAGCCTTGCTTCAGTAGAGATGCTTGCCAGCACTTTAGGAACCTTTGCATTTCTGTGCTTTTGCTCGAAGTTCAAGAAAGAATAGTCAAGTAAGTAGCTATATGTAGCAATCAAACTATTTTTCTTTCCACAGCTCAATCTAGCTTTTATTTGATTTCATCTCAATTTTGTCTATGTTGCACATACAGAAAAACTAAGAAAAAGCAGTGTGAGATTGAAGCCTTAGGCTTTTTTTCCCCCCTCCCACCCACTCTGTAACTCCTCCAGGAGAACTGCAGAATCCTTTCTCTGAGGAGCTGTGACTGCTATTAAGCAACTGCTACAGCACTGCAGGATTGATGCATAGGACAGTCTGAACAAAAAGGCGCAGCTCCCCCCTTCAGTCAGCCAGAGAGGAGAACAGGGCATCTTTCTGGTGGTGGGGAGAACTCTCCCTTTGCTCCAGCTAGAAGTCAGGGCTGTGCCTGCTCTTAATGAACTTGGGAGATTAATGAGAAAGGTTGGCTGGAAACTTACTTGAGGAAAGCTTCCTCAGTATCTGAACAGACATCTTCATCCCAGCTAAACACTACAGCCTTGTTCTAATAAAAATAAGTTTGTAATGTTTACATTGCCGCAAGCACCTGTATTACACATCACTGCAGGGCAAGACGTCATTTTTATTTTAATATTTTATGGTAAGGGAGAACATTCAGAGTTGATGTGTAAGCTTTGATGTCCTTGATGGAAGTAACATTAGTCATCAGAGAAGATGGGGGCAAGAAAATAAGATGAGGTATTTCACCAGATGAAGAATTCTGTACTTCTGAGACAGCTGTAACCTCTGAGTCCCCTTCATGTTTTCCATATCCAACCACCTGGAAAAAAGTTACCAAAAAAGAAATTTGGCTCTAACCTTCTGTAATTTGGATCTCATTTAATGTTCATCTGCCCTGACAATTAAATACGGATACTTAAATGCAATTCAAATGACAGCAATAATTAGAAATGTAGAAAATATGAAGAGGAATGTGGATAACCACCACATTAAAAGTTAGATTACAGAGATCTTCTACCACACGGTCACTGGGCTCTCTGAGGTTATCAAAGTTTGGCATTTCAAAGTTGGCAAGATGGAGCTGGCAGACACTCACGTGTACACTGAGCACTTTCTTCTTGTTGCTTCTGTGAGCTTGGAACCAGGTGACCAGGTCTGATTTTGTAACAGACTTCAGAGCTTCAATCTGAAACCCACAGGAACGAGGTTTAATTAGCACAGTGGTGATTCAAGTGATTTTAAAAATAAAAACGGTTTCTCTACAAACTATATCCCATTAGTAAAAGAACCTTTTTAAAATAGCATGTAGTTTTAGAATCAGCATGTTTCCAGTAGCATAACTCCCCCTAGTTATGCTTTGCATTTAAAACTGCTGCAAAAAGTGACATGTGAGTGTTCCATTTGTCATCACTTAACAATGAGGGACCACCAACCTCACGGGCAAGCCTGTCAAAGAGATACTGCTGTGTCACAACTTCATTCCAGTTCCTGTCTACTTCTTCTCCAAGATGGGAATCTTCACATTCTTTAAGTTTTATCAAAGCTGTAACCTACATTTGAAAAAGACAAAACAATTAGTTTCAAAGGGTTTAATGCTACCTTAATTTACCGTCACATTCACGGAAGTTCAAATAAAACTCACATTAACAAGGTAGTTCATTGCTTTCAAACTTAACTGTAAACGGCCAGAGAGCAAATGTTTAGAGACATTTGCAGAAGGGAGTAAGAAGCAGGATTCACAAGTGAGTCCTTTACCCAGAAAAAACTCAGAAATATGCCAGATACGCATAACCAAATCCTCCAGTTTAGGTGTCATTTAGCAGTTCAAGGCAGAACTTTTCAAGATCACGTTTTTACCTGGGTGTTAAAAGCATCTTCAGTTAAATGCTTGATTTTCTCTTCAAAGCAGGAAAGAAACTCCTCTATTTTTCTGTCAACCAATTCAGAACTAAAAGAGAGTTAAATAATTAATTAAATCAGGCAGGAAAAAGAAAAACAATACTGGGGGGTAAGGTAGCAGAACAGCCCTCAAATGATGAGGGAATGTTTGGGACAGGTTTGCTTCCTCTCTGTCCATGTTCCCCCCCCCCCCAAAAAAAAAACCCACACATCTGTGAACACCAACTTTCCTATCTCCCTGCTATCAGGGAGTAAAACCCATGCTCTGATTTTTAGCTATATTAAGTATTGTTCACACACAGGGACTTTAGATAACCAAGCAGCAAGAGGAGTTGCTGCTGTGATGCTGTCAGGAACCTAAGCTGTGGTATATCCAAGAGCAGCATGCATTAGAGTGTGCCGAAACAGGACCCCCAGCTGCAGTCCTGAGCTCTGCACAAAAATAGTTGTGGTCTATTGGATTAGGACGAAAAGAAAGCAGAACAACATGATATGATGGATTGTAAGGATTCTGAAACATTAAAACCTTTACAGGTGACACAGACCTCAGTAATGGAAGTATCATCCAAATGTAAAAATTAGAGGCAGCAGTACTCTGTGCTGATTAAACTTTCACTGACACAGTGTTATTCTTCATAAGTTGCATATTTTTCATATAACCCTTCAACTTTGGCAGGTCAAATACCTGTAGTTAGCCCTAGCTTTGAACAAAACCATACTATTGTTCTGTCTGCTGAAAGCGAGCCAGAAGAACAGCTACATAGGATTTACTTGGCAACAGATTGAGCTCCCCTAGCAGGATATCTTCAAAAGGGCAGTGGGATATTTTACTTAGTCATTGGATTACTTTTCCCTATTCAAGTAAGGACTGCTGCAGTTTTAAGAAGCTTAAGCCTATTGCTTTATTTAGGTGTTGGTTTTCAGTCACTACTCTTTTGACATTCCCTTTGGGCTCTCACATAACTCCCCTCATAGAATAAAAAATAAAACCCTCCACTGCCTGAAGCAGGTGTGAACTCTTAAATGTGAGCAGGTGCATAGAAAAGCTTAAGCAAAAGCAAACTGAAATCAGCTGTGACCTGATCAATAGAACAAGTAGAAGATTAAGTGAAACTCTCTCAGTCATAATTCTTCAGCTGGATGTTGTCTAAACACACCACTTAAAATATGACACAACATGGTCATATATTTAGTTTGATACCTCGCTATATCCCATGAGGCTCAGATGTTCAGTGCCTGAATACATGCAAGGGCCACTGGCACCTTGTTGAGCTTGACTTTTCTAAAACCAGTTGCCAAATTTCCTGTGCTGAAATCCTCCTTATTGAGACAACAGCAGCAACAGCTGCCATTTACAGAGATCCTTTACACAGCAAGGAACAGCCAGCCGATTCCTCAAGTCCCAGGCTGGCAGACCCACGAGACGCCTCGAGGTGGTCGGCATCAGCCAGTCCTGGCTGCGTGAGCTGCTGCCGGGAGGACGTGGCGGATACGGTGCAGTAAGGTGCACCCAGAAACGGGTGCTGGCAGCTCTGCGGCAACTCCTGCAGCCCAAGGCTGGGAGTGGTGATGAACATTGACCCCGGAGCACTTACTTGTATTTAGTTGCCTGGGTTGCTACTGTGACCGAGAAGCCAAGAATCCCAGAAGTATTCCTGCAGGTGGGGTATACGTGGTAGCTTGAAAAAAAAAAAAAACCAAAACAAAGAGAGGGACACAATAAAGTCATTCCACAAGCACAATTAAATTTTCATTTACAGGACAAGCTACAAGTTAAAATAAAAAGTTGGTACTTTAGAATAAAAAAATCTCAGATTATATAAATTCTCAATAGTCTTATTTCCTTTATTTCCTGCATCACTGCACTTCAGTGTTTTCTCAGTTTTAGGAAATCCTTTTAAGCTTGGCAGAGTATTTGTGTTCCGGCAAAATAAATCAGAGTGACAGACCTATAGCTGTGAAAAGCTTGTTCCAGTTCCCTGAGGTAGAAGGGTGCCTCTGAGGGAGGCTGCGACGCACCACAAAGCTGCTGTGAAAACAGCCCTGGGGAATGGGGAGCTGATTTAGGAAGTGGAAGGAACAACTTTAAGCTGAATAATTCTGAGTTAACATACTGGTAATAGATGCAATTCTTATAGGGCTCAAAAGCTTGTATTGATGGGTGCTCTTGGTTTTGATGTGTTTATGTTGCTGTTTCCATTACAATAATTCAGGAATTAGCCACTGTGCAGGAAGGGGTTTTCCAGAGTAAAAACACTAGGGAACAGCAAAAGCCAGTGCGTAGGAGCTGTCCTCCACAGTGAACTCACCCGAGGGTCTGCTTGGTTCTCAGGAAATCAAAGCAAGGCTCTTCCATGTGCATCTGAAACAGAGCACAAATGCGTTACAGCAGATGCGATGCTCCTCTGCAGCCACCCCTCAGGCTCCATACAGAAATGTGACCACATCATGTGAAAACAACCGAACTACTGCCTTTCCAACTGCACCCATGGAATTAAGAGAGGTCTCAGTCATCTGGGTTGGTAGCTAAGAGAACAGTCTTCCCTACTGTCCGTCACTGCAGCCCTTGGGGGATCCTGTCCCAAACACTCACAAGTTCCGAGTAAGCAATAGGTACATGCTCTCCCCTTTGTACCATTTAGCCCTGTGGTCTTATCTAAGCTCCAAGCACTGTGTTCAGGGAAGACACTGATGAGTTAGGAGACACAAACACTTACTTACCACAAGCAGCTCCATAAGGGTATATTCCCTTAGGTTCCTGGCACCTGACTAGAAAGAAAATGAAGAATTTAGGGTGATTTCATGGAGTTAAATGCTACAGTTCAGACCACAGTGACAGCTGTTGCACACACCTCAGCCTGGACTGCAGCACTAAATTACAACTGATAGCTGGAAAGTTCGTTTTCCCCAGTGGCCTCAATACGGCCTTCAGAAGAGAGGGGAAGGGCTCAACCCAGGACCATGAGATCAGCGGTGAGGACAGCAGGAAATCACTAAGGCACAAACCCAGCTACTCGCACTAGCATGGGCCGGGAGGGAAGATGCCGGTTTCAGGGAACCCCACATGCTGCGAGAGCCCACCTGGGTTTAGTCTGTTGGGCCCAGGGCGAGTGCTCACATGAGGTTTCAGGGCGTTCTCTGTAACATCCCTGTCCAGGGACTGCTCTCAAGACAGTGACATAAGTACAACTGGAGCACCAGCAGCAGCTAC
This sequence comes from Haliaeetus leucocephalus, assembly GCF_000737465.1. NCBI lineage: Eukaryota > Metazoa > Chordata > Aves > Accipitriformes > Accipitridae > Haliaeetus > Haliaeetus leucocephalus. Next base: position 4,859,057 of record NW_010973284.1, on the reverse strand, counting down.
CAGAGGGAAGAGGCCAGTACACACCAAGCTAACGTGTTACCTGGTAATAGACTGTCACTTCAGAGTTGGCATCACCTTTGTTGAGAGTTTTCACCTTACAGAGCAGATGCGTATTTGGCAAATCCACCACCCGGAACTGAACAGGGCAGGGATGGGCCAGAGGAGCGAACTGGAGCTTTCTGAAGGGAATACAGACAGCAAAGTGTCAAACACCCGCTCACACCTTAACCAAAACCAACATAACACCCAGGCATTTACACTTGGTCTGACATTATTTTCCCCTTCCCCAAACCAGAACAACATCCGCTTAAACTGCCATGAAGAACAGTCACCTCCCGCAAACACCGCCAGCGCTGTATCCAGGAGGGGAGAAGGGAATTTCTGCATCGCTCCCACCCTGATCCCTTCCTCCTGGAAAGAATCTTAACTTGATCATAGTTCCCACATCATGAGTGCTGCAAGAGTCAAGAGATACTCACTGAACAACATAATTCAGAAAATCCTTTGCTTCCTACGAGAGAAAGCATAAACGTTAAGTTTTATTTAGAAGAGAATTATTACCCCAATTCACAACCACACACCCCAGTGCATTGCTTGAGAAAGTGACCCCCCCAAGCAAAGAAGAGCCGAGCTCTGTTGTGCCACCTACGTCCCTGCCCCCTCGCCTTCTCCCACGTCCCTCCAGACACCTCTGCACCACGCTGCAAAGTGAAACAGAGTCTGCAGGCAGTTTCTTGCACTGTAACTTCTCCACAAAGAGAATGCGGAAGCCAGAGAAATAGCATCAGCCACCACAACAGCAAAGGGTGCACACAGGAGAGATAAGGCCCCCCCTCTTGTGCATGAAGTTGGAGCTCTGGGAAGGAGACTCTTGGGCTTAAGTGGAAGAAATGGGAGGAATTAATAGAAACAGCAAAACCAATGTAGGAGTGACAGGGTTGCACCTGCCACACTGTGAAAGCAGCTTAGATCACACAGAGGCTGCAGCAATAAAAGCATTTTGAAGGAAGGTTCTTAGCAAATCACGAGTAGATTCTCAGACCTCCTTCTGTTCCACAGCTCAGGAGGGGACAGCTGACATTACAAGAATCTGACCTCCCAAAGGACATCAGCACATTTTCTTTAGGAAGCTTTAAACAGTTTAAGGGCAAACACCACCAGCTAAGACAAACTTCTTGGCACAAATCATAATTGCAGGTTTCTCTCCCACAGACACTCAATGACATCAGATACATGGAGCTAAGCCCCATTACAATCCTATTTTAAAAAGCCTGACAGGACTATGTGTGACCTAGTCCCAGGGTAGAAGTCTTCAATGAATACTGCAGGTGTTTGACAAAACTGAAGATAACTGGACCTCAGTGAGGTTTGATCAAACCACGCAGGCAATCAAATTTCCAGGATAAGTTTACTTTGAGGGAAGCCTCCTCCTGTGGCACCACCGTGGAAATTTCTCCATATCAAATATATCAATGCACCAAACAATATAAAAACCAGTGGCAACAGGGTAAACAGGTTACAGGCATATTTCTACCACATTTTTCCCTCTCTGCAGTTTAAATCCAAATTCCTGGAAACTGCTGTTCAAACTGGCAACCATGGACTCCCCAGCGGCTTATCAGGACGAGCACTCCTGAGTTATTAGAGGTGACGCTGCCCTGTACCAGCGAGCCTCCAGATTGCCAGTACAGAAGAGGCAGTCAGCTGGCAGGTGAGTGCTGGAGTTGTGGCAACTGCATTAAAGCACATTTTAAGAACAAGTTGAACAAGTCAGCTGCTGAAGCTGTACTTACTCTGCTCGTGAAGTTTCCTTGTACAAGACCCTCTACAAAGAGCTGTGATTTGAAAGCCTTAACAAAGGACGAGAGAGACTCAATGGAAAGGCCGTTCATCAGCGTCTGGTATTTATCTATCATGGACCACCTGCCGTGTTCTAAAATCAGGAGACGCACATCCCTGCAATGCAAAAAACAAACCCACAGGCCATCAAGAGCTGTTTAATGTAAGAGATCCCATTTCTGACTCAGGATTGTACTGGAGACAGGGAAGATGGACCCCAGGAGCATTGCTGTGGGCTGACTCTGCCCTCCCTCAGCACCCGCTGCTGGCTACAGGTCACTTCAGAACAGCAGCTGCCTGGATGTCCAGTCTGACCCACATGTTCGATATGCTGGTTGCAGAGCTGCTTGAGCTCTCTAAGCTACAAGCAAACCCTGGAACAAGCCTCTGGGAGCACAGAGCAGCAATTCCCGAGCTCTTCAGCTCAACCTTGACGCTTGCTGTGCAGCCACTTTTGCCCTCCCCCAGAACTCACTTGGCCAGAGTCTCGGGTTTGATGAGGATGTTGAAGTACGTCTTCTTCAGCTGCTCTGTTATCATTTCAAAAACTGCTGGAGTAAAGCTGAAGTCAGACAAATAATCAATGATGAGCTGAAATAGAAGCTGTAACAAAAACAGTTTTAAGTCAGGGGGTTGTTTTGTTTTTTTAAAGAACCAATTTAAACCTAATCCTATATAATAATAAAAAAATCATCATTATTTGGTCAACATAAGAGATGTGCAGGGTTACTAAAGCACATCCCTCAGTTCTGTTAGATGTTCTTCACTAAACCATTCTATACCAAATTACAGTGAGTTTCAAAAGGACTGCATTTTCAGAAAGTGAATGAAGTAAGGTCAATATCTTAAATCAACAGGATTTTCCACATTCTATTGAAACAAACCTAGCCTGTAACTCCAACATTTCTGTATTAGATATTCCAGTTTTCCTTTTTACAGCTGACCAGCACGATGACATTGCAACACAGCAACATTCATGATTAAAAAAAGAATATTCAGACCATGCTATCTGCATCTCTGGCTTTTTCTGTTAACCCTCACATTAGTAAGTCTGACAGACAATTGACAGTCTTATTAAAGCTCCAGTCAAGCTCTTGCAATGAAAGTCTAAAGGAAGCTTGGCAATGCTCTCCTCTCCAATCACTACGTCCTCTCTGTTTGTGCTTGCCGTGTCTTACACGGCCAGCGTTTAGAGAATGGGAACAGGGATCCCCCAATCCTCGTTAAGTAAGCTCTTAGCAACCCAACAAAGAAAAACTGCACCCAAAATGAGTATGTTCAGAAGCTGTATCTCCAAAGTCAAATTGTAAACAAAACCTATTTTCAGACACACTTCTCCAGACAGCGTGCAAATAGCCTTAGCTTGTAGATGGAGAGGCTCTAACATTCTATATGGACAGAGGAGACTCATAGCTCTTTTTAAAGGAAAAGCTGTTAAAGTCTTAATGGAGATACAGTTATTAAATAAAGGAAGATTTATCTTAAGTCAGCCTAAGGACAGTAATGTAAGCTTGTGTAAGTGAATAGAACTACATCTTTATACACATAAGCACATGAAAAAGCATTTGCTGCATTACCCTGTACCTGAACAGAGACACAAATTTTCCAATTTAAAATACCCCATCTAAACATTGAAAGCTCCAGCCAGCTAGGCTCCAGCTGCTAGGACAAAAAGCACAGCAGCATGCGTAAAAGTATTTAGAAGATCAGCAGTACTTACAGGTAGTTTATGATTGAATCCTTTCACTCGAATGATTAATCCATGCTCTCCAGCTACTAGCTTGTATTCCAGCTGAGCGACGTCTGCTTCATAAGCTGGTTCACCAAGATTGTGGGAAAGGATGTTTACAAATGTATCAAACAAAACTATGCTGGATGGAGAAAAGGGCAGAGGGTTAAAAAGAAAGAAAAAAAGGATAGAATAGAAGAAAGATAAAAATCAGCCCAATGAGTTTGATGGTACACACGAGAAGTTCTCCAACAGAACCGAGTACTTGAATTAAACGAGATTCAAAAAGAAATTTTCAACAAACCCAGAAATACAGAATGCAAGTTTCCCTTTGTCCAGAAAGCACATGACACACTACTTAAAAATTATTTTTGACATCAACTGTTCTTTGCAATGAATAAGATTCCAGCTTCACATGACTTAAGACTTCTTCAAGGTAGGAATGCACATTGTAACATGCCAATGCTCAAAACATTGAGTAATCACAGAAAATGAGATATTACACTTTGTGTAAAGGAATGGGGGATGGATGGACTCAGTTATGCTGAAGACTTGAGTAATGAGATGATTATTTATCTATCAAGATTTAAAAAAATAAGCTAGAGCAAATCAGGCTACACAATGTGGAAATTGCAGTCTGTGCTTTCAGATTTTTGTTATTGCCTGACAAAGCCCTGATGGAAACAGATTTATAAAGGCTTTCCCAAAACATAAGTTGTGCAGGTCTCAGTAGGCTTATGATAAAAGCACTACGAAATTCGTTACAAATGGCAATGCTAGCCTAAGACTAGCAGAAGTGCAGCACGTGCAGAGCGGTAATCTTGAGGTCTGTCTAACAAATGATTTCTAAATGCTGCTGATAGTCTCTTCACCTGCTCCTACAGGCTCCCAAGTTGCTGGTTCAGGACATGCCTGTGGACTGCTCTTTTCAGGACTGACTCCTTCTCTAAGCACTTCCTCCTGGCATGTGCACTGCTGCTGTTATATTATTTTTTCCAAAACTTGCTCTCGGTAATAACACACCATGAAACTCCTATGCATCTCTTTGCTACAGTAATGTCCTGCTGCAGAACCACTCTTGCTGCTCTACAGATAAAACCATGAGGAAAGTGTAAGAACATGAGAAAGGGAAGCCTTATTCTATTCCAGTTTAAAATTAATCTCTTTTCATGGTTTTTCACTAGGTATGGCAATTTAGTTACTCTGCAAGATAAACATAAATAATATAATCCTCACTTCTCTGCAGACTGCTGTATCAATGGAGAAATCAGGTGGAATCGAACATAACCTGGTGGGGAAAAAAGAAACTTAAATGAGCAATTGTATAAAAAGTGACAGCTTTCTAAAGTCAAATAGATTTCCATCAGGTTGTTCTTTGGTCACAATTTGAGTCTAATGAAAATGGTCATTCAGCTAGAATGGTCAAGAATATATTTTTGCTTATATTGTCATCATCAAATGTCTTCTTTTTTTCACTCCAAAACCTTCCTTTAAAAATACCAAACATTAGAAAACACAGAGCTGTGCTTTGCAGAATACTAACTCACATGACGTGACCAAGACTAATAAAAAAAGAAAACTCCATGAAACATCTGTTTAACAGACACTAAAAATTGTGACATTCTGCTTGAAAGCAGCAATGTATTTTCCACATTTGTCTCCGATCCTGGCTATATTTTTTCTTTCTGTTGAAGAAACTATAGTCTTCTCTAATTAATGCATTCCTTTGTTCTCAAGCCCTTGTCTCAGTATCATATTCTGTCTGCCCAATTCTGTCCATAGTCAGACTTTCAGAAGTCAGTATATTTCAGTGATTCCACTTTTTAACCTGAGATATCTGCAGGGTTTCTTTCTTGCAAGGTAGTTTACCTGCTTCTCTTTTATTATAGCTAATAAACATATCAAAAGGACCATGGAAGAGCTGACAGTAAACACTGAGTTTAAATGGTGAACACTATCACGGTTTATTTGCCTTCTAATAAATTCCAGCTGGTAAAAACAGGGACTTCCTATTCTTTGGAAAGCCCTAAGGCATTTACCTTTTGGGATTTTGAATTTATCATCCTTCCTGTACCAGAGACAGCCTTGTTGTGTGCTTAGTGTTTTGACTGGATATTCTGTCTCAGGGCAGTCAGCAACTTTCAAAGCAAAGTCAGTGGCTAACAAAAAGAAAAGCCAAACCAAAACCAGAAGTTAGTGGGTTTCACAGACACAGCCAGGCTACATGCACAAAAGTCTTCAAAATAATCAACAAAATACATTTTTTTCCCCTCCTAGTTTGTTAAATTATATATGATAATGCTTTTCTGGACCCAAAGAACATTTATTTTTCAGTTCCACACCAGAACAGTGGCTCTGAAGCAGTGCAGAAATGTGAAGTTGCATTCCATCCAGGATACAAGTTATGGGTTTATTTTCATTTGTTTTGGCAACAAAGCCAGATGGTGCTTAGATACTTTCAAAAACAGCAGGATTAAGCAAATAAAATTGCTCTTCTGTGGCGTCCAGAGCCCTGTGTTAACTCTCACTGATTGTGTGAGACCTGGTCTGTTATGGCTATATGATCTGTAAGTTTACACCTTAGAAAAACTCAGTTCTCAAGCTTAAAAATAAAAGAATAGTAAATAAAATTAAGGTGAACAGAGCTCTCACATTTTTTAATTTGCAAAACCAGGTTGATGTTCAGATGGAAAGATTCTGAAGATTCTTTCTAAACCACAGCAAATTTTCAAATAAATTATTGGGGGAAGATTTCACTCATCCTCAGGCGCCTTACCTATGTATTTGTTTTCTTCTGGAAGGTGTAAATCCTGATTTAACTCAAAGTCACTGGCCCATAAATCACTCCAGTACTTGTCGATATCTATTAAAAAACATGAAATGCATTTAGTGCAATAGAAGGGTAATGCTGTCCTATTTCCTAGGTCAGTCATCTCATTTCTTAGCTATCTCCATGAAGATTTGCAGTACAATAGGAGTTTCTTAATGTCACCTGGTTCATCATGACTCTTTCTAAATCCCTTCCTAGGAACTCCGCTGGAGCAGGACTGAAGCAGTCCTATTAAAAAGTAAATCAAGCCTGCCTGCATTAGTAATCCAGCTACCAACACACCTATCCTTCATTGTTTGTGTTCTTTTCCCTGTTCAGGACTTGAATGGCAGCCAAGTAGAGGGCTCGCGGGGATCCCTGCCTCCTAAAACAATGGTAAACTAGGGAGTGGGAATCAACTGATACCAAAGAAAGAAGAACAATTATTGAGTAGGACAGAGTATTTGACTAATAATGAGGTCAGTAAAGCACCAAGGATTAATTTCCCTACTTCCGTGTGGTTGTATTTTGTGTTGTCACCCTTTTAATCTCTCTAATGCACAAATCAGACATTCCCTAAGTTTCTGCCATTGATTTACCTTCCACGCTGTATTGCGTTCCAAACCACCTTTCTTTTAGATGACACTGGCCTTCATTGGCAGCAGACAGCAAAACGAGGTTGGCTCTCTGAGGACTGAGCTGGTTAAGGGCATCAGCAATGATCTACAAGTTCAAGACAATATTTCAGTTCAAATGCAACTCTGGCTCTGCCTGATCCAGCAAAGACTTTTTAGTCTGAACATACAAAGAACAAGACATAACCAGCTTACAAAATAGGAGATTTGCTTTCTGAGTATAAAAAGAGTGATTCAATTAATACAAAATCTGTGCCTGTATTATGCCTAATTACATGCCTATCTATGTGCCTACATTTTTAGCATGCCTATACTTTCCTTACATCGAAACATGTAATCAGAATTCAAAGAATATTTACCTCAGGCTTGTATTCAAACAAGAGCTGGTCTCCTGTCAGAAAATCCTCCTTCTGAAACAACTGCATGTTCTCACAAAGGCTTTCCACATAGTCAACTGGATCTGTCTATAAGCAAATAGATAAAGCTGTTTTTCACATAATCAGAAAACTAAAATATCAATGTTCTGAGAAAAGATTGACTGGTCAGGTATGTTGAGCATGAGTTGCATGCTCTGCTTGTTACAGCATTTAGTTTTGGTTATTAAACTACATACATTTCATAACCATATCTAATGCTCAGGACTCCTCTGAGAATCCCGAAATATCAGACATCATCTTTATAGAAGAAATGGCCTTGAGGATGCATTTACAGTCATTAAACCTACTAGGTTAAAGACCCAGTAGAATGCACTCCTTGCCTCCAGGGAACACCAGCAGTTGCACAATTCAAGATTTAAAGTGATCTGGAAGCTGGAAGGAGCAAGCTGAGGAACTGCTGCTGCTGTATGAGTATCTCTGATTCTGCTCCTAAGTTCTCTGCCATGATGTGCAGCGTGAGGAGGATGAGATTCTCCTACTTGAACATGAAAGTATAGATTGCCTTTTAATTGTGTAAGACTGCCTAGTGGAGAGCTTCTTGCTAAGTGCTATTTGGTTTTTTTGAGCCAGCATCATACTGTACAGATCCTGGGTCCAGATACAGACCACACTTTGCCTGAAAAGAGGAGAGTTCAACACATCTGTGTCTTATAAATGTAGTGGAAAACATGACCAAGAATTTCTTAAGATACTACATCTGTGGAAACATTAAACTTCTCTTGGGGCACATAACAGCTTATCCCAAAACCATGCCTCTGTAACCATTATTTTTTAGGATGGCCACATACCAACTCTTTCCATCGACTAGAAGAGTGGCATGCCAAAGCTAAGTCAATCATCTGTCCCTAAGATGCACAACCCTGTCACAAAAGCACAGCACAAAAGCTTTCTGAGTTAAATCCCTGCACTGTCAGTAATCAAAATCAACTGGCCAAAAAGGCAGGACTCTTAACAGTGGTTATTTCCCCATTGTAAACTCAGGTGTTTTCTATCCCTACCTGGCTTGATACTGGGAAGTACATAGTCTGTTAGAGCAGTAACAGTTTTGGAGAACATAAAATTCTACCCAGGAGTACTAAAAAGAACCAAGACAAGCAATAAGAACCTTTCAGGACTAAATAGCTTCATTTTGATGAAAAAGTCATACTTCCAATTGGACAACCTCTGTTGGCAATGATTAAAGACAGATTCATAAAACTGTATGTAGCACAACAGATATTCATTCCTGCTATGTCCAATATACTAAATAGCCATCCTTCATAGATTTTTAGTTCTTCTCTACTGTTCAGGGGAAAGCTTTTGTTAAGACAGTCTGTTGTAATTTTGTAGTAGTTGAACTTCACTAACAAACTCATAAAAGTTGTATTCCACTAAAAAAACCACCATGCAACATTTAAAAAACGCACTTGTAAATCAGCATAAACTTGTTCCTACCAAAGAAATCCAGCGCTCTGTTACCTATCACTTGGGGTTGTTGGCAGCAGTCCTTGCTGTATCACTTGCAAATACCACTTCTGTTATTCAAAGGCCACTCAAGACACTCAATATCCTCCATATGCTATTTTGAAGGCAGAGCTACAGATGCAAGCATTTGCTAAAAATGCTATTTTTAACATCCTGATGCTCCCAGCAGACAGGCAGGTCTTAAGAACATCCAAAAATACTTGGAGCAGCTGGAACGAAAAACCCCTCCACTTTCAATATTTCCTTTTTTTTTTTTACCTCCTTCCTGCATCTGTGTACATTAAAGAAACCAATAAACTTCAGTGATGCTTTCAAGCCATATATGTAGTATATGCATCTGTTTTCCCAAAAGGAAATTGTAGTGCCATTCAAAAAAAAAAAAAAACCAAACAAAAAACCAAGTTACCTAATAAGAAACGGAACATGGCTAAATGTAGTGAGAGTAAGAAAGTCAGCAAAGCGAGGCTTCTCAAATTATCTAAATTGTGTTTCCTTCTTTATCTTTAATAAAAACAAGTAAGATTTTTTGCTAACTGCTATTTCAGTAAACCAAGGAAGACTTGACACAAACCCACATTTAACTGTGCAGACAAGGGGGTCGTTAGCATCTTCGCCTTTGTGAGGCCAGGTCACCAGCAAGCAACACATTTCACACAACACTGTTATTCTATCCCCAGAAATCAGCAGTGCCAAAACAGCTTAAAAAAAGTGAAATTAGGCAAAACTTCTGGAAAGTTCCAAACAATTTGCAGAGCGCTATTAATGAGCACAGAACTTCACACGCAAGGGCCTAACGATTAAAACTGAGAAAGAGCCTACCTACCAGGTAGAGAACAAAAAAAGTAACATTAAATTCTGTTAAGGTAAAAGTCACAATATTTCTCTGCCTAGAATACAAATTCTTTCAGCAAAATACAGCCTCATTAAGTGCATAATCTGTTTCTGGTTGAATAGAACTTTGAAAATGTATTCCAAAATTAAAAAGAAATTGGTTTTATGTTTTACCTATATCAACACAAAACAGTGGATGAATACCTGTTCCTGGTAGTGAAATTCATTAGCTTCAATCTTCTGGATTTCTTCCCATATTCTGTAAAGGAGGGAGACGAGAATAAAAGTGAATTTCCTCCATTATTCCACAACATTTATCAGGAATCTGAAAAAAAGCAATCTTCTAGGAAAGGCATCAAGGGTGAGTTCAGTGATTCATTCAGGTACAAGATATAGAAGCCAGTATTATTCGTGCTTCCCTTCCATCCAAGAGGGCACTTCTCAATTGGCAGAAAGTTCTGCTATTTTCCACAGTGGAAGACTTAACTACTAAGAGTCAAAATCTGATACCAAATTAACACAAAGGCTAACACCAGAACACCACAGTCCTAACTTCCACAGATTTGCCTCAAGATATTTATTTAAATAAAGGCAAAAGTGCACCTTACATCTACACTAGTTCAGTTTATTAAAATTAGAAATTCAATCACAATAAATCAGACTAAACTACAAAGAAACAAGTATAAACATTTAGCAAATTAATGTTTAAACTTTTTTAACTGATACGTTCCCCACATAGACAAGCTTTACTACTGACTCACCGTTTATGCTCTAGTAACCCCACAAAAATTGCAAACACTACAAATAAAAGGCTAATGGAGAAGGACAATCTCGCAAATATCTGATGTAGTGGCAAACACTTGCCTTTTATCTGGCCCTCTTTTCTGCAGCATCTTCACATACTGAAATACAACATGGGCCACCTGCAGACAGAAAGGAACAGATTAATTCTTCCAATTATCAGGAAAAGGGTAAGAAAAATCAAGTTGCCGTTAACCATACCTCATAGAAGTGCTTGTAACCTTCATCAGTCAAAGTCACAGAAATGCTGAAGATGGAGTAAGTGGAGTTCTGTTCAAACCCTGTCTCACCATTTCCTCCATATAATGCAAGAGCCCAAAATCTATGGAAGAGTTAAAGGCACTTATTAATTACTCATTTCAGCTTTATTGGACCTTAGTTACAATCAGCATTATCATAGCTTTACTTCAATGGCTTTCAAATTCTTTACAGATTACACAAAGCTTTTCCAACATAAAGATGTGAATCTCAGGATAACACAATTTAAGAAAAACAGTGAAAAAGCTAAGTTACCTTTGGGACTTCTCTTAAAGATCACAGATACTGCTGATCCATGGATCACAAACCAGAAACCACTTATTTCTTACTTGGGTCTATCAAAAGTTTAAAGAATATCACTACAAAATGCTGATACAAAAAAAGCAGACTTGGCCCGCTTTTTTATATATATATATATAAAATACATACATACAAAATAGAGTTTGCCTTTATTTTAATCATAGGAAAGCATTTAATTACTATGCTTAAAAAATACATACTTTTTTCTAAGAAAAGAAAGAACGCTGCCTTTGCCTTCATGTCCCACCAACCAGGAAATATAATGAAGTGGCTTCACTCTAAAAGAAAATTTTAAGGAGATTAAATGCCAGGGGGTAATATGTTTCATAGAAAAAATTCAATCACTAGACAAACGATTAAAATACACATTGTCTGTTTCTTCATGGCAAGTTTTGCATTTTCAGGCAGCATTAGGATAATAAGCTAAGAATGTGGGAGTTCAGAACATAATGACTGATCTGAGTCAGTGAGGAATGACTTTAAATCAGTTGTGTACCAATTCCACTCAATTTATAAAAGGAACCATATCTGCATCACTTTAATTCATTTAAAAGACATTCCCCTAGCTGAATCAAAGTAATGTGAAACACAAATAAATGAGATTCTTTGGCTTGTTGTGGAAGTCAATAAATTATTCACAACATAAACACAGTACAAGTAAAATGCAGCACCACTGTACCTGTAATACTGTTCTTGTGGTGGAAGTGCCCAGGTGATACTCAGTGAATGAACTTTCCTGATTGGAACAACTGAACACAAATAAATTTACTGAATATAAATATACATGATTAGACATAGATAAGAAATTTTACATAATGCAGAAAGAATGGTTACAAGTTATTCAGAACCACACAGAATTATTCTACAAAGTACCTGGATCACACAGAGAAAATACGAAGCTAGGCATTCAAAACATTTAAACAAATCTACTTATAGAATCAAGAATCATAGAATCATTTAGGTTGGAAAGAACCTTTAAGATCATCAAGTCCAACCACTAACCTAACACTGCCAAGTCCACCACTAACCCATGTCCCTAAGCACCACATCTACACGTCTTTTAAACACCTCCAGGGATGGTGACTCAACTACTTCCCTGGGCAGCCTGTTCCAATGCCTGACAACCCCTTCAGTAAAGAAATTTTCCTAATATCCAATCTAAACCACCCCTGCCGCAACTTCAGGCTGTTTCCTCTTGTCTTATCTCCAGCCACCTGACAGAAGAGACCAACACTCACCTCACTACAACCTCCTTCAGGTAGTTGTAGAGAGCGATAAGGTCCCCCCTCAGCCTCCTTTTCTCCAGACTAAACAGCCCCAGCTCCCTCAGCCGCTCCTCATAAGACTTGTGCTCCAGGCCCTTCACCAACTGGTTGCCCTTCTCTGAACATGCTCCAGCACCTCAATGTCTTTCCTGTAGTGAGGGGCCCAAAACTGAACACAGGACTCGAGGTGCGGCCTCACCAGTGCCCAGTACAGGGGAACAATCACCTCCCTGCTCCTGCTGGCCACGCTATTTCTGACACAGGCCAGGATGCCGTTGGCCTTCTTGGCCACCTGGGCACACTGCTGGCTCATGTTCAGCCGGCTGTTGACCAACACCCCCCAGGTCCTTTTCTGCTGGGCAGCTTTCCAGGCACTCTTCCCCAAGCCTGTAGCGCTGCATGGGGTTGTTGTGACCCAAGTGCAGGACCTGGTACTTGGCCTTGTAGAACCTCATACAATTGGCTTTGTCCTGTTGATCCAGCCTGCCCAGATCCCTCTGTAGAGCCTTCCTACCCTCCAGCAGATCAACCCTCCTGCCCAGCTTGGTGTCATTGTTTTACTTACCTTTGTAAAGCTTGTGAAATTCTGGTGTGTCAAAAGGCTGAGTCAGATGGCCAAAGCTGGGTTTGGGTAAACCACTTAAAAGCAAAATTAAAGTGTGATGTTACTGGCAAGGATTCAAGGCTACATGGAGATAATCACAAGACGTAAGCATCCATAGCTCTGATGTGACAGAGGCAGTACACCAGACAACCAGTAAATGGCCTTTAAAGAGTGCAGCCCAGGATCCACCCAGCCCAAAGTGGAAGGCAACCTGGCTGGCATTCACTTGCACTCTGCCCACACAACAGAGTAATTACCCAAGATTTAGATATCCCATCAACTCCTCCCTCTCCTTCCGTCCAAGGTGGTAACAATAAAAAGCTTGCTTCCATAACAGGGGAAAGGAAAGCCAAGCACAGTAAACAACTTCCTGAGTTGGCCCTGGATTCACAGAATCCTGATGGATTGTCTTGTGGCAAAGGAGGAACGAGAAGGACAGGAGTCGGGAGAGACAAACATTTCTCTGTATGGCATTAGACTTTCACAAGCGCACTTCCACGCACCACAGAAATAAACATCTTGCAAAAGTAGAAAATGAAAGGGGAAGTAAAATGCTTTTCAAGTTAGTACAGCTTTTGCAGAACTCCCTTTTTAGACAACACATTGGAGTGAATTATTAAAAAAAAGATCAAATTCTAACTAGTTGCCACCCTAAGGATGACACTTAAATTCAAGATATGGTCCTAATTAATTTTGCTGCTAATTATTTTTGACACAAAGCAAAGATAAGCAATGTAAAATGATAATCTTAGGTGTGAATGACTTGTCATAAAATCAAGGTATCACCACATATTAAGCAAATACTGCTGCAAGTTAGCACCACACAGGTCGCAGGCTAAATAATTGTTATGCATAAACAAAGTCTTCCTGAAACAATTAATGCCAGTCTTTAATTTCCAAAGTTGCCCTTTTTTTTCTGGATAAGGATGTTAATTAACAAATGTTAATTTTCTTAGTTTCTCCAGTAAGGGAGTATTTTTTTTAAAAACATCATTTTAAGAACAGATAATTTTATCATTTGTAATGCCTTCATGCATCAAAAGAATCTTACTTATTTGGGATCTCAGAGAAGATTTCTGTCACCCACTTTTCCAAAGTATCCAGTGTTTCTAATAAGGAGAAAAAAAAAGAAAGCCAGAAATGCAATTTCCTGAAAATCTAAGACAAATTCTTTATCTTATCTCACCAGTGCAGTTATTTTAAAGAGGCTGCAAGTCAGTATATTTTTAAATTGCAAAGTTCTAAATTATAAGCTTCAAAGCTGTTGGTTTGAGCCAATTCTTAATATTCACTGAACTAGAACTTTGGTCATAGCTCTGGTTTGTATATAGTGCCAAAATCTCAGGTTGATACAACTGGGATTTAAAGTTCAGTAGTATCTGGTGTTACTGTAAAAAGGAATTACTGACTTAGGTATCTACAAAATCACGAGTACTTGCTAGACTCATTCCATCACTTCATGTCCAGAATATACATGCCAGTTTTCACACCCAAATGCAGTCCTGCAGTGCTAAGAATTCCTTCTCCCCTTCCTCTTGTCTAAAGGAAATGTGTCAAGAACCAGAAGTTTAAGGGTTTTTTTTAAATGACCAATTGGAAATTGCTTGTTTAAGCAAGCATTCTGAATTCCCAAAGTGATGCTGTATATGCTAAACAGCAACAACAAAAAAGGTGGGATGGGTGGGGGGAAGACTCACCGTTTCCTTTGTTTTAAGAGAGACAGAAATACAAAGTTGACCTGGCTGGCTATCAGTTACCATGATTTTCTTCCCAATCACCAGAAGAAACATTACTACCTAAGTGATTATTCAAGAGGCCTTCAATGCCCTAAGTAGTTTACAGACTAGACAGAAAAGCATGGGAGAAGAAAATAATTACCACCTCTATTATTACCATCTCCATTTTACAGATGGGAATTGCAATCAGTTTTAGCATTCAGTAAAACCCCTATGCACAAACCTAACTTGAATACATACAACTCTTTATTTTCAGCACAGGTTTCTACTCTACTACATGCTTAATTTCTAAGAATTTTCTTTCTTTTATTCTCAGCAGAAACAACCCATAGTTCTGAAGTTCTTTGCTGAAATGAAACTCAATTCCATTTGCATAGAATTTTTCGGTCTACAGGGAAAAAAAAAAAACCTTAGAATCTCTATTCTTCCTAGAGAAATGTGTTTTATTTTAAGACCTCTTTTGAAAGAGCCCCAAACAGAACAAGACAACTGGGAGACCCAGTCTCAGTCTCCCCATCTTTTTCTGTGGAGGTTCACTGTTGATGGCAGAGAAGCCAGCAGCATTAAGTCATTTAAGTGGTCTGACTCTACATTCCTACAAGATTCTTTTTTAACTGTATCTTTGAGATTTTATCTTCTGTGTTAATCTGGAACCTATTCAACAGTTTAGTTAAAAGTTTCTCAAGAAATGGCAGGATGACAATAACACAGCACAATTGCTCAGGTCTTGTTTCATTTAGAAACCAGGCTAAAATCTACATATAAATACCTCCTGCAGGACTGGACAATCCACTAAAATGGCTTGGGCTACAGCTGAACTGGTGCCAAAAGCACTACACCAAGGGCTGCAATGAGCCTGTTTCTAAGGAACAACTGACATTACCTTTAGATTGGACAACTAAAGTCATATAGTGAGCAGAGTAATGGCGCTGCCAGAATTCCCTCAGTCTCGTGTAGGTATCGATATTATTCATTTTAGGCTCATGTTTGAGTGTATCCGCATTACCTGTAAACATTAAAAGGTGGTTAGTTATCTAGACACTGGTTACGTCAACACCAGATATACAGAGAATTTCTTTTCCTCCCCTGGCACTGAGTCTACATGGTAAGCACGTTAAAAATATCCAATAGAAATTTGGAGTTAAAGGAATGTTAACTGAAATTTAAGATCTTCCAATTTCTAGTTCCTATTATAAGGACAGTTGATATTTCTATGACAAGGGAGGACAGAGTCCTCCGGCATTATGTGTTGCCAGCTATTCACTCACCAATGGAACTTGCAGAATGGGGTGGGAAAAAGACAGGAAAATATGATGTTCAGTATATGTCACTACAGAACTTTATAAAAATTATCTACATTTCAAAGCTGGCTAACTCTATTACCCATCACACTGCAACTCACACACTCCAGCACCACAAGGGCGAGGGAGCTAGGACTCTGTTGTCCAGGAAGGGAAGGACAAAATTTCCCTTCTGCTCCACTCACACGGCTGTAAAGGTCTACTTCTGCAAGTTCAACAGTAAATTACTTACTTTGAAAAGCCTCTTAGACACAAATCCAGAAATACTTTATTTTTCGAGGAAATTTTATAGCCAAAAACAAGCTTAAGTAAGACAGAGATGACTCAGAGCGCACCCTTTACATTAACAGAAATTTACATGATTATATGCCTAGGGCAACCCAGCTTTAACATCAGCAAAAAGCAGTACCAGAATGAAAAGTATCTTAAGAAGCAGACAGCTGCTTTTATTCCCAAACATATTACTGTAAAATGAGTAGTTGCTTTAATACTTCTGAGCAAGACTAGTGTTTGCAGTGATAAGATAGCTCATGTTAATGCATCTTTTAAGTGATTAAAAGTTTAAGAATTATCACTGCTTTATAACATAAATTTGGAACTTACCCCAAAAAAATTTCTTCATGGGATGTCCAGGCCTGGCAAGACTCCCAAATAGCATCTCCTTTCTGTTTGCATCAGAGGGTCTTGCTAGCTGATACTCTGTTAATTTAAAGAATTTGCAGTGGCATGCATCAAAATTTCAGGTCATGTTCCCACAAAATAAAACAAAGCAACAACCCCAACCAAACTGAAAAGGAGACACACCACACAGATGCAGCGTGGAATGAAGTATGATGAAATAGTGAAATAGGATAAGAAACAGGACTTGCTAGCAGTAATAAATATAAGTCAAGAGAAGAGGAAAACATAGCTCATTGCTGAGAAGTAAAGAAAGGGATAAGGAGGGGAAGCATGTAAAGTCCCAACCTGTCCTGTCCGAATGCTCTCAATCTGTTAAATTTAATGGGAACACAAGACCATCAATATTCTACAAGGTCAGGCCCTGCAGAAAGGGCCAGAGAACAATTACAAACCCGCTTCTCCCATATATCACACAGAATAACTTCTAGCCTAATAACGAAATAAGAAACTGAAAGCTGAGCAAGATAGTTTCCAAAAATGCAGTTTCACAATCAGTTTATACTAATCTAAGTATGGGATTCTGCCAAAATCAAGAATTCACCCTCCTGAACTGTATTTTCCTGTTCCCGTTTGTTCTGGTAATAAGAAACATGCACGGCAGAGCTGTAAACTAATTCTTTTGGCTGGGTTATTCTGCACTCAGTTCATCAAGCTGACATAATTTACAGGCAGTGCATTACTACAGTGTCAATACAAGGGAAGGAGTGGATCTGCATGGTGAAGACAGTGCAAGTGAAGGCATAAATTGGTTTAAACTGTTGAAGAACCACACCTTAACTCAAAGACAGGTCCTTGTTTATATTGACACTTATCTAAATTCAAAGATCAAATTGCCCATTTTTCCTTGTCAGAAGACAGATGAAGACAACAAATTGGAATAAATATTTGAACCAGTTGGTATATCTGCAAATAACAGTTTTTTCCTAAAACAGTGAAGTTTTATAGGCAGTCCGAAGGTATTCATTACATATTAGAAAATCAAGTGAACGCTCCACTCGCTTCTACACCTGGTTAAATTTCCTTCTGTGAAGCGACTTTGTAGTTTTTAAGGCGTTAGAATAAGGAGACAAGTACAATCACCTCAACTTATTGTATTGACTCCACATAGGACTGGTGAGAGCACTGGGACTATGCTGGAGTTATAGACATGCTGTCCACTGAAAAGCATCCACATGCTCATGTAACTGCCCTACCAGTTACTGACAAACCACTTAAAATTATTAATTTCTAATTCAAGAAATGAGACGGTAAACTCTCACAGTGATGGCACTACATTCAGTCTTCTTCCTCCTCTAACAGCCACTGATACCCATCAAACTTAAATTGAAGAGTTTAATCTCTCTGTCAAGTTAGGTGAACTTGACTGAAGTGCTCAGAAGGGTAGTCCAAAATGGAAACCAATTAACAGTGTTACAAAATAGGTTTTGTTTCTTTAGGAAGATGGGCTAAACACACAGGGAAAGATACTCTTACTTACCACTGTCTACAGCCTCCACTTCTCGGTCTATTGCATCCCTGATCATTAGCGGGTGAATAAAGAATTGTGCCCACCTATGAAACAGAAAAATTCATATACTTTTCTTCAGTGCCTATTAAGCTACAGAAAAAAACTAGCAATTAAACCCAACATCTACTATTTTAGTTTATAAAGTTGCTTGTCTTACTACAAATTATGTAATTCTTGACTATACTGTCTTATGGAAAGAAAAAAGCCAGTTTTGTGATACCATCAAAAACTAAAGGGCAGCGCTTCCCTGCTCCATAGAGTGGGAATGAATCAGTTGGATACAGTAGGATATGGCACTAATGGGTGCAGGATTATCTGCCTCTACATCCTAAGAATGATCATGCCAGATCAGACAAGTGATCCATCTAGTCTGGTACCTGGCTCTAACAACAACCAGTATCAGATGCTTCAGAGGAAATCCTCGGTTGTTCATTAGGAACAACAAGAACATAGGGAAAGTTTCTTCCTAGGTCCAGGCAACAAATTGTTGATTTATGTCCTGAAACATAAGTTTTTATATCCATTACAATTTTACTATCTACTATAAAAGTCAGTGTTGTTATCCAGATACATCTCTTCTCCTGTACCCATAAAGAGCAGAGCCATGGAAAGGGACAGATCTACAATGAATGGAGACTCTGCAGAAGGCTGCCAGAGAATCTAATATTTCTATTTTATTTGTTGAGTTTTTTTAATGATGCACTGAACTGGCTGAAGCAAAAGGTTAGCAGTAATACATTGCTGATGTAGTTCTACGGCTACAGGACCCATTAAGCTAGAGACAACTTGTCCTGGTTTCAGCTGGGATAGAGTTAACTTCCTTCCTAGTAGCTGGTATAGTGTTATGTTTTGCATTGAGTATGAGAATAATGTTGATAACACAGTGATGTCTTCAGTTGTTGCTAAGTAGTATTTAGACTAAATCAAGGATTTTTCAGGTTCTCATGCCCAGCCAGCAAGAAGGCTGGAGGGGCACAAGAAGTTGGGAGGACACACAGCCAGGACAGCTGACCCAAACTGGCCAAAGGGATATTCCATACCATGTGATGTTATGCCCAGTATATAAACTGGGGGGAGTAGGGCTGGGAGGGATCACCACTCAGGAACTAACTGGGCGTCCGTTGGCAGGTGGTGAGCAATTACATTGTGCATCACTTGTTTTGTATATTCCAACTCTTTTATTATTACTGTCATTTTATTATCGTTATTATTACCATTATGAATTTCTTCCTTTCTGTTCTACTAAACTGTTCTTATCTCAACCCACAAGTTTTACTTTTTTCCCCAATTTGCTCCCCCATTCCCCTGGGTGGTGGGGAGTGAGTGAGCAGCTGCGTGGTGCCTAGTTGCTGGCTGGGGTTAAACCACAACACTATTAAAAGGTGATGGTTTTCAATTTCTTTAGATCCACAAGTGCTTGAATGAGCAGAAATCATCAGCAGCACCCATCTACCTTCTTTGTATGTGATGCTGTTCTACAGAACTCCTAATTTCTGTGCTTCCCCTCCACTAAGTGAGCTGTTGTGACAGACCGCAATTATATTTTTTGATTCTTTCACACTTCGAAACATCTAAAAAAGCTGGACCAATCTGCAACTGAAAGCTGAATTTAGCCCAGTAAAGTAAAATTTAGGCAATACTTGGTAAAACGTGCAAATGCTTGTTCTCGGCATCATCACAGGAGTGTATTTTGATCAAAGTAAGTTTGCAGTGGAGTCTACTCTCCTCCTGAGATATTTTACAGCATCAAGAATACACAGCTGCCATGCCCCCATGAATGAGTAATTTCCTCCACCCATGCCAACAGGTGGAGCTCTGTTGTCCCAACATATCCCACAGCACAAAACAGCAAGTGAAATACTTTCTGGCAAAAGATAGAGACTTATCTGAATAACCTGGCTTGGGTTACATGTATCCTTTTGAGGCACACATTGTACCATAACTTTTAAGGCTGCCCTCCCACCCACCATGATGGATTAGATTTGGAGACTAAAGAAAATTTAGAAAAAACACTAACTATCAGGACAGATATTTCAAAGGATGACTCACTGAGACTCTCAGAGCACTTCCCCTCTGAACAGTTGTCACATTGCGTAAGATTTCTCCTGTCATCGAAGCCACTAGTTTAAGTGTGCTAAAACAATCAAAAAGCTACGTGCACTGAGACTTACACATGGATCCTATGTAATCACCCAGTGGCTACACTGGCACTATCTCAAAAAAACTGCAATAGAGCCACAGGTAAATAATATTTCCTTATGTTCAATATCCACTGTTGTAGTGCAGGTACCGATGGAAGTTCAGCAACAGCCTTAATCATCCCAAAATGAAGAACTGAACAGCTACACCCAAGCTCCTGAGGCACATACAAACATTCATTAACACCTAATCACCATTTATATGAAGTTACCTATCAAGCGCTTCTTTGAAGTACTTCCTCTGCACATCGAACTGGAAGACCGTCCGCTCACAGTCGGTTGAAGCATTGTCACTGCCCCCATGTTTCTTCAGAAACGCGTCAAACCCATTCTCATCTGGGTACTTCAAACTGCCCATAAAAACCACTGGAACAAAAATCAGCAAAATTACCAAGATTACATTAATTTGTTATTCCTAATTGCAGCTATAGCAAACCCTCTTCAGCACAGTGTAACCTACAACTGACCCACATCTCACATGCAGAGGTTAACTACTAAATAGCAGCAGACTGTGTAATTTGCCCAATAACTAGTGTAATCTGCCTTTAGCAAAAGGCCCAAATAGACTGAAAATAACAGTGCCTTTCTAGGCATGCTTGGCCTCGTTCGGTCAAGAGTAGTATTTTGAGATACATCTGGTCAGAAACTTCATGTGGCTTCTGTGTCTGTATTACTAATTCATCATCCTTTACTAGAGAGATAAAGATCTGTAGCTCCATCCTAGTTTATAAAGCCACAGGTAACATGCTTCCCCCCCACATTTAACAGATAACAAAGAATGTTAATATATGTTAACGCATAGCCTGCCAAAGGGTACAAGACACATTCTCCCATATTAAGGGTTCCTTACTAAGTCAGTATTTGTATAAAAGCACATATTTATTGAACGAATGAAGATAAATTCTGGGATAGCTGAAATAAGAAATGATACTAAAATACTACAGAAATTCAGAGCTACATAGCACTCATTTTGCACTGAAGCTGGATAAGATGAAATAGGAGCAGATACATACTATGTTCCAGGAAGTGTGCTAATCCAGGCAGATCTTCGGGATCAGAGAAGCTGCCAACAGCAACGCAGAGGGCTGCTGCAGACTAGAGAAAATACAACAATCTCAGTAAAAGCTGCTTCAAGAAACACTTCAGGAAAATTACAGAAGTATAAGATAAATCAATTGGGACAGGCACAATAAAAAGAAGGTCTAATCTGAACGCCTAACCACAAGGTTTCAGACCACAAGAAAGCTCACTATGTATTTTTTCACCCTACAGCTTTAAGTACATACCTGCTTTTCTGTACAGCCTCTCTTTCTTGTCTCTTCCTTTTCAGCTAGCTCTTCTAATTCACTGTCATCAGGATCATTGAAATCCTCATTATCTCCATCATTGTCCTCACTCTCATCCCCCTCATCACAGTCCTCATCATCAAAACCTTCTCTACCATCTTCGATCTCAGCTCCAGAGTCATCATCTTCATCACTTTCCTCTTCAGATTCATCATCATCGTTGTCTTCTTCCTCTTCCTCCTCCTCCTCCTCTGAAGATAAAGCAGCTGGGGCACCATCCAAGTAATTCAAATCCGAAATCAAAAGTGCACATAAGCCATTTTGCAGTCTGATATACCTGAAAGAATAATTATTTGCAATGAATATGCTCATTTCCCAAATCTGAATTTTCAGAATATTGAAAATTTCTCTATTTCCTATAATAGTTCTGTGCTCTTCAACTGAGATTTCCTAATGAAAATCTAATGGTAGCTAAGAAGGTGAGCAGTTTTATGGTGGGAAAGTAAAAACACTCTTCTGCTATTCAACAGCCGTAAGAATAAGAAAGAAGCAATTTAAGGTAGTAGCAGAAGCTCTTCTCCCCATAAGGTCAGGGACACCGACTTGTGCTTTTATTTCTCTCTTTGTGAAATGTTTAAGCTACTAGCACCGACTCAGAGAAAACTTCATGTACCCAGAATCAGCAAACCCAAACTTCAAGAGCGTGTTCACTTTTCAGGCTCTTGTAAACATATAATACATGACAGAACTAAGATCTTAGTCTTTGCCTCTAAATAGGCCCCAGAGACTCCATTTTATTTGATTTGATTTTATCAATGCTTTCTATTAAACGGGGTCCACAAATGTAGCAGGCATGTGTTAGGAGAGATGTCCTCTACAGGCTTAATAAAATAAGTCACAGTAGGTTGGCTGAGTTACTATCAAGAAGCAATATACAGAGTTCTGTGTGGGTGCGCATACATGCGTAGAATTTTTAACATATGTGTGTGCGTATATATACATAAAACCCCACGAGCTCTCTGTCCAGCACTGTTCTATAACTTTGCTGACAGAGGACTGCAAGCACTGATGCTCTGCACTACAAGATCTCTCAGCAGTATTTGTTTCCCATCAGATCTGGAATACACAGTCACAATTTGTCAAATTAGCCAAAGCACCCCTCCTTGGAGCTTGCACTGGCTAGTATGCCAGCTGCAGAAAGGAAGAAATGCTGGATCTGGAAAATACTCAATCCAAACTGAGAACTAGTGTGATAGACAGGTGGTATCTGATCCAGAAAAAAAACCCAAAAAAACAAACACTAGTATAAAACAAACCCATGGTCACATCCCACGCTCCCAGAAAAATCTGAGTTACGGAGCACAGAATCATAGAATACTTTGGGTGGGAAGGGATCTTTAAAGGTCATCTAGTCCACCCCCCAAGTTTATACCAGATCAGAACTTTGCATTGTGGCCACCATTGTAATTAGGTAGCAGAAATTTCAAAGCAGATTTCCAGCTCAAGCTACATGGTAAATACCCAAAAGGAAAATGAAAGGCAGGTTGTGTGTTTTCCAACCCCATGATTCCCAAAGTTTCTCACATGTTTCATTCATGGTTATCATTATGCAATTTCAATGTTTCCCAGCAATAAAAGCATGTGTTATTATCAATATTCCAATTAAAATACAAACTCAGTGTAAGTTTTGCTTTTTACTAGAGCTGCAGGCCACCTGCTATGGCTCTGCAAACCACAGACCAGCTTGGAAACAAATTACTCTGAGTACTTCTCTCCCAACTGAATTTTACAGGCACATATTTGGAGGAAAGGGATAAAAGGGCTATTGTGACAGGAGTTAACCAGTTCTGAGAAAAAGAAAAAAGCCACACTTCTTATACTACCAAGTGTATGAAAAAAAGCTTAAGAACAAATGTTTAATACTTGTGTTAAGTTTATGAATTATGACCACTCATCCAACAGGAATTGATAGCACTTATGCCAGGGTTTCATAATCATTAACACACCTGTTTTGCTTGCTGCAGGACTGCTGAGCAGTACAAATTTGTCCCAAGCAAAAGCACGAGTGCATTTTTACTCATTCAAACTACAGCACATAGTGTATAACTTGTAGAGATGCTATGAGTAACTGCAGGAGGTACAGATAGTACTAGATCCACGCTAATGTCTGGCTACAAAGTTCATCATCCACACATGCTGAAATCCTGTCTGTTAACTGTTTGCATCATATACATATGTTGCATTATGCAGCTGCAGCAATTCTGAGTGCACAACAGGGGTCCTAAAAACCAGATATACTGTACACTCGGGCGCTTCAGCCTCTGGGGAGCTCAGAGCAAGAGCCCCAGAGTGACAAGTCGACGTTGCTACAGCATGTCTTCCAGCACAACCATCATCATCTTCACCTCTGCATACAACTGTCTTCAGGTTTTCACGGCCCATAAAGAAAACTGGCTTCCCAGTGATCAATAAACAGTCACAGAAAGCAGGGAAGAGAATAGTGCTATTCTTCCAGAAAAATTATTTGCCATAAGCCTGTTTAGCCAGGTGTTTCCAGTAGCTCTTGTTGATCATCTCCACACACCTCCATTAAACTAATGGAGCAGATGATGTTAATTTTACATTACTCATCCTCAGGCTTATGGGTGTTACATACCAGGACAGAAAGGACCCAGCAGCAAGGCGACAACTGAACTAAGCCACTGTTGAAGGCTATCAGATTTCACTTCAGGAGAATCTAGAGCAGTTTAGTTTATACTGAGCAGAGGCACCAACTGACATAGGTGTTCTTTACTTTTTCCATGTTTCAGGCCAACGGAAAAGGACGAGTGTAATCAATACATAACTATCAATTGGTATGCAAAATACAGTATAAAAACTGCAATCACTTAATGTAGCAACAGAAGCAAGCATCGTCCAATTGGTTTTTTGAAGGACTGTACAGGCATTGATACAAATAAGGCTTAAATATAAAAGAAAATTCAAATTCTTAAAGATACCGTTTAAACATCCTGGACAAATTTAAACAGCATTGCTCTCACACCAAGTTTTTTCTTATATCAATGATAGTCGTTTAGCAGTTAAGTAAATATTAAAATACATATCAATGCATGGCAAACACTTAAAGAAATGTTTTTGTTTCCCAAATTACGCAAAACAAGCAATACAAGCCCAAGAAATTCCATATATGGATGAGTTTAAATAAAACATACAGTTTAGTAAAGATAGCTACCGACTCACAGTTCTAATGAACAAAACCAACTTTGATTACGACGATAATTTTTGTCCCAACAAACTCACTTTTGAAAATACATTCTGCAATCTGTCAGAACTCTTTTGTTTTTATGATCACTGTATTTGAGAAGATAAAATATAACATATTCCACTAAGTTAAGACTGATGTCACCATATGGATATACATTAAGTCCCCTGTGACTGGTCTGCAGCGTACATCATCACTGATGCATAAACAGAGGAGAAAGCGTATATGCATCATCAAGTCACCTGCCATTACATTTCCTTAGGAGGTTTGATATATAGTTAGCAGACGTAGGCATGCTTTACTTCAGCCACACTGAAGTTCTCCTTCCTAAGGGCAACGTTCATGTCCTTCTGTGCAAGCCTCACTTCCCACAAATGGAAATCAGTCTGAAAAGATGTGACACACTGTTTCCAACTGAAAAAAAAATCTGTTGAGCACAGACAGTAGGATTTCTGGAAGATGTTGGCGTTAGTTTATTCTATGCTATAAACAAACACGCTCTCCAATTCTCCACATGCAGAGGAGGTTCCTGAACCTCTAAATAGATAGCCAGTGACAGTTTTCAATGGACTTCCCAAGCTTCATTGCTATGCTGCTTCAGGTAGTAAAGGCAGAAGTTTCCTAAGCTGACACTCTGTAGCCATGAACTCTGCAGGAAGACAAGCCTCCTGCAAAGTATCATGAGTAAGAATGCCAGCAGGAGAGGCAGGCAGAAATCCAGAGGAAGCAGCGAGGAAGTAGGGCAAGAAGGGAGGGAGCAAGTTTCTCCCTAAGCCAATGGGCACAGTCCTCTTCACGCAGCCAGCAGGGAATTTCACTGTCAACCAATGTCACTGCAAATCCAAAATTCAGTTCCAGGCTCAGGCAGATTCTCCACTGGCTGCACAGATTAGACATCACGAAAAGTAAAGATAAAAAAAAAAGCATCTCTAA
This sequence comes from Haliaeetus leucocephalus, assembly GCF_000737465.1. Classification (NCBI taxonomy): domain Eukaryota; kingdom Metazoa; phylum Chordata; class Aves; order Accipitriformes; family Accipitridae; genus Haliaeetus; species Haliaeetus leucocephalus. Next base: position 4,833,181 of record NW_010973284.1, on the reverse strand, counting down.
CAAGGGCTGAATAATCTTCTGCCTAACAGAAAGAAGTTACAATAAGTGTTCCTTCAAGAATGACTGCCTCACAGCATCCAAAGTGCTCAGCCGAGTCTCTCACTGTGAGAAGGCCACAGATGCTGTGGGCTGTGCTCAGGGAAGGTGATCTGTTTCTGCACTTTCAGGGCTATTACTCCAAAATATACAAATGAAAACACAGGCAAAATATCAACACAGAAGTCATTTTTATCTCAACTCACTGACACGCTTGTGTTGAAACCTGGAAGCTCATCTAAAACGAGTAAGAGGCTTTTTAAAGTTGGTATCTGCTCTGTAATACCTCAACTGCATTCCACAGTTCAGCTTAACGCTTTCGGAACGGAGCTGCCTGGACAAGGGCTGCAAATTCCAGCTCTGGAAGCTGCTAACAATTCCATGTGACTGTGCCTCAAAAAGGTAGCGCCACAGCAGAGTCTTTGAGCAAGTACTGATAATTTTTTTTCTTCCTGTGCAAGCCCCATGCCTATTACTGTCTACAAACCAGGCAGCCCACCTTCAGAACAAACACACCCGTGAACCCCCAGCCTCCATTTATCACGGAGAGGCCCCGAACTCTCCCGCTCCCCGACCTCCAGCACCAGAGCTCACACCCGGTGTGCTCGGGACAGGGTGCAGGCCCGCACCCACCGACCCCCCCGCCGGCCGGGGGCTGGTTTTCCGCGGGCAGGCGAGGAGGGGAGGCCCCAGCCTACCCCAGAGGCCAGCCGGGGGCTGCCTCAACACCCCCCCAGCCCCCCAACCACCCCAAGCCTTCCCGGGCCAACGGCCTCCGGGGGGTGCGGGGGGAGAGGCTCGACGCCGCCGGCCCTCACCGGTACTGCTTGGGGTCGCTGGGGGACTTGACGATGTCGGAGTCGCCGAGGTTGGCGCCGGGACCGATATCCCCGCGGTCTTCCTCTTCCCCGTGAGGCGAGCGGCCTCTGGCGTCGCGGCCGCCTTCCCCGGCCTGCTGCCCCACCGTCAGCTCCGGGCAGCTGTAGCTAGACGTCGCCTTGTTCCTGCCGGGCATGGCGGCGGTCGCACCGCACCACAGCGGCTGGGCAACGGCACGCACCGGCCGGCCGCGCCCCGCCAGGCCGCGGGCC
>NW_010973284.1:4830371-4832044 GCF_000737465.1 Haliaeetus leucocephalus | reverse complement strand
CCGCCCGCACCGCTCGGCTCCTCCGTGCGAAGGCGGCCGCGAGAATGCGCATGCGCGGCCGCCGCCGGCCGGCCCCGCCCCGCCGCGACGCGGCCGGCTTCCGCCGCACGAGGAAGTAGCGGTGACGGTTGCGACGGCTCCGGACCGCAACCAGTCAGCGCCCGCCGCGGTGCCAGCTGGAGAGAACGGACCAATCCCAGGCCCTCACTTGATCGGGGGAAGGCTCTGATTGGCGGAGAGAATGCTGGTGGTGTGGGAGGGGTGGGGGAAACCATAGACGGGGAGAGAGGCGGAGGGAAATGGAGCCCCTTTCAGAAATCGGACGGAGACGACAGAGAAATCCGAGAGTGAAGGGAGAGACAGAGGAATAGATCCGGATCCCGGGAACTCCTCTCTGTGCCGTCGCGTTCCGGCACTTATGCCCGCCTGTCGTGTTACCTGTCCCCCCTCGCTCTCGCGTTGGAATCGCCCAAAAGCCGGTGGTTGGCTGCCAGCCTTCTCCTCTCATGTCCTTCAACTATTGGTCCAAGTAGCTGTCGCTCACTCCTGACAGGACCAATCAGCTCGCACAAGCCGCCCTAGGCAGGGTGTCACGCGCAGTCCCCTCAGCGCAGAGAGGCGGGAAAACGCGCCGGGGAAGCGGCGGGGTAGGGGGTCCGTGGGCACGGCCAGCTCCCCGGCGGGCCCCGCCGGCAGCCGGGAGTAGCTCCGAGACCGGCGGTTGGGTCGAGCTGAACGCGACCCCGAAACTTGGCACGAAGAAACGGGGTCGTAGTCATCGACCTCCCTCAGCAGTCATTGGAAAAGCCAAACGCTAACCACGTTGGACCAATTTAAAGAACTGTGACTGTTCTTTGGGTTCAAAACGCCAGACTGCACTGTTGATGTGATAGCAAAACTAGCTTTCAGCTGGTATTTTTCAACACTTAAGTGAGCTAGGCTTAAGTTCACAGTTTTATTTCAGCCAGCAGTACCACTAGTGTTAAGAGAGATCCAGTACGTGCTGACTGTTGACTCCTGGTTTGTTTTTTAATTTTTTTCTTACCCTAATGGTATCCTTAATAACTTAAAGTGTGTACCCATGACTGTTTAACAGAAGAGACTCTGTTTATTCTTGATATGGCCTAGTTCAGTAGGTCTCAGCATTTTCCAATTTGTGAACATACTTTTTCCCTGCTATGAAACTGCAGTGCTGATGTAGCAATTTCAAGTCTTGACAACAGAAATGCTGCTTTTCCTCTTGTCTTAAGTCTCTTTGAAGCTGGCGTTTCCAAACAGCATACATTGCCAAGATCCCTTTTCTTCTAACGCTCATGAGAGTTGTTAGGAAGCTTGCCATTCCATTTATTGCATCCCTTTTGAATTGTTCCACACTCGTTAAGTTTTCTGCTACTCCTGTAAGACCAGCACTGTTTGTTAGTTACTTTGTGCGTCTGTGTAATGTTGACTGCAAAAGAGATGATGAAAGCAAAGTTAGGGGGTCAGAGGCTAATACAAATGAGGGGGGCTGTCTGTGGTACAGGGACGATAATTTAGACTGGATGTTGTGGTGGTGCATTTCTTTCCCCATATCTGGGATGATTTACGAACTCGGGAAGGCTCGCTAGGCCTTAGCATAAGTGTAACGAGTCGGGCGGTTAAGTGACCCTTGACTGTGCCAGGAACTCTTACAC
>NW_010973284.1:4785598-4827794 GCF_000737465.1 Haliaeetus leucocephalus | reverse complement strand
CTACACCAAGGGAAGACACAGCATACATACCTGTGCTTTTAAACATGTATGTTGGTATACTTTTACTATATCTCATTCAGCACACATAATGTGTTTGTGGACAGACTTCAATTCTCATTCTGACCTAGGCTTTCAATTCAGGATTGAAATCAAGCAACCAAATTTACAAACACAGCCCCCATCAAACTGTCTCCTCACATTCATAGTCCTGGCATCTAATCAATTTCACTTATGACCATACCAACAGTAAAGCCATAGCTTTTGTTTTGACAATATGCAGTGCTGTGGTCTAAATCACACACCAAATCATTGCGCTGGGATTAAATCACCATGGAAGTATACTCTATCCCATAGAACATAGAGTATGGGCCCTACAAAAAGGAAACAAATGTCAAACTATTGATATGGATGCATATGTTGTACGGGAACACCAGGGATTCATTTGCGAAAGTAATACCATTAAGGCTCAAGAGACACTGAACAGAATGTTTGTCGTTTTGAAATACACCCTGATGAAACCCCTGAAACTGTGTGTATATATGTTGGAAATGGATGTGTTTGTATAAGAACCCTTTCTGATTGTATACTTACAGACAATACTACCATGGAGATATATAATCACTCAAATATCTGTGTTTGTAATTTTACCAAAATTGTAGGATGTGATTTTAACTCTTCAGCTCCTGTCACAACTTACAGTTGCTACAATCAAGCCACACATCTTAACGTGACTTACTGCCTACTCCCATTTGAATGAATCTTACATTGGTGAGAAAACTGCTACAACACGATAAACTGAACCACTTGCTAACATGAATTTGAGACAACAGACAAAGAACCCTAATTACTGTCCATCGTTATGCAGAAAGGATACATCATATACTGGAAAGAGTGAAGAGAGATGGAGAACACCACTAGTGGGATACCTTATTCAAATAGTCACCGACAGCAACAGGAACTTTAAAACAAATGTTATATCCTGTGATAATTTTACTCATTTCTGTTATATTATGCTTGTTGTTAAACATTGTTCTATATATTAGAATGTGGAGCACAGTCAGACAAATATCACTGTTGCAAAAACCTCCTTGTGTATATAAAATTGCCTAATTATATCTGTCAAACATTTAGAATTAAGCAAACCTACAAAAAATTACCCTCAATTTAAAATTGGAACATGGCATTGATCTGTTTGTAATCACAGAAGCAAGTCGACCACACCACCAGTCTGTGGGAAAGAGATGGATTGACTTTAGTCACAGGGTGAGATGTGGTGGTGCATTTCTTTCCCCATATCTGGGATGATTTACGAACTCGGGAAGGCTCGCTAGGCCTTAGCATAAGTGTAACGAGTCGGGCGGTTAAGTGACCCTTGACTGTGCCAGGAACTCTTACACAGCTAAGACAGGGAGATATGCTGCATGTCTCAAGGACTCCTGCTGCCCAGCGAAGGTGGGGTGATGGGACTAGAGATAGCCAGTTGTCCCCTGATAGTCTTGGAGCATCCTATATCTCTGTTTTCAGTTATTCTCAAACAGTCTCATTATTTTCCAGCGCAGCTGGGATTCTAGTGATTTGTGGATGACAAAAGTCAATCACTTCCCCAACCTATCAACAGCGGTACTGAGTGAGGCCCTTTGAGCTGTCCTGGACTGCAGCGGGCTGTGACCAGCATCTCCCTGATCAGGATGCCTCTCAGAGCTTGCAGACTTTCCCGTTTGTGAAAATCGGACGTCTGTCACTGAAAGCCAACACAACGTGGGCTGAGTCTCATCACTCCTCGAGGCTCAATCCTGCACCTGTTGAGACAAATGCTGAAGCATTCAACATGAATATTTTCACTTAACTCGAGGAGAATTTTTAACAGCTATACCTCTTTCTTTCTTTTACTCTCTTCTATTATCTTATATGTATTTCTCTTAATGTCTTTATGCACGTGCATGTACTAACCTGAATAGTCTATTGTAAGTTATAGCAAGTATATTATAAGATATTAAGTTATAGCAAGTATATTGTAAGTTATTAAGTATGTTACAGCCAGTATAAGTTAATACTTTAAAATTTATACTTAAATTACTGTCAAGATTTTTATTCAATCGTGAATGAATTTTAGGCTGCTATTATAATCCCTTTAGATATAAACTGTTGACCAAGTCTGGGACTATGAGTCGATCCAGCCACACCTAGACTCCGACAGGAGTTTAGAAAGCAAGGGGGTCTCCTCTGAACCTTGTGACTCAACAGGAGGAATTTCCTTACCCTTTCCCACATTCCATTTTACCCTATTACATTTTCAGTCCCTATATACATAAGTTTAGTTTGATTCTAATTTAGTTTTCCTGTGTGCATTTCATCCATGTACTAAGTAATAGAGTGAACCTTGCCATCGAATTCTGTGAAGTCCCACTTTTATACAAATTTCTATTAAATCATTTTTCTATTGCTAACACAATTGGAGGTGATTCTTTAAGCGATCCGAACCCCCCTCTCATTTTTAATTCCCCCCCCGTGACAGATGTCTAGGAAGGTAACTTTGACTGGATGTCTACCTGATATTTTAGTGCTTTATTTCTCCACCAGATGGAAGCCAAGACCCATGTCTAAGCCAGAGCCTCCAGTATGGCTTTTACTGGAGAACTGCGCGCGCACTGCTATATTGTAGTGAAGAACAGTCACCTCATTCCCTTCACATTCTAGTACCCCTTTTTTTATCTTGTAACCCTGCTGTTTTATCAACACTACTAACCTAGGCCACTGCCAGTCAAACAAATGGGGGGCTCTATACAAGACTGCATCAAGAACTTTTGGGTTTGTCTTTGGTGCAAGCCTGTTGTTTCCCTTGCCCTGACAAATTATCATCTCACATTCTGCCATTACCTCTTGCAAGTTAATACAAGTAACAATTACTGTTGACTCACCGGTGATGCTGAAATCAGCTGCATGGCACTTAAGGCAGAAGGCTTTCTCTGTATTCATTCACAGCTTTCAATGCAAATGTAAGATGGTGAGATACATAAAATATATATTAATGGAGAGATACGTCAGTTGCCTGTGATTGATTCCTTATTTGAAATAAGCTCCACAGGATTTCTGCGCCAAATACTAGGTTTCTCCTCATCTAATATAGGGCAGGGTAGAATTCATAACTGTCTTTTCCAGTTCTTCAGACTATACCGCCATGTAACTACTTGCTGGCTTGTGCTGTAAAAAATAATTCTGCCCATCCTAGCCTGAAGGGCCTGATATGTACTGGTATTCTTTAAAAACAAACAAACAAAAAAACCCATCTGACTTGACTGGAACACAATGAAACACAATTATATATTGGGTAGAAAAGGGAAAGGTCTTTTTTGCTTGGCAAAAAAAAGTAAGTAAAACAAAAGAATTGAAATTCCATTTCTCCTGAATCCATTTTATTTTACCATTGAGTTGCTGAGCTGAAAAATCATTATTTGCACTGAGGTACTCTACTATACCTGCACAGCTCAAAACTATCGCTCCCTGCTGTGAAAGTTTTTATTTATTTTTGCTAGTTACACAAGTTGCCCTAAAACCTGCTTCTACTACAATTAGAACACTGCACTGCACATTTATTGGCCAAATAATCCCTTTCTTTGAAATGTTTTAAATGTACATAGTGATTCCTGATTGCTGGGCTCAAGGAACATCACTCTGTCAAAAAAGATCAATGTAGTTTGATGTATTTTAAAAGCATTAAAAAGATACCTTCTTTATACATGCACACAATTGCCTACTATGCTAGTAACGCAGCTCACACAAGCTCTCGGGCCACACCCAGTGACTACATTTCTCTTTATTTTGCAGTTTCAGGGGTTTAGATACAATAACCATATTCCTAGCACTGCACAAATTGCACTTTCAGTACTAGATCACACACACCCAAAATACGTCACAGTAGAGATTTCTGAAAGCAACATACAAACAAATGAAGGGATCAAGCTTTTAGCACAACGAACTCAAACTACGTCAATGTAGTTGCATTTTTCTCCAGAATATTGTGCTTTTTTCTTAGAACTATTACACTTCAAGATGTAACAGAACGAAATTACAAAAGCATTCCCTAGTGTCATGATCGAGCAAATTACATTGCAGCGGACAGATACTCGACTCCAGTTTCTGACATCAGAACGTCTCCTCAGTCAGAGGATTTCATGGGCCTAAGGTAAAGCCATAAAACTTTTCAGAATTTTCACCTTAAGACAGCAAACTCTCCATATCCACCTAATTTACATTTACAGACGCAATTTGCAATCACTGTTTGGTGCTGGGGTGCACAAACAAGTGTGTGATCATAAAGGCATAGAGCGTATGTAATTTCACAGATTCGCAAAAGCAGTTCCTCCATATAGTTCAGAGAAACACAGACTCTGCGTGTGGGTAATGCACAGAGTTCTACACACAGATGTAGAAGTTTTGTAACTTTAGAGGTATTGCAAGTTAACTACTTTAGATGTCAAGTATTAAAAATTGTTCCTCCCTTCAAAGAATGATGCAACAAAACGTCCATAGAATAACTAACAGGACGTCTTTGCCATTTTTCATTTGCAGATTAATAAAACATTTATTAATCAATTTTCCTTTTCTTAAATTGTAATTTGTGGTTGAATCTGAAACCAGAAAAACTATCCCCACACACGCACCCATCTAGCACAAAATTAAAAAATAAATCAACAACAAAATGCAGAAAGAAAATCTAAAAACATTGGCACTAATATTTGTCGACACTCACATTTTGGCTCCTGATATTTTTATCTTTCTGAGACAGTGCTGTTCCAAGTCTTACATGTCAGAGTTTGCCTCCAACTAAGCATGCAGCAGCCAATTCCTCCTTTCCTTCGTCCTGCAACAAAGCCACCATCAAGCAGTTGATCAGAGTAGATCCAAATCTGGAGAGGTAAAACTACAGGATACAGGGGAAAAGCTGCAGGACAGTCGGTTCTTGGGCTTCTAGAAACAAACAATTAGGGACAGCAAGGTGCCGAACGCAGCATCACCCCCAGCACTCTGCAAGCGTTCCTGGTGACTGTGGGGAAGGTTGCAGGCAAGGGCAGCCCCTGGAAGGGCTCTTGCTCCCTCACCCAGCACCAGGCAAGAGCACAGGGACATGCAGGTATGGCTGCGAGGCCTTCTCCTCCTCCTCTTTCCCTGCCTGGCAGCTTTGATTCCTCCATGCGCTCTTCCTCTATTTAGAGGCTTGACACAAAGTCCACCTCCCCCTTCCTCTCTGCTCTCTGGAGGACCTCAAACTGTCAGATGGAAATGCACTGCTTTCTGCTCCATCGTACAGAAAAACTGAGGTCCCTGTCTACAGGACAGCAATAATGACTCAAAATATCTGGGGATTGATTTTTTTTTTTTTTTTTTAAATTCTTGCTTTATAAGAGATTTTTTTCCCCATTTTCTTTTAGACCTGGTCCCTTCCAATTGGTTTTTATGTTTCCGGCTGTTCTTGACAAAAAACCTCTTTTTGCAGTAGAGGAATTTATAATGAAAAATGCAACATTCTCTGTGGAAATAACATTTGCAACACTATACAATTCTTTTTCTTCAGTGTAACTCACATTAACACTAGGTGCACTTATGATATTTATTCAGATTTTTGTGTTTTAAAGTATTGGATGAGGAAATACATACATAATATTAACACTCCAGCACATTGAACAAACATACCAGTTTCCTACAACAGAGACTTCTGCCTTTGGACTACATGATAATGCACCACTTACAAATTAAAAGATAAAATTTAGTCAGGAAAGAAGGACATTTCTCAGCAAGAAAGGTCACTAGCACGAACAATTCTGCTGCGAAGGGGGTGGGTTGTCTGTGAGTCGCATGCTCCTTCCAGAAGTGCCCCTGGAAGGGTCTGATTCTATGCTCTCGGACATCTTTTCACAGATTATATCCACCAGACGCTCAAACACCTGCCTTACATTGATGTTTTCTTTGGCACTAGCTTCAAAATAGTCAAAACCTGTGAGAAAAAGTGGAAAAAAAAAATCAATAGTGACTGATGATAATGGAGATGATTTTTAAAATACTAACCATTTTTTTCAGAATTCACCTTAAGAAAACAAGACATTAGACAATTCTTAAGCTCAGTTGATTCCCACAATCTCAGAATACTGAGCAGAAATACTTCTAAAATTTATCAAGCATTAGTAAGAGTCAAAGGCATAAGTGGATCCCTACCACAGCCCTGGTAAACACGTCTGCAGATGATACAGATCTGAATAAACTCAGGACAAGGGAGTCGAATTCTCCCAAGGCCACTGACTGGTAATGTACGGAGGGGCCTTCCTGGGCTCCATCCACCCCTGCGTGACGGGGCCAGGCTTACTCTACGAACCACTACTGCAGTCTGGCAAGAGCAGAGAGCAGAAAGAGAAGCGAGATCGTGGTTGTATTTCTTTTGCTGACCAACTTCTGCACTTGCGAGCGGAATGCTCCACGATTTTGGTCCCGTTTTTCCCGTTCTTTGTCTGATGAGATGGAAAGCTCTTCAGGGTGATTAATGCTTGTACAGCACGTGGTACGACAGAGCACCCATCCCGACAAGGGCCGTTCAGCACTGCTGAATTACAAATAATGTTGAGTGCCTCCTACAGAGTAATTGCAGTGTCCAGTCACCAGCTCCTAGCTGCAGGGATGAGTACGGATTCTCAAACACTGACCCTTTCTGATTAAAAAAAACCAAACAAACCAGCAAGGCTGGAGTTATGTCAAGGTGGGGATAGCACACAGACAGCTATTCCTGCTGCTTCCCGTTGACAGCCCACGCTACACAAGAACCAGCCTTCTCGCAGACGAGCCTGAACCCTGCCTCAGCCAGCAAAAGTGCGCTGAGCTGTGAAGCATTTCTTTATCTTTCTAACCCCAGGGGACTCAAAGGCCAACCATCATTTACAATGGCTGTTGTTTCTGTTCTACCAGGTTATTATATTGCCAACAGCAAGAGCTCAAGCACCACGTAGAGTTTATTTTGCAGTAAGCTACATTCTGCTGTGCTTCATTTTGGGGGCATTCTGCATTGCATCAGTTTTCTTTGAATCTGCCACAAACAAAGGGAAAGATAAATCGTCTTAACTGATTAGTCCACCACTGCTGGTAGACCAAGTCACCTTGATGTGTGAGATAACAAGTAGCTATCTACCTCATTTTAACACTTTTTAAAAATCACAGGACAACAGGTGACGTGATGGTGGAGATGTTTGCCTCATTACTAAATAAGGACAGCTGTCCTGCATCAGGCAAGGGTTCTGTCTGCTCCACTTGCTGTCTTTGATGATGATTAAAAATGTATACAAAAGGCACAAGAAATCAGAGAACTGAACTTAGATATTTGTCAGTCCAACATTGGTTTAGCTTCTGTGGCTGAATCTGTTTTGGTTTAGTTCACGTTCAGGCCAGTAACAATTTCTTAATCTGATTAGGAAATTATTTCAATGATGTTAATGTCAGTATACAAACGTAGATAAACATGCTGAAGAATAACCTTTATGAGAATCATTGTAATGAAAGCTAGCAGTTTAAGCAGTCAATAGTCAATTAAAGAGATTCCTCCCACCTAACACACAAAGTAATTTCAGATAATGCTGTACACATTAGCACAGTTAATATAAGGAAAAAATTACTAATAAAACCAGATATGTTTTTCAGCCCTGTTAAAAAGAGCATTTAGGATTTTGGGAGGCTACAGAAGAGGAGGACAGGGACAGCACTTTCCAAAGGCATGGTTAGCTTTTGTTTTGCTTTGCAGTGGGGTATGTTTCTCCAGGGTGAGCCAGACAACCGCATGGACAGGTCGGGAGCAAACATGGGGATTCTTCAGCAGAACAGTTTCCTACTGATGGAGTCAGTTGCTATGGTAACTCTGTGTGTGTGTGTGTGTGTGTGTGTGTGTGTTTTGAAGTGTCCCATACGTAAAGGATTCAGATTCTAGATGCCAAGTTTGTATTTAAACAAACAGATTAATTTTGGGGGGAGAAAAACATTAGAAGTCCAAATAGGAGTGGGAGTTCCAGTAAAACTCTCTGTTTGCTCTTACATTGTTCTGGGCAAATCTTCAACTACTAACAGTGTAATCACTCTTGCAAAATCTGTGGGCACACATGCATTCACAACGGTTTTGAGAGTCTGCAAGCCAGGAAATGAGTTTATTCACATTCGTATTTTCAAAAGCAAATTAAATTCCGATGTGTAAAAAAGAGCCCATAACTGATTTTGCAGACTAACCATGTCTTTGCTTTGCTAGTCCTACATGTAAAGAATTATTATTACAATAATAATAATAATGATGGGAAATTAGAGGGTTTAGTTTGATATTTGCTCATTATTTGTTTATGATGGCAGTGCCTCAAGGCTTCAGTCATGAATGAGACCCCTTTGTGCTCAGCATATGTAGAATTTACACTTGAAAGCTCTAAACCTGCAGGCCTTTGCAGACATGCTTATTTTTTTTGCAATTGAAACATGAAAAAATAATCTGATTACTCTTAACTCTTTGGAACAGTGACCATCTTTTTGTTTACATCACACAGGTCCCTATCACAAAGCCATACTTTATACTCATCCATGAGCAGGGTTTCTATACCTTCCCTTCATTAAAAAAAAAACAAAAAAACCCAAAAAAAAACCCCAAACCCCTAACTAATAAATACACATTATCTAAGGTTTAACCATAATTAGCAATTTGATCAAGGTCACACTTTAAACTACAACAACGTATGCAGCGTGTACTAGAACTCCAGTACCCCCACTTTAATAATATATTATGCACCCTCCAATTACTGCTTAAAAATTGAAGACAACATAAGATTTTATAAGTTGGGGATGATGGCAATTCCTTTGGGTCTGGTAAGAATCTCTACTCTTACAAGCTAAATGAATATTTACAGTATGCCCACTGTAAAGGTCTCCACTGTTAACTGAATTAAATTTTAACAGGATTTACTTGCCACTATGAATTCTTTAAAAGATGACTATATAGTTAAATCTTAACACAGAAGCCCTGAAAAAAAAAATCATATGTGCTATAATATATAATGGAAAATAATAAATAAATGAGAAATTAGGAGGAGTTTATTTTGCTGTTCATTCTACAATTTTCATTGCAATCCCATCTTCCTCTCAGTTGAGCTGTTTTGCTTTTTCTATCCCATATCAATAACATAATGTCATTTCCCTACCTGGATAGAGAAGCCTGGTACATTTTTAAAGTATATTTTACTCAAGTCTACAGTTCTGATATAGAAATTTTTTTTTCATTGCTTAGTTGCAAAAAAAAAAAAAATCTACAAAAATCAATGTTTGCATTCTGAAAATGACTATATGGTACTTCGAGAACTGGAGACAGAATTGTGTTTATGAAAACTTTTTCTCTTTTCACTCTGCTGAGGAAATAAAAGCTGTTCTCTCCAGACAAACTTTATCTTCCTTACATCCTTAGATATTAGCTTTACAGATACAGCAACACTACAAGAAGGTAGTATTCAGCACTAAGCAAGTAAAATAAGGACCTCAAATATATTACGCTTCTTAGCTGTGATACCATTATTAAAGAATTACTGCTGGCAGCACTTTTTATCATACAAATTAAAAGGAACACAGTATAAAGAAGCAGAAGAAAAAGAGTAAAAAGGAAAGCTTTGACATGTACCTAGCTGATCTGCCAGATGTTTCCCTTTCTCCACAGGAACAATTCTTTCATCCTCCATGTCACATTTGTTTCCGACCAGGATCACTTGTGCATTGTCCCAGGAGTAAGTCTTGATTTGTGTGGCCCTACAGCAGGTCAAAAACCAGTGTTACTTCCCATCAGCCATGCCAAAATACAATTGTATGTTAAGTATGAAAACAAGTACTACTAATGACAGCATCAATATCTCGACCGTATATTGGTTAGAAGACAAATGACCAAGCTTACACATAAAGCATGAATGCAGATAATGTAATTTATAGCACCATTCTATTTTACTACTCCTTAACTTTGTGTGACAATACAGTTTCTTGTTAAGATTTTGCAAGTGTTTTAAAGACCATGAGACCCAGACAAAAAGCTGAATTGAATAATTTTTGAAGTCTAGGCACAAAAAAGCATTCTTCTAAAGTTTATTCTCCTGCAGCTGTAATCTGTCAGAGGAACAACAATCAATTACACCTCTTAAGGATATTGTCCCTATACAGAAAGCCATACAATAGACACACACTTCATCCTAGATTTACCACTTCCTGTAAAATGCCTAACAATAATTCAGAGCAGACAAAAAAGATGCTCATTTGCTGCAGCACATTTGCTGCAGAGTTTTAGTAACACCAGAAGAAATTGTGTTTTGAGAGTCAAACAGATGGAAGCATCAAGTCATCTTTGCTTGAACAGGAAAACTGGTTCATGGACACTGAAAATTGCATAGAAACATGGAAACAATTGCCAAAGAGAAACAGAAATTTACCAAATTGGGAAGATATGGGATCAAGGTAAGGCTCTGTGAGCTAATATTTGAACCCAGAAGGATTAAGTGATACCTAAAGCAGGAAAGAGCAGATGCAATGACAGACGGCAAGTAGCAGACAAATGCTAACTTCAATGACAGAGGGATCAAGTACATGGGAGCTTAAGCAGGAGCACTGGGATGAACTTAAAGCCTCTAAAGGTCTCTGGGGCTCATATGCTGAAAACTGGAGTGGAGATAGCTGTGGATCCCAGGACTCTGACCTTACATTTGGCCTCTATAGTTCTTCTATGACAGAACAGAAGATTTTTATTTCTATTTATCCTGAGGGGCCGGTCCTTTCCCACCATCCTCGGTGAGGTGTCACTGAACCAGCAACAGAACAGTATTAGCTTGGTAGCACTCATTTTCATCCATTTTTTCAGACTGGCCCAACCTATTTTATCTTCACCAAGATAGCTTTATCTTTTAAGACTCCCTCCTTCCCAAATGTAATTAGGTTGCCAGAAGTGATACAATCCTTCCTTCCTGCACCCCTCCTCCAGTCCCTAACTCACCTTCCCACTCTTTGTCCTTACTTGCCACCCCTCCATCCAGGACGCTACAGTTTCAGACAAACCTGCCATTTCCCAGGAGAGCCAGGATTCCCCTGAGATTTTTACTTCTGTTTAGTTTGCTTGAACTCCCTTAACAATAAAGCACTTGATTCCTTCTCTTTTGAATTAGCAGCAGCCTCCCTCTCTGATCTACTAATGATAATTTTTAATTAGTTTGAGTTGCTTACTTGCCTTTTCCATGGAAAGCAGACAGTCATGTTACTCCACAGATATCTATGAAAGAGGGGGTCATTTCCCTGTGCAACTTGCCTTTAAGCAGCACCCTGTTTGGATTACACTGGAAAACATAAACCTAAATGAAGCCCATTGCACAAGCCCAGACCCATACTGCAACATGCAAAAATAATAAAGGACTTTGTGCAGTGAAACTTCTTACTCTTCTTAGTGTCCTCCTGGAAAGGCACTCACTCCAATCCAAATTTGGGCTCCTCCACTTTCACCCTTCTGAGTGCCTCCCTGTAGACAAGCCCTGTGAGAGCTAATATGAGTCTGTGATGAGTTTATGCAGTACTCTGGGGTTTCTCAAGACTCATCACAGAAAGGGATGACCTCAGAAATCAACCAAAGCCCAGGAAGATGAAATCTCCCCAGTCTCCCTCCATAAGCAATAAAGAGAAAGAAAGTCTTTCCAGGTTCAATTTAAAACACCTATAACCAGGCTTCTCTTCTGACTCCCATTCCTCTCTTGATTCATTTCAGCCCCTGGGGGGTCATATGGAGACACACTGCCAAATCTTAGCTATTTAAACAGAATTACTTAGAAAATGAAAAAGAAGAAAAAAGCACAAAGGATCTCCAACAGAACCTCATCCTTCTGCTTGTTTTGTACAAGTTAGTGAAAAGCCTTTCTGGCAGAACACTGCCATTTACACTTACTAGAAATAAAAACAAACAAACAAAAGTTATGAAGAAGAATGTCTAAAAGAAACCTGATCCCTATACAAAAAGAAAGGCAGCAAGTTTCCAGAAGCTTTTGGAAAAGTAAATAAAAAGGCTTGTGCGACTGAGATGTTTCAACAACTACCAGGGCAATCCAATATACACACTGGGAAAAATGTATTTCTGTGACACAGTAACAATGCTGTGACTTATTTGTGCTGAATTCCCCAAATTAATGATAAAGCATGGTTTTTATGCTTCGCACGTAGAAGAAAAATAGTCTCAGGTTCACGGTTACATGGATATATCAACAGCCTAATTTGGAGATCAGCCTTAAGGATAAATAAGGCCAACAATTTGTGAACCCAGCTGTCACTTAAATCTAAGTTAAATTTAACCAATTTTTTTCTTCCCTTCTATGAAATTGTCTAGATTGTCTAAAGCAGAGTTTCCATAATATTTTCTTTTTACTTTACAGTATCAAATGCTGAGTATATTCTAGTTTCAGTACAGTTTCAAATGAGGTATAAACCATTGATTTATCTACACGCAAAACTATCAAGCCAATGTCAAATAATAACTGTCAAAGGAGCCTACTAAAAAAAAAAATCTAGAAATTGAGCTGAGAGCCATGAAAGCTCATTTAACCCTTTCACTCACCCTACAGGAAAGACATCTTATTATTCAGCCATGATCCTCCTCATTCAGGAGAAAGAGTGCCTTTACTTGGTTTAGAAGAAGTATTTCTGGAGTGACACAAAGCAAATCAGAATCCTCTTTAGGACATCCACCCATAAGAAGGGTGAGGTAAAAAGATCACCCAAGGAAGAAATCATATGGCAGACTAGAAGAGATATTCTCATTTCCCTTGTGGGCAGGTGAGGCCAGGTCAGGAGGCTGTTAAAACAGTCACATGCCAATGAGCCACAGATGAGAGGTAAAGTGCACCACACATACACAGGAGGCAGTTTTAGAGGGGATGTTGGAGCTTTGTGAAAAGGCTCAGAGAATAATAAGGCTAGTGAGCACAACCTGCTATGGCAATTTGCCAGCTAGAGGGAAGACATAAGCTCTAAGATGCTGGAGAGATCTAGAAGGGAAAACATTTCTCTCTGATGGAGAGCTGACTTTGCACAAGGCTACCTTCCTATAATTTCAGTGTAATTATGAAAATGAATTTTGAGATCTATGCACACCCCTATGAGCTCAACAGAAGGTAAGAGTTTGTCATGGGCAAGAGCTTACTTGGAGTGCTAGGTCTCTGGTTCAGCTGTTTGTTCATGCTTTTGGCTTGTTTTCTGTAGGGAACTCTGCAGGAAGAGACGGTACAAGAGAAAGCAGTGAGATGGGCTGAGATTCATGTTGACAGCCTGCTTACACAGCATCTTAAAAAACCTGAATCACTAGACAGCAATGGGCAGGGCACCAGCAAGAAGGAACAAGCTTTAGACTGGAGAACGTCCTACTCTAAAAGACAGATTACTACTGTACACAACTTGACCCATTCCAAGGTTTTGTGAATGGGTACAATTTTAGGATCCAGGAATTATATTCAGGTGGGAAATTCTTACCAGCCAATGAGAATGGACTGGGATGGAAAGCAGCCAAAAGTTAGTGGAAGGGGCCTCACTTCGTATTTTATTTGCTAATTATTTTCTTGAGGTATCCTTGTAAGCTTGATTGTATTTGCTTTATGAACCCAGTCCCATGATTACATGGCAGATGGCTTACTCATCTTTTTATGCCAGGAAAACACTCAAATCCCATCCACATATGCTGTTTTAGAAATAACTGGGAAGGTTAACAGGTTCCTTACTGGATTTAATTCATATTAACTGAGTGCTGCTGATTGATTCTCAACATCTGAAAGGGCAGCTGATCTGCTGCATCATGCTGCATTTATGACAAAATATTCAACTTAACAGTATTCTTTATTTACTGTAGCTGGACACTGAAAAAATGCATCACTATCCAGCTACGATAGCACGACACTCAAAAGAGAGAAAGGATGTGTAGGATTAATTGCTGTAATTTCTGGAAACTTGCAGGATGTAAGAAGACCCGGGAGGAGCTTTGCTGTTAGCTTTTGCATATATTCTAGGTATATGCCCCATTTAATTTCAGTGAGGGTTGAAGTATGGTCTCAGAACCAGTGTGGTTTGTTGCAGCCTCACCTAAACCTCTGCAAGCTGAGAGGCAACTCACGTATCGGGCCACACACGTTCCTTGCAAGTTGCCCAGAGAGGTTGTGGATGCCTCCCCTCCCTGGAAGTGTTCAAGGCCAGGTTGGATGGGGCTTTGAACAACCTGGTCTAGTGGAAGGTGTCCCTGTCCACAGCAGGAGGGTTGGAACTAGGTGATCTTTAAGGTCCCTTCCAACCCAAACCATTCTATCATTCTAAAAAGCAGCTTGCAACTTTGCCATTTCCTGGAAATCTAGGAGCAACACTACTGAGGATAACAGCTTCATTAGTGGAGAAGAGGTGGTTCAGGCACTTGCCCTCCCATCAGACCGTCTCACATCCCAAACCTTCTGGCTCCAGCCCTTTCACTCTTCTGGAGGTCCTCCCTCCTGGGCACAGCAGGGAGAGCAGGAAGGCTGTTCAACCCATGCATGATGGATGAGACAAGGCAGAGCTGAGCAGCAAGGGCATGCTACTGACTTTGCAGCCTGTGCAGCTTCCCAGTTGCTGCCACTCCATCCTCTCACCAGCACTGAACAGAAGCACTGCAGGAGTGTTAGGGCTCTGTTTTTATCATTAGGTATGCTGCTGCTGTCTCTCACTTGACCTGAAGAATGGACTAGGCTCATGGACATAAAGACTCTGAGCTAAAGGAGTTCAAGTAGTAGACACCTTAATTTGCCACAGAGAGTATGGTTCCTGACTGAAGTCCAGATGCAGTGTAATGTTTTTTTGAAGCATATCACCCAGCATGGTGGAAAAAAAAAAAAAAATCCTACCTACTTGCTATGCTAGCAAATGGCAGAGGGTGATATAGCAGCACAGCACCAGACAAGCTTTTGTTTCCATTTCTTGTCCCTTTGGAAGTTTAGAAAGCAATTTTGCAGACTGGGAAAAAAAACGTCTCTTAGGCGCATCGCCACTAGAGGACTCTGCTGGCACAGCGATGCTGCTTTGCTACAGTCCTCACCTCTCCCGTGGACAAGCTTCAAAAGGAAGGAAATGGGCTACCACAGGCCGATTTTATCTGCCACACTACGTCATTTGTGCTCAGAATCTTAAAACTGATGGTTGGAAAGATTCCTGACATACGGAGTAAAAAGCAACAGTGATGGTTCACCTCTGTCCTTTGGCTGATAAGGTGCTCTTAGCAAAGATACTCACGAGGTCCCTGTGGCACAGGAAGACATGAAGTCAAATACACAAAGCCAGCCCTTCCTAATTCTTATGCTCTTGCACCATTGCCTTTGATGGAACAGATGTTAGACCATCTCCAATACAAAGCTTCAGGTTAAACTTTACCTGTGCAAATGTTAAAATAGTAGCTCATAATGGCAGCTCATAGATTGAGATTTGGTATTTTTTGGCTAAGTTAAAACTGGTAAGTAAAACTTATTAGAGAGGAACCAACAGAAAGACAGACAAACTGGTCATATATACCTTGTTTCATCAGGGAACCAAGCTGAAAATATTCATAGTTCAGTGAAAGAAATTGCCCTAGATCACGTGCCTGCATGCCTATGGAAAAAATCCCTGTGCAGACATTTGCAGAAACAGCTTCATCTGAGGTTGGTGGAGGGTGTGCCACATGGAGGAACCTGGTTTTGGCAAAGCCTTTGGGTTTGTGTTTCTACCAAGGAAAAGGTTATTCCTCTATCATTAGTTGCTGAAGAACAGCTCAGTGAAGCTGTTGCAGTTCACTTTCTGCAGCATGGTGTCATGGTACTGGAGATGGGATGAAAGTGGAGACTACATCTTTAGATGCGATGATCATGACTGACTGCTTCAGTGGACAATGAGAACAAATAATGGGCAGCCTTGAAAGAAGGCCAAATTACTAGAAACAACAAACCATGTTGTTGCAGCTTTGGAGTTACAACCTAGATTAGGGCATATAGAATATGTGTCCAGCAAAAAGCCAGACTGAGCTGGATGCCAAGAGCCAGTGCCATAGCCAGCATATGTCACATGCTCCTGGTAAGTCACTGAGATCATTGCAAATCAATATCTCAGACTTGGGAGATTACAGTAACCGCTGCACTGCCTTTCTTTGCACACTGACCATACCCATCTGCAGTATACAGCAACAGGGTAACAAGCAGAAATGACTGCAAGACACTTGAAAGGAACCACAGGGGTATTACTTCTGAGGATAAACACAGCCTTTCCTCTACCTTCCCATGCCCTGCATTTCCTACAAAATCTGGTGTCCCTTTGAGAGGATGCCATGTCAGAATGTGAACTCCAACAACAGGGTCCAGCCTTCTGCTTATCTGTGCTGTGCCTGTGGCCACCACCTCACAGCAGCAGCTCAGATGTTTTCACCCCAGGCACTGTGCTGGGTCCCTGCTGAGAAAACAGCTCCCATCAGCTACCGCCGAGGGGGCTGCAGGCACTGCCCATGGCCACAGCAATGACATGCACTCCGGCTCTTCTGGGAAGACCGCTACTCTTCCTGCCCTGTACATGTACTTGCCTGGAAGGCAAGAGAGCAGGACAAAGGTCTGGGCCACAGCTCTGCTTCCAAAATCAGATCACAGTATGGGGTGAGATTGGACATTTCTTCCCTAGGAAGAAGGCAGATGGCACGAGCTACAATGGGAGCCTCCAGGCGGGGAAGGGGAATCGCGCACCAAAATGTCAGGGAGACGAGCCTGGGTACCAATGCAGCTTTGATAATGTCATGGAGTTTTTCAAGTGGCTGACCTGGTGCTTTCTTTTTTCACTGTAAACTAAAAATATTTCCAGGCTTTTTGTCATCAGAAAGTCCAGAAATGATTTTCTGGTGTTTCTGCATCTGTACCAAATTCAGTGGAGCCAGAGGAGCTTATAGCAGCCGAGAATCCGTTTCATACCTACTTTTAGGGCTAAGTCCCTATCCTTCCCATTTAATAGGTAACTCCTTCTCCCCCACCCCACCATTCCACACTGAGCGCTGCCTTACAGAGTTGTTCAGGTGCTTTCTGTAGTCAGTGGTAACAGAGAGGCCCCTTCCAAGGGGTATGCTTACTTTCTGTCCTAGAACTTGCTCTTCTTCCTCTTATTACAACTACAACTAATTTAAACTTCACAAGTTTTAAATGGGTAAAGTTAGATTTTTAATTATCTCAAGTTAGACAAGGTGAATACTGTTCCATGTGTCTACACTTTTTAAGGCAGTTTGGAAAGATATAGCCTTATAAGATTTTAAATGAGATCTGACTCAACCAACCACTGGATTGTTTTAGCAGCATAGCCAGAAACCTCATAAGCCCAAATAATGCATTAAAGGATTAATTTCTTTACAATAAATTAGAACTTTAAAATCCAACAGCTGCTATAGCATGCTACTATATTTGAATTAAAGTGAAGCCGTAGGACTTTTTCTAAAGAGTGTTTAAAAGCCAAATTATTTATCCCAGAGTTTACATGAAGAACAAAGAGTACAATGATGCAAAGCAGTGTGGAGGGTGGGATGTCTAATGTTCTCAACAAACAATTGTGAGGAGAGAATTACCCAAAAAACGAACAAACCCAACAACAACAATATTTCATACCAGTCCTGCACTGCATTGAAGGAGTCTTCACTGGTGATATCGTACATGAGGACGAAGCCCATGGCTCCTCGGTAGTAGGCTGTAGTGATGGTCCTGTATCTTTCTTGTCCAGCTGTATCCTGGAACAGAAAGGATTATTTAGGCTTTAAGACTTTAGTTCTCAGAAACAGGAGTTGTAGTTAGGTCCTGTATCTAAAATAAGGCAACCACTTTTTGTTATTATACATTTTTTAATTCTCATTTGCTCCCAACTGAAATGAACTCTACTTAAATTTTAGCATTAATTAGGCTTTTGCATCAACTATGATTTGTTAAATGCATTTTGACACATGTACTATTAAAAAAATACCAAAGATTTCAACCCTTTAATTGCTCTTCTCTGCCTCAGCCTCAATGCAATAATAAAAATGTTAGCAGAGTTCACTGAAAGCTGACACTTCAAAGCAGAGGCAACAGAGAACAGTCCAGGACTGTACCAGGCAAAAGACATTTATGTGTTGCAATTTAGTGTCACAGTCAGGAAAACGTCCTTGAGATAGATGCTGCAGGTGACGCGGTTCTTACCTGAGGTTAGAGACAACAATTAAAGACTTGA
The DNA here is from genome assembly GCF_000737465.1 of Haliaeetus leucocephalus. Lineage (NCBI taxonomy): Eukaryota > Metazoa > Chordata > Aves > Accipitriformes > Accipitridae > Haliaeetus > Haliaeetus leucocephalus. Next base: position 4,809,515 of record NW_010973284.1, on the reverse strand, counting down.
TGCAACGAAAATTATTCTACAAAGTGAATTTAATGTGGAATATCCCATGTCTGAGGTGCACATACTAATTCGAGATTTACTAATCCTCTTCTGTTGGTTCAGTTTAATTCTCATTACTTATAGAGTGTTGTAGAATACCTCTACCTGCAGTTGTCATTTCTGTGTTCAGCCTGGCAGCACAGAGGTTAAACTTTGGCATATACAACAGAAGAACTTCAAAATACTTGTGGCAGTTGGAAAACATGTCAACTACCATCTGTTGGATGCCAACACCATTTATTCCTCACATTTTAGGTGCCTGCTCTTAAACTGAGGAACATTTCTACATCAGATCAGCAGTCCTGTAGCGAATCTGTTCCCTCTGGACCTGCCTTCTGAACCAAGGAGAGAAGTCACGTGCTTAATGTATCTCTCATTCAGGAGGTATCTATCATTTGGACAAACACATTTCATCCTCCTGTCCATCATTCCCATACATGCAGTTTTGGTTTTGCTGCATGCAAGAGACAGTGTTGGCCCTTCCAGAACACATGCTAGTCAGTCTATGAAAGGGGAAAACATCAATGATCGCCTGTTGTTCTGCACCAGAATATCACAGAGGCTCTCTGTAAGAGGAAAGTGCTTGTAAATAAGCTCCCTGCGGCTTGCTTAAAAGGCTCTGCCTATTGCACTACCGTGAGACTATCCACAGCTGTAACACTGCTAGTTTCCTAGTGGAGAGATTATGCGGCAGGAATCTTGCCGTTTCTCCACCAATCCTCTGGAAAAAGAAGGGATTTTTCCTTGAAACGTGTGCATTTATTTCAAGACAGGGTAGTCCATTGGCTGATCACAGCGAGGCATTGCACACGGGCTGAGTAATAGTCCTGCTCCCTCCTGACAAGTACCACCAGAATGAGGTGGACTACACCTTGCAGCCTGACTGACCATTTCTTCTCCTGCCATTGATAAATCCATCACAGAGCACTCTAGTATTCACTGACACCACAACCTCGCTTAGCTGCTGAACAGCTAAACCAGCCGTGCCAACTAGATCCCAACTATACTTCTTCAAGTGGCGCAGGTCTCAGCAGCAATAGTATTGTTCTGTTTATTCAGAGACATGGTAGTTGCTTTATTTTAGCGTGACTTCCTAAGGACATGAGGCTTATTAAATCATCAGTCTCCACACATGCATGTGTATATGCTCATTACAACTATTCTGACTTGTGATCAAATTTGACTGAGGGGAAATGGTCTCAAAGGTACATTCTTACAATTGTCACAAAAATAGTTGGTAATGTGAAGAAGAGAGACCTTTAAGTAAACCTTAGCAGGGGAAAAAAGCTTAAGTGCAATGCTTATCTTTTTCCAACACCAAAGGATCCACAGGAGAGAGGCGTTCCTCATGCCTCATTAGGAGAAAGACCTAAATCAGTAAGTTCTCAGATCCTGCAACCAACAAAAAGAAACAAATCCATAGGAAGTCGGGCTTCTTCAGTTCTCATGCTCACAGCATTATTGTTTTATGCTTGCATTCCCAGGTTCTTCTATCTCATCTTCTATTTTCTGCTCTGTGTTTAACTAGTGCTCATTTCGGCTTAGAGCATGAGGCTGTGACCAGACAGTAAGCAACTGCAAGACGCATTGTCTAGCCACATGCAGAATAATTTGGAAAGAAATTAAATTTGACAATGGCTCAGAGCAAAGAGTTTGCTCTGAGGATGTACATCCAGGCTGTCCTGGGAAGCAGCCCCAAGGGACTCTGAGGGTGGCTTCCAAAACCTGCCCAGGTACCATCTTCAGTGCCTTGGCTCAGTGAGGAACTGGACTCAGCCCACAGAGTTCATCTATCTTAAAGGCAAACTATGCTATTGTCTGAAAGCTCTGAAATGTAATAATTCTGGTTTGTTGATTTCACTATTCTGCCTGTGAACCCCCTGCGTGTGGGGGTGGGCCCCCATTTATACGTTAGCGAGACAGGGACGTGGCTGCAGGAGGTTCAGAACCCCAAAGGGCTACATGCATTTGCTTAGTCATAACCTGTTCTCTGGTGGACAATGCACTTACCTCATTAGGAAGGCAATTTGCATATTCATTAGTATATATTTAGGTGTCTGCCTTCTCAGGTTATCGGGGGCGGGGGGGGGGGGGGGGCATCCTATATTTCATGGTATGTAAAGTTTATTCATAACCTTGCCCTGGCAGCCATGTGGTACAATGCAGAGATGTGATTCATCTCTATGTGAGTCACTGATGGATTCCTCTCTCTGTTTTACTGTACAGGTACAGAGCATGTCATCTCCCCTTAAAGGTTTTTAGTTGCATTTCTCCAAATCCATTTGAATCTTTGTAATATCACCCTGAAGTGATTTTTTTACTTCAGGTTATGTTAGCTTCTTAGACAGCTATAAACTGGCTTAATTTTCTTGACTTACACCATGTTTTATGCTAGCTTCAGTGAACAGCCCCCACCCCTCCCAGATACTTCAACACAAATAAAATAAAACAAACTGCAAAATCTGAGCTCAGTTTCTTCAGCATTTACAGTAGCTGCCCTTACATTAGTTTAAAACACCACAAACCTTAGGTAATTAGGCATTTCAGGTTTTTATGTGGAAGACGTTTATCTAATGAAGGAGAAAATAACTGATGCGGATTGCTTCCCCCCACCCCCCGAGTTGTTTGCAAGATTTCCAGGTAGACCACAAACTCATTAGAAAACAGGTAGATGAGGCACAGGCAGGGAGGGATCAGCAGAAACCCAGTGTAGCTCTAATTAACAGTCTAGCCAAATGCCTAGGAAGAATAGCCTGTGCCTTCAGCATCCAGAAGCCTGTTTGGCTGTCCCTGATGAGGAATAAGAAAGCTTGGTTGTAACCTAGCATGGAAGAGCCTCTCTGAGGTCTATTTACACTAACGTGCTAACAACTCTGTTCTTTTGTAGCTTACATATGCGCCTGTCCTTGATACAGACAATTAAAAAACCCCACAAGACCATTAGTTGGTAGTTTGAAACAAAAATTTGAAGGTTTCACATTAATGAGCAATCAAAATTCAGTGTTTATCAGAGGAGAAAAAGACCTAAATGCATTTGCATTATGTGCAGATGCCCTCTACTCACAAGATCCATCACCTAAACATTCACGATAGGAGCACAACCAGCTTTTCTTAAATTTAAATTTACTTGCCTGTCTCAGCAGAAACAACAAGGTACTTACACAGGAAACATATTTGAGTTTTTAAATCACGACAGATGCTCTTTGCTGCAGGTCTGAAAAATCAGAATCCCTGATTCTGAACCATTGATCGCTCTTCTAGTGAAGATTTCCAGCCACAAGTTCTTTGTTCCAAATAAAATGTCACTGAAACTCCTTATCTGTACCAGATTTAATCCTCTCAGCACCATGACTGTTCTAGCAGTGTATGTCACAAACAGCCTCTAAAGAAATAAACCTTTCGATTTTTTTAAAGGATTATGGTTTGATTTTGTTGTTTGTTTGTTTTTAAAAAGAAGAATAATACATAAGAATAAGAGTCACCTGTCATCCAGCTGGTTGGCAACAATTTAAAAATGCATGTTCTTCGCATTATCCTTGCTTAGGCTGCTCAGAGTCAGAACAGAGGCTACGTCAACCCCAATGACCAGCACCAACCACAATTTCAGGGCTGCTTCAGCTGTGAAGGAGAGACCTCTTCTCTGTTGTTCAGCATCACATTGTGACATCTATGATATAGCTTTTTGCACCTTGTTTGGAGTTTGGTCAGCCTTGGAGACAGGATAATCAACATCACAGCGCCGTGGTTATAGGGGCAGCAAGTTGTTAGACATCAAAGTGTGAAGAAACATGACTCCCTGCAAACACAGCTCAGTTCTCAGCAAGACTGGCCACCTCAGCTCCTGTTCTCTACACGACAGATAACCTGAATAAGCAAGAATAAAGGCACATCCTGAAGGCAGAGGGCTGTTTGTCTGGGGCCAATCTGGGACTCAGTAATACTCAATCCCTTTACATCTGAGACCTGTTTACTTTCCCTTCTGCATGGATGAGGAAATATTCATACTCACATGGGGCTATGCCGGTGTCTCACTGAGAGTGCCATTCTGCAATCCGTACCCTCCATCCCGCCCCACTCTCTTCCCACCTCCAGGCAGATCTCTCAAACTATTCATGCAGCCTTCTCCACTGCTGCCCTGTTCTGCATTCCTCACTGGACCTAGCTCGCTGCTCAAAGCATAATTTTCTTATCTTTCTGGACTGTTGCAATGTGAAGTGTTAAATTTCTCATGACCTCTAGCAGTTCTAGTTGTTTTGGTCAATATTATTGATGTCTCCTGCGAGGTGGCTGGTATGTTCCCATCCCACTACTCTCATGTCAGGATGTGCATTTCAGACTGCACACTCTCTGGGGCTGAGATTTCCGCAGCCGTGCGTTTGCCCAGTGCTCAGTTGCAGAAGGGCTCTGCTCTGCAGTTGGAGCTCCGGGATGTTAGGACACACAGACATTTCCTTTGCAAAAGTACATTTTTGAGTGGAAGCCACCAACAATCAGCTAAACAAAAGTCACCTTGAGAAAGACAAAGGGGAAAAAAACAACCCACCAAGAATGACAAGGGTGAGTGAAGGGAGTGACCTTGGGCAGACTAGTACGTGTCATTAATAAGAGAATGCTAACATTGAGCTTACTGTTCCTCCTGGCAGCTAGAAATAGGAACAAACAGACAAGCAAGATGAGTCACTGGTTAAGACATGGAAAAGACGTGATGTCATGAAAAGCCTGTGAAGTTTCAATTGCTGCCAGGAGCAAAATAACACCTGGTTCCTTCAGAGCTCAGCTCTGATTAAAATGCTCCAGTTCAACAGATCATATTAAGCATGTTTTTTTTTCCTCTCTTGTTATTGAGTGCTCCCATTGCCCAAGAGTTACTGGAACCTACTCAGACACATTTAGCTACCTTGAGAGCCAGTTTCATTTAAGCAATATTAGCAATATGCAGCAAAACACTTCTGTTGTGAAAAAAAAAAAACAACAACACAACCCCCCTGTCTTTTTTGATAAAAGGCTTTATCCTCACAAAGTGTTTTTTAAACATTTCCCCGCTATGGATATCTTCACTTCAACTCTTCAGAGGTAGTAAAACCAGAAGCCTTGGATAATTTCAGTACCACCAGTTGTAAAAGCTTCACTTTTCCCATCCTATTTTGCTTACCCTGTACAGAAGCTCCTACCACCCTGTTTTCTCTAACATTCCCAGACTAACTGCTCTCACCAGGGAGATAGAAATTTTACGAAAAGAGAGTTTTAATACATGCAAAGCCCACAAGAACTCACCAGTATCTGGTCACTTATCAGAGGCCTCAGTCTTCCCCAACACACACACACTTTTGAAGTTGTCCCCTGTAACTCAGTGGCCGCGTGTCTCTTCAGGCAAGGCACTTCACTTACTTTTCTTTTTAAAGTACTTTTGCAAACTAAGCTGATGGACAAGGAGGAAAAGTTAGCGTATGTTGGCTTCATCCACCATTAAAACATTTCTGGTGGTTGGGAAGCCCCAGCTCTTTAACTTTGCTCAGCAACTCCCCACCATATAAGACAAAAAGTGAATCACTAAAAATACAACAGGGTGCATTTGCTCAGCAGAATGTAATTTCCAAACTGGAATCAGGCCAAGGTACTGTGATTAACACTACTATTTATGACTACTAAGATGTTAAAAAAATTATTTCCCTTTTCCCAGGTGCCTTGAGATTGTAGTGAAGATTAGCAGTAGTTGCCCTTCCTGATCTGTCAAACAGTAAGGAGGACTGAAATAGGGCTGCTTGCTTATCAACATTATCTGCTCTTCTCGACTTTTTGTAGGTTGAGTTTCTCTGCTAGAGTATTTAAAAGACAGTAGCTGCAAAAGAGAAATCACATGAAGATGTACACACAAAGATAAAGTTCAATTTGCACATTTCTTAAATCTTGCAGAATTGAAAAGCCTTATTTTTCATGACTTAGAGTTAATATGAAGATCGGTCTGATATTTATTCTTCCTGATCCAGTTACCTTGATAGAAAAATAAAGAAATGGCAGTAATAAAAATATGTGGCATCCACACCACATGCCTACTTTCAGCTTCCACTTCTCTAGCTGCAGATAAACAGCAAACAAAGTTCAAGAGGTATGATGCATTTGAAAGGCCATCCACTGTGGGCAAGTGATAAAACCATCACTGCTATGATAAAAAGATATTTAAGAAAATTTTAAGAGGCTGAGATCCTAGAATAAGAAGCATTTTAGGCACTGAATGCATTATTATATGACTATTTTGCCAGTTTTGCTAGATGTTCTGAGATCCACATATATCCTTTAATTCTGTTAATCACTGTAAGAACAGCTGTACAATGCACTGACGTCTGAGCAATATTAGCCACAATAAGGATTATTAATTAGCTGGGGTTGTTGAGAAGCAGATAAATTAATCACAGCCAGAGTACTTCAGAAGCAGCACTACACTACTGTGAATGAGCAAGCGTGGACATCCTAAATGGTCCTGCAGTGCAGTGGATAGATGTGCTACAGTCCAGCTACCACTGCCTGGGTCCTAACAGCAGTCTGCTAACCCATAGAGATGTACAGCAGAAAGGAAAATCTCAATACGTTATGACTCAGCTACCAAAAGAACAAATGCAAAACCTGTGAGGAGCAAGTTAAATGATCTGCGGTGCAAATCAGTCTAAATTCAGTAGCCTGGTTCTTTGATCTGGAAAGGAACAAGGACAGGTGAAGGGAATTAGCATTACAGTGCTATCGGCCTCCCTCCCCCGCAAAGGCACGCAAGCAGAAGAGCAAATCCCAGCTCCGAGAGCAGCAGAACAAGACCCAGACTTCCCGGAGCCTATTTCTAGGTGATCAAATGTCATGGTAACCAGCAAGAGAGCGAGAGGGGCTGCTCGGGTCCGTGCGGAGCAGGCTCTGCGCAAGGCTGGGCAGCAGCGTGGTGGTACCCAGGGCCCTGACTGCGGCTGCAGGACTCTTGGCAAGACCTTCGGTTAACTCCTTTACAAAGCAAATAGTTACATCCGAAGGTGTTTATGAAGCTCAGTGACTTTGTGCCTGGAAGACCTGTTCGTACCCCTAATTGTAAGAAAACTTAGTATTCTGCTACGAGCATCACTCCCAGGGCTTGTTCTTATCAAGGGAAGATTTCCGCTTATTCAGTAGCAGATTAGGGCTAAATCTGAGCCTCGTACTTCATAAGAACCCCCTAGAGATATTATGTCAAGGGGGTCAATTCTAAGACAAAGTGCTCAGAAATTCAGGGAAGGTGTTTATATTTCTAAGATTAAAATACTAAATCAAATTACAACCATGAGGCAAGAACACGTGCTTTAATTTGGAAGGGCAGCAGCAAGACAAAAAGAAAATAACCAAACATAATTTATATTAAGAACCACACACCAATAAAAAAAAAACAACCTTAATGTGTAATTTTTCAAGATTTGGTGGAAATTAAGAGTTGATCAGGCAATTTCCAATGTATTATCTCCCAATTTAGGGAAAAAGTCCTGCTGCTGAATTCAGGTGAGCATTAAACAAAAATATAAAGACATTTAAGGTTCTAGCACTCAAGAAGGTAGAATGAAAGCTTAAAGACAACAAAACCCAAGACCAATCTGAAAGTCATAAATCAGAAGGTAATTAAAAAGGAAAAGAAAAAGGTATATATCTCACTTCAGTAGAGTTTGCAATACATTTTCTAGATGCTGGAATTAGCAATAGCATAGATTTGTTTATCTCCTAAGTTTATATTTGATACAAATGTGCATATACTTTGAAAAGCAATGCAGTAAGTAAATCTGATACAGTTTTTCATTGGTGACATGAAGGGGGGGTTGTTTAAATTCACAAAAATGTAAAAAACAATCAAATGGAATTTGAAACTTTCCAAGTAAACCCACATCTCTGCTGAGAATAGAAAGGAAGACTTTCAGCTAAAGGACAGCTATTTTAGAGTAGTTGTAAGCATCTTAAAATAGAGGCTTAGAATTGAAGTTCTTTGTCAACCACAACAGTACACACATGATGATGCTCAGTAACAGCACAAGACAAAGAAAATAATCTGCTACCAATTACCGTAATATTTTCTAGTATAACCACACAGCCCAGATGTTAAACTAGAAATTTCATTGTGCAGCAGCTGCAGATGGCTCTACTGCACTCGCGAGGCAGTTCAGTGAGCAGCTGTGAGGTCCCTTTGGGGCTGTTGTGTTTACAGTGCCTATGGGTTTCTTGGTGTGAGGTCCTTTTGCACAGTTTTAAGTTTACCTACCTCTGTGGTGATGCTGTATCCTCCTTTCCATTTGGAAAGAGGGTCGTGAGCAAATACTTCTTGACATACATGTGAGATGTTTTGGTATTTTTACTGGGTACTAATCACTTCATCACCACGACACCTCCCTGCTCTGTCTAGGCCATGTACTGCTTCCTAGCCCTTGGCCTGTGGACACACTGAGTGCCTGAGTGGCTCAAATCTTACTGATGAAAAGCACATCTTTGTATTTACCTTTTTAGAAAGACAGAGGAAAACCACAGCAGATTTCCCAGCTCAAGAAAACGTGTTGTTGGCATCATAAAAAAGGAAGGACATATGACTAATTTATCTGACATTCAAACAAACTTCTAACCCAGTTCCAATCCTCGCCCAGCCAGTCCCTACCTATCAAGAACTGCTTCTCCCTGCTCTAAGATCAAATGGAGCTAAATCAGATTTTCCCTACCACCATTACCTACTTCAGATGTCCCAATTACTTCCTTCATCAGCTATTTAGAAAACTGACTTTTAGCAGCTCTTCTTGGCAGGAATCACTCTGCATTTCTTCTAATTAAAGATATTGCACCTAAGCTCATTTTAGGAGCAAACCAAGCCAAAATCCATTTTTCTAGTCCTTTTTTCAAGGTTAAATGGTTTCGCCAAGGAACCCAGCAAACAGAGGAGAGGAAGCCCTATTTAAAGGGGGGGGACGGGGGGACGGGACCAAAGGAAAAAAAAATAAATCTTTGAAGACCTGGCTCATTGAAAAAGACCCCAAGAAGCCAGAATACATTTCAAACAGATTTAGGAAGCAGAGTACAGCTGGGTCAATTGCAGCATGTTCTGCAGCAGGTCCACAACTCTGATAACTAATGAGAATATAATGTCAGCATTACACATGATCAGGATTTCAGTGAGAAAAATCCTGGCCCAAATTGAGGTTGGATAGATGCTGCTTGGCCCACCTTACATTGCCTTTTGAGTATAATCAGCTGGAAAACGAGCATTTATGGATGTTCGTACCAGCGTGAACCTCATGCAGTTGAGGTCAACCAATATAAAGAATGAACATTGACAAGAAAAATACTGGTGGAGAACTCTATCATATTTCTAATGATTTATTAAGCGATATGAGGCATAAAAGCAACAGATCATTTCAAACCCAACTTGCTGCTAGGCTAATATGTGCACATGTACGCAAGTGGTAAGGATCCTACTTATCTATCATCCTAGCAGGAAAAATGTTAGCTACAGAGAAGGTTTGCCACAGCAGCTTTGTTTACACTTTTCACAGGATTTGAGCGAGCTTCTACTGAAGGCAACAGAATTACTTTTATCAGGGGCAGATCTATGGGGCAGAGAAGACTGTGCTACAGGGACTGCCAGTGTCCTACACGGTGCACTCACCTGCTTTTCTGACGGAGAGCAGCTATGTTGCTGCACACCTCCAGGTTCATCTGTCCCCAGCCATTCACACCAGTGGGACCTTGGTCAGGCTCTCAAGCACAGCTTACTGCCTGTATTTACCAGGACCATTCAAGTTCAGTCCAGATCTGGGGAGGGGCCATATGGCGATTGAACTCTGATATAAAATCAGCCCTGAAGAACTGTAAGGTCCTGTCTGCATCCAGTGACCTCAGTCAAGAATCCTGCATAGGCAGAGGTCCTGACTTCTCTCCCATGAGACTAAGCTTGTAGATAAGAAGAAAAGAAGATACAGCATTTTCCATGTGATCTGTTTCTCAAAAGACAGACCTCAGCCCTAGGAAAGCTGTAAAAAGAGCTGTTAATGAGAACTCCAGACTGTCTTATTTAAAGCGAATGAAAATCCTATGTGCAACAGTGACAGCATGAGATCTTATTTGTACAGAACACTAAATGCATGTGATGCTTTACAGATCAACAAAAATATGGGGCATCATTCTTTGTTATATTCTACCAATTCTACATTAATATAGCTTCACAAAATAGGGAAACTGCACAGCATCACCCCAAGCAAGCAAAGGTCTATCAAATCTGTAATTGAAGTAATCATAGTATAAGGCACAATACAAGCACAGGTTCATGCATAAGCATTATGCTGCTTCTTAAATCACCCAGACTGTCTACCAGCAGAAAATTGACAACAGACTCTCTGGACCACCAGCTCAGTTCAGCGAAGGGCAATTCTGCACTCCATTACCATCACATTTCTAGAAATGCTACCCAGCTTAGGAATGAATTTGTCCTGTTACATTGGGGAAAACACATACTGAAATATTTATCAAATGAAACCAGCTTCCTTAGCAAGAACTAACCTCTGAGCAGATTGAGCTCCTCTGCTTTCATGTGTAGTCATGTGATTTGTCTGGAGAAGGTGGAACAAGTTGATGTTTTGAGGAATAAAAGTTATTTACTATGACAGAGACAAAAAGAAGGCTCTCTTAGGACTCATTCTTGGTCCCATTCCAGTCCAAATTACTCCCCTTGACCAAATGGGTGCAAAAGCAAACTTTGGAGCAAAGCATAGGGTATAATGAGCAGAATTAGATCTGCCAATGCGCTGAAGACATTTTAACACTAAGGGGACATGACTTCAGCAACAGCGTAACTGCTTCAAAACATTATGAAACTATATTTAAATGAACTGCACTTTCTGCCTGCTGCTATTCTGTCTTACTCCAGCATCAAAGAATTATAATGTGCCCCAATTTTGGAGGCTCTAGAGCAGCAGGGGAAGCTTTGGTGTTGTCTGTCTGGACCTTACCCTAATGCTTTATACCAAGATTCAGGCAGCGACAGTAGAACAGAACTTTCAGCAGAACAGAATGATTTCTGGTCTTGCAGGAAAGAGTTTTCCTTTCACTGGTATACTCATACCACAGTCACCATTCTCAGAAGAACAGAGTCCAGAGAACAAAATGTACCCCCATTTAAAGTACTAATTAAATTAATACAAAGAACTGAAAGGAAAAAAACCAGCTTCTCTCCTCTCATGGCACCCAGGTCTTCCTTCTCCATCCAGTGTATCAAAGGGCAAGTAATTTCTCTTGACCAAAGGTTTTCTTTTCATCTTCTGAGTCAGTTGAAAAATTATGAAAGCCACAATAATATCCAGATATCTTTGCTTAAATGTCTCCTTTTGCTAGCTCTTCATATGAAGCCTGAAGGGAAAGTAGAAGACTTTATCCCTGTCCTACCAACTGCACAATGGCAAAGCACATGTGTGAGGACAAGTACATCTTGTCTTACAAACTGAGAGCTCCCATAAATCTCAGACACCCTTAGTCAGGCCTTTTTGGCAGACCATGTGGTAGCATCAGAGCTCATCTCCTGCCAACATCTGCAGCTGAGAGAAGGGAATCCTAAGATCTAAGCCTCAACAAAGAGTCTTTGCCACAGCAGAGCTTTGTGCCAGCCTTCCTGATGCTTAGTGACTAAAAATTTCCTAGATTCTAGTTATCCTCATCAAATGGGGCATAAATAAAGATGCTGCAAAGTTTCATCTATGGTGTGTACTCTTCCTGGAGTCAAGCAGTCAGACAATAAGTATTAGATGATAAAGAATATACACTCTGTTCTAATCTCAAAGTGTCCTTCCACATCACTAATGATATCATATCAAACCAGCCCTGCATTCATTAGGACAGTTATATCAACAGACAGCAAATGTTACATAAAATCTCTTAGATAAGAACAGGCAACATTCTGGTACATGTTTACTTCCTTTTAATTAATGAACAGACTAGTTGCAGTCTATCTTGTGAAATGAGATGTAAACAGAAACGACCTTCACATATGCCCTATCTTTCAAAACAGCTTATTGACGAGAACTCCCGGAACAGTCTCCCATCCACACTTGCTTCAGTGGTACATCCATTGCTCTGCCACTTCAAAAATGGAAGAGGCTGCATTTTTGTGTGGAAGGAAGAAAACCAGCAGGTATTAAAGGTGCATCTGGCAAACACAGAGGTTCATCACTGTGCCCGTGAAAGAAAATGGGAGGGATGATACTAGAAGTACACTGGGACTTCTCCAGAGGGACTGGGATCTGCTGCAGAGACTGCACTACTAGGAAGGAGGCACCTCATGAACACATCATGGGGGAGGAAAAAGGGACAAACTGAAATGAGCCAAAACAGCAAAAAAGATGATGGGAGGGCTGGCTGGTTAAAAAAAACATTGGAAAGGTGAGCTGTGTTTGGATGAGCTAAGTAACAACAATCATCCCAGTACGTTACAACGCTTGTTTCAGCAAAGGCAAAACAAGCAGTTTCCTTGGGCAGGAGAAAGGCTTCTTCAGCTGTGCCAGAGATCAGCAGGACCAGGTCCTCAGGCAGTCTTTCTTTCAAGCTTGAATGACTCTCTGCTTCTGCAATTCCCAAGGAACATTAGAAAGTAAAGATGATAAATCAATATTATCCTTGTCACAGTCAATAAGATGAAAGAACTGCTGTTGATCTCACCGGGTCTAGGACTTGTGCCCATTTCACTATTTAAATTTTCAATGGAGGAGGAAAACTCTTCAATCAGTTATTTCATTTGGTAATCACAGACCTCTGTTTCTGCTGGTGGGTAGGGGTTTTTTTGATTGTTGGATGTTTTGTTTGGTTGGCTGGTTTTTAAACCTTCGTGTAGAGTTTCTTCTATCACTTCCAGGGGTTTAGCCAAACTCAACACCCACAAAGTTGTGAAGAAATCTGGTAAAGCTTAAGACATTCAAAGTTGAAGATTCATTTTGTTCGTGCTCTGTTTTCACCTAAGAGACTCAAGGTCAGGATTTGATGCCTTGTGACATATGCTTGTAGCATGCAGCATCATCCTCTTAGAGCTTTTCCATTTTGTCAGCTTGTGACATAGTCTCAACGTTGAACAGTTTCATAGCATGGTAATGCAGATTACTGCACAGACTGCACTGAGAATTATAACCACACTGTACAGAAGCAGAGTTGTCACCACCTCTACATCCACATGGTGACTGAAAAGCCATTTCTCAGACATAATTCTCAGATTTCAGGAGTAAATGATGGAAATACAGTTAATGAAATTATCTAACAAAAACAGAAGCTCAATTACAGGCTTCACATTGTGTATCAATTAGACAGTGCTTAGGTCAGAATTCTCAGGTGTTAATAGGATTGTTAAAACAAAGAAAATGAACAAGTGAAGGAAAAAATCAATTAGGTGCAGTAATAAAAATGCTCATAATTAGCATCTTTGTTTTACTGAAGGTATCGCAAAGCTTCAATAGCAGTATATAGCATCAGAGAGTTTTCAAACACACCATTATAATAAAAGGAAGAACAAGAAATTCAGAAAGAATGTGCTATATTAACTTGATATTGCCATGGTAAACAGTTTTACAATCTTGTAAGAAAGATTAAAAAGATCACAAGTTACCATGGTACCATTGTTCCTTCCAGCTTCATGTTTTCAACACGAAATTGAATACTTTAAAGGCAACACAGAGCTGTACTTTCTCCACTGTAAACTCATTCATCCTTTTCTGAGGGAAGCTGCAATAACCAGCACAGGATTTTTCAGAATTTCTTTGTTCACAGGAGTCACCAGCTTGTTATTCATAATTCATTATAGTTTCCACAATTTGAAAACAAAATAATTTCTGGATGCAGTTTTCCAAGGTAACTTCAGACAAAGCATCTGAACCAGATTTTGCTCTCGGGTATGCTGCTGTAGAAGCTGCAGTTTTCTAGGTTTGTCTAATCTCAGCAGTTGATCTACCATTTATTCACTTGCTCAGCAGTGACAAAAACCTGCCAGTTACAAAGCATGTCACTCCAGATGGACAGTGACAGAGGGGCAGCTTGGGCTATGAGAAGAGAAAGCATGTCATACAGTATTAAAGCAAGGGAGACAAAGGCACATTGCCAAGACGTTTTAGGACTCCTGCTGAGTCTTTGCGAGGACCCTTCTCTCTTCACTGACTTTTACTAGCAAGTGTTTTCCTCCCAACTCTACAATCACTTTCCTGCCTCCACTGATTACTTGTGGCCACTTCCAGTGCCCTAGACCTAACTGTCCTTGCAAAGAAGATCTGAACTTGGGGCATGTGAAAGACAGACATCTATAGACACAGTTACAACAAAGCCATGTCCAGGACTACTTTGTGTACTTCCTAAAGTAAAACAGGAATTCAGTTTCAAGGAGCAAAGAGTTGATATAAAAAAGAAAAGAAACACCAGCCTAGAGGTAGCTATTGGCTGTGGAGAAACATTAGGTTTCATAGGTTTGCATTAAGAGTACACTTCATTTGCCATTACTGCTTGTCTGCTTACCCACCTGAATGAATACAGGTGTTAACTGACAAGCTATATTTCCCAAATATCATATACAAACTGCCTCATGGACATATCAAGGCTGTCATCTGCTACTTCTAGGAGGAGATGCCACCCTGCTGCTTGACATGAGCAGATTAAATATCAGCAAACCTCTTCCTGATGTTAGCAACCATGCTCATGTGACATGAATGACTCCTGCAAAACATACAGCAAAAGCAGAAAAGTCAGGTTGTGTCACTCTGTGCCCAAGGAGAACACCACACTTACCTATGGAGCAACCCTTCATATGTCAGTGGGACTTTCTCCTTCATAGGAGTGCCATCTCCTCGTCTTGATAGATCACACTGCCTAAAGGTGAGAGAAGTCCAGAGTTTTTTCAACTCCAGAGTCCCCAAAGCAACCTCACTGGCACTACTGCCAGCTGTGCTGCCAACAGTGCAACAAGCACTGCACTCGCCTTGGAGCCACCCTGGGAGAAAGCAATTGCACCTCCGCCATCTGTGGGCACTCACCAGTTTCCCTTACCTGCAAGTTTCATTTCCACAGGGGACAGTTTCCTGCCCGAGCACAAAGCTTGACCCCACCGAGGGACTTTGGAAGAAAAAAAGTTATTTGTCTGGCTCACCTTGGTGGCACAGGCAGTGTGATTACTCAAGTGCTGTATCAAAAACATTCTGCAGAGATAGCTGTAAAACATCTTTCTTCTCCTTCAGCAGCTATGTCTATAATGATTATTTGCATAAATCACTCAGATCAGTTGCTATCAATGACTATATGGTGGATTATCACTTAATGTTCTTATTCATATAAGGTTTTTACCTCCTTGATGAAGTGGGTATTTTTGGCTAGGTGGAAAACACTTTAGGGCCTAGACATCAGCCAAGTCTCCCATAAGGAGAGCAGCTGACTTGCTGTGACACAACTTAATTTACTAGCCATTCGGAAAGATTTTTATTTCAATACCATATTCATACAGGTAAGAACAGTGGAGCTGGTTGTTCTAACTTGTGTATTTAGAGTGGAGTATATATATTAAGCATTTGCAGGATCACAACATAGATAAGTTGATGTGACTTTTTGGGAGTACAGGAGGGATAACTACATCAGTGAAGGAGTTATCACTTTTAGTTACTTTACAAAGACGAGCACTTCATACCTTGGCTGATTTATACCCACACAATACAACAGGAAGGCTGCCTACCTATAACTGAATGCTCGCAAGAAAAAGTTTTTAGCCCCAGGTTTGAAACGTTGCATCCAATAATCTGCTTTCTCTTTAAATTCTCCACTACAATATTACACTTCTTCTCCCTAAGCAACATGTACACAAACATGTAAAATGAACAGGATCCAGTAAATGAAAAACTAAAGGACCAATTTCAAAGACATTGGTCTGAACTGCGTGCCTAGACCTCATACACCATTAGTGGGAGTTCAATATTGCATTTGAACAACCTCCTTCTGAAACTTGGCCCTTGCAATGCAACCTCCTGACCCACAGGCAGAAGCTTTGCTGAAAAACAGCGCTGGGTTACCCTCTTCCACCACAAAGTGCGGCAGCTGAAGGCTGCTACTATCCAGCAGCTGGAGGTTTTCACATACCTCAGCATGGGGGTGCAAAGCTGTGAGCCCCTAAACTCCATATTACTGCCAGGTTAGCAGGTTTTGTTTGGTTGGTTTTTGTTTGGTTGGTTTTTACAACTACCAGTATTACCAATTTCCTGAGGCAAAAAAATATATCTATCCTAGCTAGATATATTCAGTGTCTTAATTTGTACTGACAGAAGAACGTGTTGTCAAGCTGCAGTCAGAATAATGCATCTCCTCCTATTTATCAAGGAGTAACCACTAAGAAAAATTTCAAAATAGTCCAACACATTTTTTCCTGTACTTTTCATGCATGTCATACAAACATTATGTATCGGCTGTGCTAGAAACTGAAACAGTCTTTTAGACATGATGGATTGTTTCTCATTAGCATATTCTCATGTCAGTAATCAAAATCAATCAACTTAAATCAAATTAATTCTCCATGTGTTCAGTTAAAATGTATACCATATGCTGGCTGAAATGTATACCAAAGCAAGATTGTGCTGCTGTAGAAAGCTTCTTTCTGCAGCTACATATAACAGCAACATTGGGTCAATTTCCCTTAAAATACTAAGAAATCTTTGTATAACTATTTTCAACCAGCCTTGTGTAATTCCAAAGGATCAATTAACCAACTTGCTGAAATTGGTCATTACTGACCCACCACAATATGTGCTGTCTCCATTGGGCTCAATCAAGGGTTAAAGACAAGGGTTTACTCTCTGATCAAACAGGACCTCTGAGAAATCACAATTCACAAGGCGTATCTGGAGTCCCAGCTTCAGTAGCATTTGCAAGATTTATATGATGATATTTAGAGTCATCATTTACTCTACCTAGTTAAACATCTGGCTGCTGTCAAATTTTCAAGGTATGCCGAGCTGGAATGCACCTGCTTACAATACCAACTACTTCTTAACATCATTTGTATTACAAGAATGCTTAGGACCCTTCATCGTGAAGCCACTGCAGAAAGATAACTCAGCTGGCCGAGCAGCACCTCCTCTAGCCGCTGTTGGAGGCGCATCCAGCCAGGAGGATCAGCAGTGAGCACTCACAGCCATGGGGCTGCAGGAACCACCACCCCAATCAGACCTACACTTGCCTCCTCCCTACTAGACTGTCTACCTTGCATTCATGGAAGAAGCTTGGCAGACAGCTCTTTGCAGATCCGCGTTTGGGTTTTATCCCATGATTTAGCTGCAGAATCAATGTCAAGTGTAAGATTACACACCACCAGTGTGCTTGTGCACCCCAAGGGACTAGGCAAGAGCCGAGCCACCCTGTAGTCCTCTCAGTCCTAAGCCTGTCTACTGCAATTGCTAACAAAACCAGCTGTAGTAGACTGTTTGAAGTTGGCTGGGAAGTGGACATATAGCCCATTTTTATATTAAATTCATTTCAGTTATTTTAACAGCCCTGTTCTAACTTGACTTCAAACAGCAGGAAACCGTTGCTTGCCTCTACTCTCCTTACTAAAAGCCTCCATTTGTACTCGATGAGATGACTTGTTTTTCTCTCAACCGATCACTGTCATATGCCTAACTAAATGTGTCAAGCAAACAGTATTATAAGAGATTCATAAATGCTAAACCTCTAAGAGGCTTAGGAATAAGAAACATAATCGAGTGTCACTGCCAGAGGCAGAAGAGTTGTTTAGGAATTCTGATAAGCACCAATTCAGCAGATACTCATTTTTATGCTAGTTAACCAGAAACAGGCAGCTTCACGAAACAGAAATGCTTCTCTGCCTCTGTGCTCATTCACCATGGGGTAGAAAAATCACCATGCCATCTCAGATCAGCAGTTGAGGTGTTTCAGCATCTGGTCCTGAACAGTACAAGCTTCTGATCCAAACAGCGATCAGAAATGGATATTTCTGCAATAGATACAAAATTGCAGTCAAGTACAATTATGGAAAATTTTACCAACAGGGGAAACATCTTCCTAACTTAGAAGCCAATCACTGAAAAAACAGCTTGTGGTGGACCTCCTTTTCAATGCTGTTTCGTGTATAACTGAAACACTGAAACCTTTCCTCCTCCTCCTCCCTTGTGTGTATGGCCAAACATGCAGAATCAGACAAATTCCACAGACTCTTTTTATGACATGATGCTCTCAATTTAAAACTTTTTCTTAACCCTGTAAGTGTAATGTAAAGGACCTCACCCCTCACAGGTCTCTCCCTCACTGGTAAAACTCTATACTGTAACTACAAGATGCTCTCTGATCATTCTTGGTCAGAAGCTTTAGAAATTCACTGTCACCACATACATCAGGCAAGTTCTCTCATATCCCACTGACTGATAAATTTTCAGTCAAATTATCTATCATCACTGCCTGCCTCTCCCTTTCAATGGCAATCAAGGAGTTACTGCAGAAGGAGGACTCTAAATTGATGGGGTTTGGTCCCCCTCCCAGAAGGAGCCTGTGGCTGGAGACTGAGCCCTGGGTCAGGCTCACTCTGATGTCCCCCGCAGCTGGCAGCAGCACCAGCTCCTGGGGCTGCTCTTCTTTGGTATTTCTATTCACAGAACATTGTGCACAGGCTTCAAGAGCCAGAAACTCTTCCTTGCACTCTTCTCAGATTCAAAGCAAAGTACATTTTGCACTGAGTAGCCAGCTAGACAGCCCCTCTTCATTACTTTCCTATTGAGCTCCTACTGGCTACCTGCAGGTAAATCTCTAAATTTGAAGCAATATTTCTTGCTTATTTTCATGCTGGCCTTGCCTGTAATATTTCATGCACAGGTACATGTTATGCCACCAATCTGTAAGGTGACTTCCCGTAGAAATCTGTTGAAAGGTCTTCTTCACAGCATCGGAAAGGTACCTCGGCACAGCAATACAGATAACCTGATGGAGGCATTCACTTTGCTGTCCTGATCTAGTTAACCAGCAATCACATTACCTTGCTCCTTCAATACCTCTGGGCTCACTTCAATTCACTTTGGTCTCTCTGAACTTGACACTATTGTAACTGCTGCTGTAAGATGCTCTCCAAAATAGAGTTTGATTTTACAAAGGGCTGAACATCTTCAACTCCTATTTCACCAGTGGAAACATACCTTCGGTCAAAACACATCTACTCAGAGTGGTCACTGCAGTGCTATTAATTAACAATTAGATGCAGGCTTCCAGTGAACTGTCTGAATGGAGGTAGGGTAAAATAGTCTCAAGTATATCAGTTATCTGTCAACTTTGAACAGCCATATTTGTTAAAGCCAAAATTTGCATACACATAAAAGCATTCTGCACTGGTAAGTTAATAGTAAATTACTTTCTTGTGGTTTCCACAAGGAAAACATCCCTTTCTTTTAGTCACTTTTTGTACTCTTCTCACTACACCTATAGGAAAGTTTCAATAGAACCATCAAATCAATACGGATACACAATCTGCATGCATTTAACTTCAAAAACAGTATTACTAACTGCTTTCTGAAAGGTAAATGTTTCGTGTTATCAAATAATTCTTAAGACATATTGACTTTCATGACTCCCTGCTACTTTCAAAATCCAGTTCTCTCCCACAGACGGTCAAGAAAAATCTCTAAATATGTTCATAGTCTTCTGTTCATCAAAACCCCCATACTTTGCAATGCTACTTTGAAGGAGGAATTCTGCAAAAGTAGAGCTGGAAAACTTTATTATATTACATTACAAGTTGAAAAAGCAGAAAGCATGCTGCCATTCATTTTAGTCACTTCCAAGCAATTTCGTCTAAAACTGCTAAAGGCAAATTTCAGTGTAAAGTATGAAAGCTCAAGATCATCTAGTTATTAAGATGAATGCCTCTTAAATCTTCAGTTGGGACTATTGCCTTCATTTATAAAAACACAATTTCTGCTCCAACAACAGAATTAGCATAAGTGCCCTTACAGTCTTGCTCACAGGATCCGCCAGCTATATCTTCTTTCTTATTTCAATCCGAGATTGACGTCAGCAGCATTCACAACCTTTTGAAAACTCATTCTCTACTCAGTTTCTACTTAATTTGATGTCTCAGAACATTTATATGACTCACAAAATTTGGTGTTTGAAGCTTCAGGGCACACAGATGGGAAGAAATCCAAAGGGAAAAAAAGATTGCGTTTAATATAGTAAAATAATAGTAAAGGAGCCAGATAAATATAGTCAGGTGCTATTTTTGGCAAGGGCTGTGTGGGAAAAGAAGCACAATTTTCTCTTTCATTGCTCAATAAAACAAAGAAACACAATTTTCTGTTCCATTCATCACTCATAGTGAATGAAGAGGTCAGTCATAAAAGCGATGTTAAATGTATACGATTTTGCAGCAACCTGCAAGAGTTGAGTGGTACTTTGGGACCGCCAAAGCAAAGAACCAAAGCATCCAGCGTCACAACAGAGAACGCTTCCTTACACAGAACACACATATCTGACTCTGGGAGAAAGCTCCTCTAAAGTCAGAGGTCCCTGCTGGAAACAGCTCCAAATTGCAAGTCCAAATTCAACGTCCAATCTGTGCTGTGCAGAAGCGCAAAACTTGAGAAGAGCTCATTTCTGAGGAGTAAGGAAGTAGGATGTAATCACTGATGCCAATACAGATTTCATTCCTGCAGACCCCTGTCCCTTCCTCTGCAGATACACAGGCACTCTACACCCTCTGGATGAAGGAAAAACCATGCAGATGGGGAGCTGCATCCCCGATTGCACCTCACAGGGAGACAATCTATTGCAACACTTCCACTCTCTCACATGGTGGTCTCTAGTTCCAAAACTGGGTGTGTGCAAGTCCACCTCTGGTGAAAAACGAACTATCCCTCCTTCTCTGAAAAGAGAACACCAGTTATACAAACCCCTCAAGGCTTGACACACTGCAAGACTCTTATTGTTATTAATCAAGAACTTCAAAGATGAGATCTTAAAATTAACATGTCTTGGGAATCTTTTCATTTAAAAATGGAGATCCAATGCACCATGACTGAAAAAGTCACTCGGCATCTCCCTTTGAGAGACTGTTTTGAACAAATACGTTATTAAGCAGATGGATTTTAGCAGAACACACATGACTCACCTATGGCATGAGGGCAATTAAACTTTATAATTTTTTTTTAATATCCATAAAATAAGTAGACAAATTAGAAGTGAAAAATCTCGTGCTTCTCATATTTCCTAGTCACAGTCCCAGAGCAGTTAGCAAATAATATAGCCTGGATTTATTCTCACCTTCCTTCACGAAAAATACATTAAAAAAAGAAATCAATGCTGCAATACTTCTTGGACATGTAGACTATAGTTTAAAAAAAAAAAAAAAAAAAAGAGGGCCACATTGCAGGGATTCTGACATTATAGCCAACAAAACAAATGCCACCTCTTCTCTGCCTTTGTATTAGGTGATAAAAAGCAGTTTGTTTTGTTTTTTTTTAAAAAAAAAGTCTGGGTTCTTTTTAATCATCAAACTGACTGCACTGACTCTCACAGTTGTAGGGTAACATAATATTATACATTTGGAGGGCACATTCTCTGGCAGGATAAATGGCTGCCATTCCAGGAACTTTAAAACTCTGAAGATCCCAGCTGGAGTAAAAGGAATGAATAGGTTTGCTACTTCCAGTATCAAAGCGAATAAACACCTTGTACGCAGTTAGTGGAAAATAAAGCTATTAATTTCCTTCTGTTTAAGCACTTGGATTTTGTAAACAGTATGGCAGGTGATAACCTTGCCATCACTTAGCAACATCAGGTTTTGACACGCAACTGGAGCTACTTCCCGGTCTCCCAGCCATGTGGAGAGGATTTCCACAGCCCGCGCTGCAGATGGGAGAACTGCCACATGACTTCAAGCCAACGACGCAGTGATGCAGAGATGCTGTTGTGTCTAAGTTACAGCCAGATTCTGCAAGTACGACTTGATTCGGGTGAAATTTTCTGTTAAAATGGTAAATATCTGGAAGACCAAGACCATTTCCAGATTTAGGTGAAAGATTATTCAAATTACAGTTTTGCCATGACAATGGTGTGGATGATTTTTGCTGAATTTGTTCCCTGTAGACTTCTTGCAGTCTCTTGATAGAAGAATAAGTAGCTCCTATGCATATTTACATCAGAATTTTAGCAGGAAATCCGAAATAATTTCAAACATGTCCAAGACTTCAGAATGATGGCCACAGCTTTGAACATGGTACTGTGGAGTGGGGCGTATGCAACTCAGAACAGTAGCAAGTACATCACAGGGGCAGAACTTTATGCAGGTTCTTCCCTTGGAAGAGTTCACTTTTCCCTAAATAAACCATTAACCAGCACAAGTGAAAAGAAATTATTCATTTTACATTTCCAAGCCCTGAAGACTCAGGGGGGACCCAACAGTTCTCACAAATTTACCTCATTTAGTATCTGTGCAGTAGTGACTTTTCCTGCACGCTATTTTCAAGATGAAGGGCATTCTTATAAAAGAAGAGATCCATTTTAGCTAGGGTGAGGAGCCTTAAACAGGTATGGATTTTCAGCTGTTGTGTAATTATAGCACAACAGTTGGAATGAGCATCAGTATAGAAATACTGTTCATCTGGAGCCTTAAGTTCCTATAATCAGCCAACTCATTCAAGTCCCTTCTGTGCTTTACACCATGGCTCACACTTAGGAAAACAACCTAGTAAGGGGGTTTGGTGAGGAAGGGTGTATAAAACAGGCTGAAGAGCTTTGCCAAATGCATACCTTCCTCATGTCAGGAAGCGCTAAGCACAGACACCAACCACCTTGCAGGAAGGCTGGAATCCCCATGGTATTCATGTAAACTGACACTTCTGCGACAGCAGGTCCATCCCTGCAGAACCCAGCCCTCCTAAGCTTGCTGCTCAGGGCCACTCCTTGCTGCTTGCAAGCCAGGGTTTACGAGCACTGCTTCTTTGGTGTTGCTTTCCACTGTAATTAACATAATCATTAAAGGCACTGAGGTGTTTTTTTTGTTTTTCATTTCATGGTCCTGCTTTGGTTCTACTCTAGTTTTGTGCCGGCTTTCACTCCACTCACTCGCGGGCCTTAGGGCATGTCAGCACTGTGCGGTGGAGTTGTCTACACAGGCCCTCACTTACCAGAGACAGAGCTAGCTCCAGAAGTGGAGATGGCACAGCTGTGTTAGTATGAAGCTGTGCTTAAGCTAAATCAGGCTTGCTGCAAGCCCCTGCCATGCTGCACTAAGCACAACCTTCTTGCTTTCACACAATGTATATTCCTTTGGTGTTTTAGTATACTGCTGAGCAGGTGGATGCACCGGGCCAGGTTACTGCAGCATTAAACCCTACATAGGATGTAAGACTCTTCTGCAGATGCTCCAAGTTTACACCAATGTAAGAGATTAGAATCACATCTTGAAGGCCTTCCTTATTTTTCTGGTAACTGTTAGCACTGTGTCTTTCAGATCAGAGATGGGAGAAAAACCACTGTAAATCCAAATGCTCAATGGCATTTCAACTTCTATACCTTAAATTGTCACTTAACTGTTCCTCTCTAATGGCTGCACACAGCCAAAACTTGCTCTCTGGCAATCATAAACAAGTTTCTACAGTCCTTCAAGCAGCTATTTCTGAAATAGCACAACATTCCAAACAATGTGTGACACAAGTTTTCAGCCTTGGGCACCTTTAAAATAACATGGGAATAAACCAGACACAAGGCAGGACTGAAGCTAGCACTTCGTGATCATGCCATTAGGAACTGGAACAAATGCTGCCATGCTACATTGCAGTGTGTCCTGGTTTCTGCTGGGATACACTTAATTTTCTTTCTAGTAGCTGGTATAGTGTTGTGTTTT
>NW_010973284.1:4764283-4785126 GCF_000737465.1 Haliaeetus leucocephalus | reverse complement strand
AGTGAGTGGCTGCGTGGTGCTTAGTAGCTGCTTGGGGTTAAACCACAACACAGTGGAAAGGAAGTTTGCAGTAGTTAAAGAAAGGAAGTTTAATCATCCCTTCCGACCCCTAAGTAGCTCTTTCCTTGTTTCCCAATCCTCTGTTGCCTTCCATTTAGGCAGCTACTCCTCTACAAAGGGAGCAGAGAACAAGTTTAAAAGACTTTCAGCTGAAGAAGTTTGTATTTCACAGCAACAGTGAACAAACAAAAGCATTTACACCTGATGATAGTGGAGACAACTCCAGAGAGGGTTGATTCCGTCCACCTGTACTGTGCACCAAGTTGTCAGGATATTACCTGACTACGCACCCCAAATCACATTTAGCCTCAGTTAACCTCTGCAGGGCTGTCACCATTATTGTAGCTGGAGCCGATAACAGAAGTTAGAGTGTCTCTTTAGAAACTGCACACGCATACACATGAACAGGGTGAGGTCTGATTTTCTTCACAGTTCTACAACCCAGCAAGGGCTGAGAGATGGTAAGAGAAGCATAAAGGTTCAGGTCCATCATTCCACTCTTACGAAAAAGTGACTTTGAAAATGTATTCCTTAATTAGCCTTGCTTGGCTGTAAATTTCCACTGTTGTTATTCCATGCAATCAATTGATGCACCAGCATGCTATATTATAGTCAGAATATTTCTTCTCTGAAAAGGAAACAAGTAAATTGACTTCCCCTCTTTTTGCCAGCTCTTCTTGTTTGCTCTTACACACAACTCCATTATTTCAAATTCTGTTACAACAGTACTTTGCAAGAACTATCCGTACAGTTAATGCAAAAGTGTTTACAAAGCTGCTATCTGATTTCAACAAGAGCAATCCAGGATGCATAACACTGAGCCAAGAGAAAAATATAGGAAAAGTGGTATAGCCTTACAGAAATGCGTACAGTGATGAGGCAAAAATGCACGGCAAGGAAGCAATTTAGCATTTGGTGGTAATTCCAATGCGAATGCATTTTTTAGCCTTTCAACAATATAGGACAGTTTTAGAGTTTTGAAAAAAAATCCAAACCACATTTGATGGGAGTTATTTCTCTTTCTTCCCTCAAAAAAACAAGACCTGCAGTCCTTGGTAAAGGACTTTACATGGACGTATCAAAGCTGACTCATGCCGGTCTACCACAATTTGGCACTCAGAGCACTTGCTTCCCTTCAGAACTGGGAAGGGCTCAGTGCCCACTGGCAGTCAGCCAAGCGGGATGCAGTTACCATGGCATTCGAACACTCGTTAACTTCAGAACTGCCACAGCATTATCACCAATGTAGGGACCAAAGAGGAGGAAGCAGTAGGTGGATCTTTGAATAAGCACATGCAAAAGCAAAAATATCATTAGGGTGAATATCCTGCCTAGTAAACATCCTATGCACAGATCCCCTGTATGTTCTATTTTATCG
Organism: Haliaeetus leucocephalus; assembly: GCF_000737465.1. Classification (NCBI taxonomy): domain Eukaryota; kingdom Metazoa; phylum Chordata; class Aves; order Accipitriformes; family Accipitridae; genus Haliaeetus; species Haliaeetus leucocephalus. Next base: position 4,783,688 of record NW_010973284.1, on the reverse strand, counting down.
CTCTGACTACAAGAAAAGCATAGGGACTGTAGCACCTGATAGACATCAGTAGCATATGCGCACACACGTATCTACACACACCGCCCTCTCTCCATGACTTTACCCTCTAGCACTGGTACAGATGTCTGTACCAGTTTGTCAGAGTGACTAGCCAGCCAGAATCTGGCTGAGAAAATACCATCACTGAGCCTTCTTTGAGTAATACACAAAGTTTAATCACTTCAGTCTTACACCATATGAAGTTATTTCAGTTAATAAAGCACAGCGGCTCATAACATCGTGCATTTATCTGCTCCGCTTACCCCTGCTCCTCCCAAGTTTCAAACACTCTTGCCACCTCCTGTTTCAGTTTCTAACATAAATTAATAGCAAAACAGTGAGTATCTGATATATGATTAGCAAAGAAATGGATGTGAAGCAGAATTAGCAAAACTAATGAACTTTTCAAACAAGATGAAAGTGCACAACAGAAGCACAGGATGCCATGTGTGAGCTAGGTAAAACACTTGGGACTGGCAGCTCCATTTGGAAGGAGGAACATCTTTGCAACATAGCGAAGCCTGGGACTGTGACAGAAGCAGAGAAGGATACACTAGGATGCCCAGGATACACTTTTGGGCTGCAGTGGCCCCTGACTATAAAATGCAAGGTGATAAGCTGCTATTGAAAGATATATCTAGCCCCAAACAGGATTTATATGTTTCCGCCTTTGCCACTCTCATTAGTATTTGCTGGGCAGCCAGAACAGCTCACCAGAAATCTAGGTTGAGATCAACGTCTCCTGGTAAACATTACATTGTTCTGCAGATGGGAGAACCTAACAAGCAAGCCATAGGCCTCCCAGTTCTCCACACTGCAGGAGCATGCTGCATTTTTGTTCAGTTTCTGGTGCTCCTCACCAGTGTTTCCTTCTGTCAGCACCATACACATCCACAGAGTCCAATGCCGCTGCCCTCCAACACAACTACACGCAACAGTCAAGTGGATCTCTGAGCACACTGTGGTTACACTGCAGCATCAGCACAATTTAACTACAATAGCAATGTAAGAGGTCATTTTGGGCACCTGGTTATTAAAAGAAAAGAAAAAAAACAAACCACAGGTGATTTTATGTTGTGGATAGGATATAACATCACCATTTCCCCTGTACCGGAAGGATCATCACTCATTTGCCTTTCTAACAAATCAAAAGGTGCTTCAGGGATACTCATACGACCTTCCCTCCACATGACTGAATATAGCCTTGCCAACAGAAATACAGAAAAAGAGTGCTCAACATCTTAGAGCTTAGTTCACGCTGTTTAATGAATCAGGATGACATTAAATAGCTAGACAACAGAAAATAAATTACAAAGTACCACTGCTAAACTCCTGGGTACTCCAGTTGTGCTACAGGGTACAGGTTCTCACATCTGAAAATCAGATGGAACCTGGTCTCAGGTTCCTTTTTTAATCTCTAAAATCAGCCATTCAGCCTACTCATAAGTGTTGCATAAACATGACACTGCAGTAGACAACACAATGCATGAAAGTTATAAATGTGAACAAGCTCAACGCATACTTATATTTTCTCATTTGACCAAAAACTTATGACACAGTTTAAGTACGTGCTCACTTGAGACAAATACTATGAGAACTCATAAATTCCACCCACTGTATTATCTTGTAACTGATCACAGTGTAACCAAGAATATTTAAATACAGAATATACCTAGTCATTATGCAGAAGATAACACTGTGAAAGAAAATCATAGTAAGAGTGATTCTGATAAGACAAGGACAACAGGAAAACATTTTAAGGCACATGGCTATAAGACCTTAGGTAAAATGCTTCCAAAATACTTATTCTGAATTTCTGCTGTGAAAAGCATTAAATGCAAAATGTCAGGAGGCCACCAACCCATATGTCCTTTCAAAGCTTAACTGCCTTACTACATCAGCTGAAGAATTTCCCTTGAAATTTCCCACGTACAGCTTTTCCTCTACTGGACAACCAGCTAACATTGGCCCATTTTCTCTAGAAAAGGTCCAAACCTTTGAACTATCAGCAGCTCTTAATCAACTCACACAAATACACTCACTCAACCCTGCTCCTGATACAGCCTGGTACCTCTGAATGCAATATTCTAACTTTTTGCATTTTACTGAAATGCACAAAACAAGGGCAAACGCCTCACATATCTAGTAACTCTGCAAAGATGTAGCATGAAAAGAGATACGACACCTTGCAATGAGACTAAATCCAATATTGTAAGCAGGAATAACTCCAGCGGTAACAGAGCTTAGACTGAAGTTGAATTTGACCTTCACTGTAATGTAGAGTTATAATGAGATAACAATGGGATTGAGGTGATTAACTATAAACAGAAATAAACCTTCCATGTCGTCTGTTTAACTGCAAACACAGGAATGCCCTGCTCAGCAAGCTTAGGCTCTTAAATAAATTCAATAGTGAGTGGGATAGAAATAAAACCCTGGGTGATTAGTTAAGTTTTTATTTCTCTCCCTTGTATCACTCTTGCAACTCTAATCTTAAAGACCATTCAGAGTGGCATGAGCACCAAGTTCTCTGCAAAGCAGGAGTATTATTATTATTTGAGATATAACCAAGACCTTGGAATTGGATTACAGACACTGTCAGAAGTAGTACTTTATGTCCACTCAGTCCCGATGATTTTCATTCCTGGGACCCAGTAAGTCCTCAATTCAGCAAATAAGATGTAATCCTTGCCTCTCTTACAAGGATCAACCTGTTCTTTTCACTATCATGACTTTGTCCATTTCAGGTCTTTGTCTAAACAGCAAATCAGAGTATTACACAACAGCTGTCAATCTACTGAGCAGAATCAGGCCCATTAAATCTTCAGAGACATCCATCACTACTGCATCTATATAATTAAATTACAGAACTCTTATTACCTGTTTTTTTAGAAACAAGTTTTGTGCAAGCATTCAAGTTTAAAGTCAGTGCTTATAAGGAACTTAGCAAAAACATGATGGGGATGGGATGCCAGGGGAATAGATGATTCTCTCATCTGAAATGCATAATTAGCTTTTGGTTAAGTGTGCAATTAACATTAAAATTCACAATCAAGTATGACAGTGTTCTAATTTTACCTCCTTTAAATGAGAAGGAGGAAAAAAAAAAAAAAAAAAAAAACTTAGTTACCAGTATTACTCCTTTGAATTGCTTCCCTATGAGGCGAGCTGCACAGTAACATCCTGTCATCCAGGCGACAACTAATACAAAAAGCTTTTAAAAACACTTCATATTTGCCTTCTGGACATCCACGCAGCTTGGGTTTTATTTTGGTTTACACTTTTTTTGTTTTGTAATGGTAACTGCCACTCAGGAAAATTAGCAGTTGTCATATTTCTGTTTGTAAAGATCCTTCCCACAAAAAATGGAGTGATGCTGCTTTGCACCCTCTTACCAGCTGTGCCTGAAAGCTGTAACACATGTTTCAGACATCCACTACAGCTAATCTCAGACCCCTACAGGTTTCAGCAGTTAAGCCATGGAAACATTTTTATTCACAGGAAATAAAAAGCTATACTCATCCTTGCAGTTTAAATCTGGCAAGCAGCACCTTAAAAGAAAAATTATACTGCAGTCTAAATATGCTGTCTCCATCTAAACATTACATCCTTTTTGCCTTTTAACTTGAACTTAAATTTAATTCTAGAAAAGGGGGTCAAAAGGAGTTTCAACTGTAACATCAGCTGCCAAACCCTGGATTTAGTTATGTTTATTATTAATCACACATGTTTTATGTGTTATGTGTAGTATGTGCAACAAAAACGAGATTCCATTGTGTAAGGTGCTGTACAAAAGTATAATGGAAGTGTAATGAAACTCCTCACACAAAGCACATATTGCATGGTATGCAAAGTGTTGCGGTGTGCAAGTGTTTGGGGCTAAACACTGCCAATGATTTTCCATCAGTAAATTTGTGTTACTATCCAAAGAGCTTGCAGAATTAACCTACACTAGGCCAGCATGAAGGACCAGAGTTTGCCCCTCAGCAGTTAACCTCAATGCTACATTGCTCAAGAGTTCTGCTGTTATTATTACTTACCACCAATGGACACACAAACACACAGAAGAAGAGAAAAAAAACCCAAACAAACAAACCATGCAAACCAAAAATCTCACATTGGTCTCACCTAAAACCCGAATCACTTTTATTCATTCACCCTGCTTCCATCTGGATCTGGACAAAGTGGCCTTCTCTAGCTGCTAGGCAACCTGAATGCGGCATTGAGTATTAACTGTATGCATTTGCTAAGAATATAATAGTGTCACCTTTGAGATTTATTTATAATAAAAAACCATGCCTAGCTGAAAATATAATAGCTTTCCTTCAGTAATCAGTAATTAGCAACTCTGGGAATACAAAACTGTTGGTCAAGAAAGAAATAATCCAGATGTACACCCCAAATGCAGAGAGATATTATAAATTGGCTCTCTACAAATGTATCATAAGGGAGATGCTTTATATGAAAGTATTATTACAGATGGCAGTGGCGTAAGAAAATTCTAATCCAAGAATTATTTATGTAGACATTAGAATATCTACATAGTATATGAATATATTTACATAAATAATGTTTTAAATTAGAAATGTTTAAGTTACCAAACCTCATCCAACCACAAAATGAACTTTCTCAGTAAAGGTAATTTATTCTATTTACATAAAGCCACCATTCCTAAACAAGATGGGAAAGACTTGAAATTAAAACACAGTCAACTGATCTTGGAGTTCTTTAAAGAAAAAAAAAAAACAACCTACAAAACATTATTTCACATAACCCCTTTCTGGACCATTTTACTGTTTTGTTTTCTAGCAGCAGAGCTATCATTCTACCTTAAGAACACCATGAATACCTTTGCTATGTCCCATTCCTCTCAAATTCAAGAGATACTCCTTTCAAGTCTTTTCAAAGCAAATAATTTCCTAGACTGCTAGGTCACTAGCACAACTGATAGGACTCATTAAAATATCAATTTGGATGATTGAGATCTTAATGTCAACAAAGCAAGAGGCCCACTAATGACATCAAAATTAAACAGAGCAGCATTCTTTTGATCGTTTTGATCATTACATTTGACAGCTTGTCTAATCCTGATTCACAAAATACAGACTTCCTCAAACTCAGCGCAAACACAAAAGCTAGATCTCTAACTTAAAAACACACATCAGTTTCTACTGGAGATATTAACCGTGAGGCACGCCAGAAAGACATTTATTGACACAGTGACACGCTGTTAGCCTTTACGTGCAGCTACTTGGCACTCAAAGCGAGGTGAATTTTTCTTAGCTTTAAGTAAACCCAAGAAGCTCTTTGTAGCTGAGGTCCTACACCCAGATATTCTGCTTTTCTGTTCAACACAGGCAAAAGACAGTGTAAAAAGTCCCACTGGTCAGTGATCTCTCTGGATCACAGCACAGCAGTAGTAACTTCCCCCCGCCTTGAGATTTGTAGGACAGAAAACAAGGTTATTTGTGCACAGCCCTTGAGCACCTTCAGTCTGCCACAGCTGCATACACTTAAGAGCTCCACAAGCACCCATGAACTTAAAGAGACCTGGCTCTGCAGAGTAGAGAACATCAGAGGTTCCTAGAAGTTCTCCTCTCTGGATTTTATGAAGACATTTGAAGTGGTTAATTTAAACACTTGTACCTTCTTCTTCACTTAGTTTCACATTAAACCTGATTCAGGTAAGACTTAACCTAATCAAGCTTAGAGGGAGCATAATTAAAAATAAAAAGTCAACATAACTGGAAAGTTGTAAGTAAAAGCAAAGTGTTCAATGGAGCCACAGGGTCCCACACCCACAGAAACTCAATAGCTCTGTAAATCGTTTTTAAAAGTAATTGGAAGACAGGTTGGTAAGAAAACTCTTCCTTCCTACACACAGGAACACATAGTTCTGGTATGCTAATGGACCCCACTACTACTAGGTGTACCCTGAAGAATACATTGAAATTACAAGTTTAGTCTCAGGACAGGCAGGAGGTAAACAAGTTTAAATACTGTGTTTTTTATAGAAGTACACATTTAATATTTTTGTTAAAGTTCTTAAATCATGATTCACATCAGGGATCCATACAAGGAGCACAGAAAGAGAAGAAAAGAGCAAAAGTCACTCTGGAAACTGTCAAACACTTATACGAACCTTTTATTGAAAATAAATTTTAAATGAATGTTGTTGGTAACTCAAATATTACAGGTCCTATAGAGAGCACCCTCTGAGGAATCCACCTGACATCTCTTCTCATAAGACGTTTAAGGTTATTAAAGCCTTTTTTCCCCCAAAGCCTTCAAACAGATTTAATTAAATTTATTGCTTAATTCATTTTTGTCCCAGTACCTTTGCAAAAAACCAAATATTTCATGGTGCTTTCTGTCTTGCTTTTACACAACTTATTAGTGAATTTCATGTTCTGACATTAAGACAGACAAACTGGATGGAAATTGTCTTTAGTTGCTTATAGGGCCTGAAGCCCAAACACTCTTACTACCTAAATCCTAAATTAAATCAAACAGTTTCATGCCAGGTTATCTACATTAGTTTCAATGCCAGAATTCTGCAACATGAAGAGTATCTTTTATTAAATAAATTGTTGTACCTTGAACCCGGTAACACAGAAATAAAATGAATCATATTGCTGGGGGGGAGGGTGAGGGGGGGAGATTTCCTCATTTTAGAATCTATGTTATTGTGATTATTCACGATTTAAAAAACCAACAACAACCAGTGTGATTACTATAATATTACATTTAAATGCAATAATTAAAGATTAATTTTAAATCAAGTGTACATAGATCAATTAGAAGACTATGCTTACAGCTGGGGCAGGGTTTGGTAGAAACGCTATACAGTTTAAACTCATCTTCAAGCCTGAACTTTAAGCTTAACTTGTGGAAGAAACCACTAAGTAGACAGCTACTTTGAGTTAGTGAGCTAACTCCTTTGAAATTGTTTAAGAGAATATTAGCCTCATATCTTCTGTTTGAGATCTTTTCTTTTTATGGAAAGCAGAAGAGAATAATCTTGCAAACTGGAACTCGAGCTGGAGCCCCATGGTACTTTAAAACACAGCAATCTGAGCCTAGGGTTTTTAAACATGCCGAGTAATTCACTGGGACACAGAGGGTTTAAGCACCATCAGGATAAATTGCATTTGCATTGTAGGATTTAAGTCATTTGCCAGCAAGTAGAATAAAAGAAAACACTTGCTTTCCATAAAAAGGAACATCATGAGCTACTGACAATTGCTTGGCCTTGGTCTGCCACTCTGCAGCTCAGGGACTTTTTTTTTTTTTTTTTTTAAACTAGGTTAGGATGCTGTAATTCAAAAAGGCTGAAAATGTCCCATGACTGGGTGTTTGAGCAGAGGGAGCCTCCAGCTTACCTGCACAAGTTCTCTTCCCATTTGATTTACCAAGAAGTCATATCAGCAGAGATAGTTTGAAGCATACCTTTATCTTCCCCCTGAGGAATCCTGGATGGATGAAGTGAGCTGGCTTGGCGCTGCTGAGCGGGTACATGAGTTGCAGGAAGATGCAAGTATCTTATTTGGAGGACATAAGCTGATAGTAGAATCTATGTGTAGAGTTCACTCATTGAGCACTCAGTGAATTTCTTCACCTACTAGTGCTCACTCAAAAAGCACTACTAAAGGGCTCCAGACCTGCTGTGCGTTTGTTGCAATTTAACAGTACACTGACACCTGAGAATGTAGAGCAGCTGCTTAAGACCACATCAGGAGTCCCACCAGTTGAGTGAGACAGCGATACAAAGAGAACTTACTCAGCTATACTGCAGGGATGCAAATGATACAGGCACACAAAACTTACGAACAATCAAAGATCTATATTAATCCAAAAATCTAATTCCAAAATAGCTATTTTTTACCATTGTATCTTTGCTAGGATTAATATAAAGCACTTCTGAAAATGCTGGCACTTACCCAAATCTGCAGTTTCACCCGTTTGTCATTCCTATAAACTGTTTTCACTTTGAAGTCAATTCCTACTGTGCTAACGAAGGCTGGTGTGAAAGTGTCATCAGCGTATCTGAAGAGGAATGATGTTTTACCCACGCTGCTGTTGCCAATGATCAGGAGCTTGAACATGTAATCAAAATTTTGATCTGAAGTATCTTTCTGCCTGTATCTGGCATCTGTTACTGAAGCCATCTAAGAAAATGACAAACATTGAAAAAGAACAGATTTAAGAGCAGTTTAGCATTTGTTTTCCTTAACTGTGTACCATACGTTTAGCTTATCTCTCTTCTTTCTAATATCATAACCACTATATCTGCTGAATAAAGATGAACACACTTCAAAATCATCTTTTAAATCCTGGCTTTAAATGTCTATTATCCACTTGTACTGGTAAGATTTCCAAACCCAACAAATACACCCATTGCACTGTTTTGTGTTTAAAAAAATAACAGACTGCTATTGCATATTGTTCAAATACTAGTGGGGAAAGAACATTCTTTACTCCTGTGGCAGGGTGCCACTTCTGTTGCTCCGATAAACTGGAGTATTGCAACCAAGAACTAAGGCAGTGCATCCAACTATGCAATTCATTAAGCAGCCTCCAAGACTGGTAAACCTAAGTAATTCCTTTTATGACTACTATGGAAAATCTGCATTTCTAGCATGTGCACCACCACCATTTTATCCTTAGAAAAGTTCCATCCTCAACATTTACAGAAGGGGAAAAAAAAAAAGGCAATGGGAGAAGATGAAACACCAGGAATTTCAGCTGAAAACTTTGAATCCATCCAACACCTATCTAACCTCAAGACTGCAATTAAAATAAACAGCACCTGCATAAAGCATGAGGGCTCAGGGGGCTGCAGGCAGCACTTGGAAAGGATAAATTATCCCTTTTTATTATAGGGACACAAGAGCTGGGGATGGGGGGGGAGGGTGGCAGAGAAGATACAGCTTCAGAGATCCCTCCTTCTCTTATAACCCTGAACTGGATTCAGAAACCAAAAAACAACTGCAAAATCTGGAATATCAAGACGGGTGGAACTCACTGAGTAGCCCTGGCTGCTTTAATGTGTGCAGCTCAGACACTCCACAGGAGAAGGCTGCCCTGACTTTTCATCTGTTTGTACAGAGCAGAAGATACCTACACAGGCCAAATTACTTACAGAGGAGAAAAAAGAAACTTCACCTTTTAACAGATACACCACAATTTTAATCTCTAATGCTGTTTCAAAATCTACCCCACATCAAACAAGCAAAGGTCTTGGGTCCTTATAACGAGTCACAGGGTTGTGTAAACTGGGGCAATGACAGCACAGGTCTGATTAGCAGCTATTCGTCCAAACTAGGATATGTGCTACTTATGTGCAGTGTCAGAAAGCACTGAGCAGAGACTGAAGTCTCTTCTTCCCCCGGCATCCAAAGAAGTTAGTTTTCCCCTCAAGTCAGATTCACGGGCACCTTTGGGAACAAAACTCCCACCAATATCTACTCTCACCATGTGCCCAGATACCCTCCTTCTTAGCAAGTCTCACATGCACACAGGACTTCACTCACTCACTGAAAAAAAACCAAACCAAACAGTTCAAAACCCACTGTAGTTAAACAGCTATAAACCAAAATGCTGTCCAAAGGCAATTTAAATTGGGATGCCAATTTAAGTTAAATACCCATCAGAAGGGAAACAAACCAAAACCAACCCAGTTTAAACTTCAGTAAAATATGCATGACAGTTTATCTCTGATTAAACACATGCAATTTTCTCACACAGAAAAGGGCTGGTGCGGCAGACATTTTGTTCACAGATTGCATTAACAAGGACAGTTTCTGAAGAACTTTATCAGTTCTTCAGTTTATCAGTAGCTCAGTAGTCAACAACTGCATTGAATGCAGTAAAATCTTCCCACAAGTGATTCTCTGTAGGATACAACACAATTCTGATACACACTCTTCTGAACTTCAGTTGCTATTCAGTAAGACTACAGTCCTTCGCAAGCACTCCAGAAAACACAAGTACAAATTTTCTTCTCACCAGTGTATCAGAAAAGGGCTCTTCTACCCATGTCTTGTGGTTCACAACAGGAATTTCTAAAATGAAGAATTCAACATACAACTGACTTCCACACACACACTCAGGCCAATGCACTCACTGCCTCAGTTCAAATGTTGGAAAGCTCAGCTGCAAAAATTAGGAATCCATATGATTAGTTGATTTGTATCATCGCCACGCTGGAAGACAGTAAGAAGGTATCTGAGTAATTTAGCTTCCTCATACACATAAAATAACTTCCACAAATGCCATTGAGAACACATGTGCACTTGCTAAAGAAGAAAAAAAAATTAAAAATCTCTACTTCTCTATTCCACTCACAGAGGCTTGAAAAAGTGAGATGCCCTCATCACTTCAAGCCTGGTCATTTAAAGATTCAGAGGCAAACCTTTAACCAAGAAGTATTCCACTAATCATACAGGAATCAATACCTGCTTTCTACCCCTGCCTTCACAGAATCCATCTGCACACTCCAAGCTGATCTTTTAAATTAAACACTGCTGCTTCCATTAACCCCCCCTAGATTGCTATAATCAAAAGTGTACCTGGCTACAAATGCAACTTTCAGATCTCAGTTAAAAAAGCAATTACAGAATGCGGCCAGCTAGAGCAGCTTTGTTAGAAGCACAATACAGAAAATAAGATCAAATGATACTTGCACAGAATGTGGGGCTGTTGTCATAGAAGCACAACACTCACTGGCCTGCGCGTGCCACTGTGCTATGCTGAAGATGCTGCAGGCCGGCTCCTTGAATCATTAGAGGCAGCGTCGGAGCACAAAAATTTCAAAGAAAATTCCATCCCCTTGCTTAAATTTGACTTTTCCCTTTCCCCTCCTCTGGTCAATAGAGTGAAACTGAAAGGACTTTAGTACTAATTACTGATTACTCCTCTGCAGATCATTACTGAAGCTGCACTCCACCAGCATGTGAACTGAAAATGTTCACAGGACCGCCCCTGAATTTGTGCTTGAATCCTGAAGCCAGGAACCAGCAGACCTTTCTCCCAATTCTACTCCTCTTCCCTACTTGTTGTCCCACCCCTGCTCCAAGTGCTCCCTAGTTATGCCAGTCCTGAGGACCACACAGAGAGTTGGTTCAGAGAACAGAGAGATCGCAGTTAAAAATAAATCCTCCTACAACTTCTCCTGTTTTGCAGGGCTGTTTTTAAAGTTGGTTCAGTTCCTGATCCAGCACAGCGGAGGGAGCCAAGTGGAGGGGACCGAGTGATGGGAAGCGACGGCAGTTGCTATGCTACTGAGAGAAAGGTCCACAAAATCACATCTCCTGCAGGCCCTCTGCACCTGGCGGAGATTCAGCATCAGCAGTGGAAGGAAAAGGCGACAACGTACCGATGCCGGGCAGCTCCCGTCCAACTCGTCGGAACAGATCGTGCAGCCATCGCTCCTAGAGGATTTTATTCCCTCCTTGGCGAAAGGATGTTTAGCTGGCAGTGTAACCCTCTGTTCTCTGGGTACACAGCTACATACACTCTTTGCTTAGGATGACTCCAAATACAGCACCATCTCTGCTGTTTTACAAGGACATGAATGCTAACTAGGGCTTTGTTATAGAAGACCAAGTCAAATACAACTGGCACGCAGAGTGCAAAAAGAGAGGCTCGTGACTGTTTCCGTTTTGACTGCCTTGGAATAATCCTCAAGAAAATACCTATACAGGAAAGATTTAGCTACATTACAGAAAACCCATTACATGGGAGAAGAAAAAGCTGCCAATCAGACTGTCCTTGAGAACACTTCAGTATGAGACCTTGCATCTTTTAGTTCTTTTTCTGGGTAGCCCACTTCTTTGTAGCCAAGAGCATATTGATATTGACAACCTGTTTTCCCCATATGCTTTCCCAATGGGAACAAGGTCTGAAACACATCCACTTCCAACTAGTTTTGCAAGAATAGGCAGTTACGTGGCTATGAGATACGTTATTATTTCTCTATTGAGGCAAAAGCCTGCAGTGTGAGCTTGTCTTTTATTAGACAGGGAAACCACATAGGAGGAGGATGCTACAAATGCTCTAAAGCAATAAAATCTTAATCAGAGCTTATTAGCCACCAAAGAATATGCTCCTCAGTCAAGGTGGCTCTCCTGCCTTTATTTTCTATTTTGGTCTAATGAAGTTGAAAAAAACAAAAAGCCTATTGCCCTAAGACACCTTCATGGGAAACCAGCCTTCCCTGCTTTCAGTACTTACTGAAATGTGTCATAGAGATGGCTCCACGCAACTGTGCTCTTTAATTTGTGACCAACATCATGGTGAAGAATCAAACTGTTTTGTTGTGCAACACAAACCGTCAAAGTGTTACTGCTTCTACAAATCACTAGAAATAGTCACTGCTGCCCCTGTTCTGCAGTATTTACTGCCTACAGCCAACTTCAGTGAAAAGCAGTACATGAACTGTCTAAATCTGATGGTGTTGGCTGGAAAACAACTGGTATATCTCACCATCCATTTATTTCCAGAAAAAAAAATAAGGTTGACCTCAAGTGTTGCCAGCCCTTATGGTTTTGCCTACAAACTAACAGAGGGCTGTTCTTCTCTATCCTCTCACAGACCAGAAATAAGAAATCTGATCATTACCTTGGAAGTTTAGGCATCTCTGTTAGGAACCGCATGGGTCTGTTCACAGACATGGCCGTTTCCACATCCCATTCTCTCTCACATAGCAAGGAAGAAGTCTGAATTTGGAAAAGAATCTCCTTGTCTGCTGTCAGTCACCTCAGTTAACCATGAAACATGGTCACACTGATGGAACTTACACTTCAAATTATGCAATTAGACATATCTGCAATTATGAACCTGTGTATGCTGTATATTACAAGTTCTGAGCATTTCTAACAGTAAAAACATCTTTTAATATTTGTCACTGCTTTATTTTTAAAGCCAAAACTGAAAGTTACTACATCTATTTTGTGTTATATAGGAACAGTGGCAATATAAATGTGACTGTTTAAGTGTTTCATCATCACCTGCTAGCACACACACACATTTCTTTTATTAGGCTGATGAGAAGATGAGGGTGAAACCGCCCCTCTATGTTTCTACGAGTCGAAGATGTTATGACAGCATGCTACTCCAAGCTGGGTCCAGCCTTGTTTTGCATGTGTGTGTTCAGCAACAGAGCCTCTGCTGTTTCTCCTGACATACTATTTTACTGCCTTACGGGGCTGTCAGTGTTAAACCATTCCTTTATTTCACAGTCCAAGCTTCTTTTTTCTTACTTCCATTTTACTGTTCCTGAGTTCCAGTGTTCAAGATCAGCCAAAAGAGAAAAACTGAGAAAGAAGTTAACAACTATCAGTCTAGAAGGAATAAGTGGTAACAGCAGGCAACAAGAGAAGGGGCACAGTCACAAACACAGCTGTACCTGTTAGACTCCTGGCTATCCAATGGCACTGAGGAGTGTGGAAGGAAGAAAAGAGATTACTAGATACACTCATTTGGTAAAAGCAGAAATAATGAGGCTAAATAAAGGTAGAAGTTTAAAAAAAACCAAACACATACATAGTGCTAAAATCAATACATTGTGCTAAAGTCAAATGGATCACACATGTGCCAAGGCTCTTATAGAAATGTAGGACAGGAGCATTATAGACAGCTCTGAAGATGTTAAAAGACTGTGGAAACTAGTCTATAAGTTATGTGGTAGGGAAGAAACAAAAAAGTAGCTGAACCAAAAGATTTATTAATCTCTAATATTTACATCTTAGGAGTAATCCATGAGAGACATTACTGACATGCAGCATAACTTCTTTTCAAAAGAGTTAATACCTTGTGGGTTTTTTTCCCTGCAAAGTCTTACAAAGTGCATCTACTTTAAAAACATTCTAGTTCACAAATTACACATCTATGTCAATTTTCTATTATAAAAACTCACTCCTTTATGTGCTCTGTCATCTGAAAAAAAAATTGTTTTTCTTTTTCAGGAATTAAATTAAATCATGAATCAGATTTCTATTAAGTAATGGAAATTTTTTTACAGCCAATGTATGCTGTCCTAAGAATAAAGCTCATAAAGGAAATAAGGCCATGACCTTAAGAAGTCTTACACAAATGCTGTACTACAAGAGAGATTTATCAGAAGCAGAAAACATAGCATAAGCAATTAATATAACTGCTAATAAATATTGCAAGCAAGTGATAGTTACCAATTTAGATCTATAATCCATGAGACAGATGGAGGCTTTGCTGTGAGTATATGAATCAAGAGAGTGGTCACACTGTTGAACCTGCGATGTAGAAGCAAAAGGATTACAATGTTTACGATAAAGATGGATAATGAGAATATCATGTAAGTGACTAACGGGTAGGCAGGTTAGACTGTGAACACACTTCTGTGTAAAGGTCTGAGCTTCCTTCACTGAAGGTAAAGGGGAAAGCCCTGTAGCATACAAAAACAGAAGAACAGAAACAGCGCTTGAGTTAGTGACAGATATTAAGATAACAGCAGATATTTGGAGCCATCAATTTAAAATTCATTAAAGGGAGATGATCTAAATTAATCTAAAAGAAAAGTTCCAGATAAATCCTACAAGTGGGTGCAGAGCCACAGGTAGGAATCATTACACCTTTCCTGCAGAAAGGCAGCAAAGTAAATGGAACGAAGGAGCAGCTGAAATACATCTGTATACGTTGGTGTTTTGCACAAAGCCTGGGTCAAAGTCTAATGTGCTGCAAAGGCAAACTGCAACAGGACGTAGAAATGTCTGCAATTTACAGCACATGTATACAAAAATAACTGCCAGTTATGCCAGATTTAGAGCAGAAAAATGTAACAGAATTTAGTACTCTCTTTCATGGCTAATATAATCTAAAGGCAACTTTGTCTCTGGTGCATTTCCTCTCCAGTAAACAAGGGTAAACCACCATTTGTCATCTTGACTTACATTATCTTGCCTTGTGAAGACTGCCAAAACACATGGACAAACTCAGACCTTATGCAAATAACAAGCTGCAGCCACCTATTCCAGGTCAGAATTTGGATCAAATAAGGACAAATCCTTTCTCATGATCCACACAATTGACAATCACCTCACTTGACAACAAGACAGCACCTTGCTCTTGCCCAAAGTATTGCACATTTTTCAGTATCGGTTAGGTTTTCTCCTGTTCTCACACCCTTGCCCTCTGCAACAGTTGCTCCCTGTGACAGCCTCTGTGACACGCTTCAGTGCTGTCCAGAACTTGATTTTGAGGTGTCATCCAAGTAACTTAACTGACAGATCAAGAACAAAAATATTTCAACAGTGTAAACAGAAAGAAAATTAAGTCTGTGTTTATTACTTTAAAACATCTTGACAGGGAAAACTAAAACTGATTTATTAATGAGTCCAGAAGTCTTTGCAAGAAGATGGTTGCAGTGGATTTGGTCCAGAACCCACGTGCTACAAATGAGTTCGATATATGCATGACAACTGAAGGATAAAAACCTCTAAACAATGTAGGTGGCTATTTGTTATTATTATTACCTATTCAGATTTGGGAACACAGGCCTTACAAAGTCTTCTAAGAATTTGCTGGGTGTGGAACAAAAGTCAAGAACCTGTGGATATCACCCCTTTCCCATCAACTCTAACTTTACAACTACATTTTGTTAGGCACCAGGCTGGAACTGTTGTTAGAAAGATTTCCTTGAGCCAAATGTCTCTGTGTCTGGAGCCATGCCTCTCCCATTTCCTCCGTAACGTTCAACACCCTTGAAGTCATGTTAGAGCCACAACAAAACTCTAAGGAAGGAGGAATTAGTCACTCTAATTTTACAATGGCAAAAACTGCAAAGAAATAAAAAGTCCCACATTTTTTACTCTCTTCTATGAATGTTTTCATTGCAGCTCTTTTATCACTACATAGTTCCATGCCTGTTGGCAAACACGCTAGTCCAGAAGATACAGAGAAAAATATTTCACAGTACAAACATCTCCCCTTCTAAAGGGGAGCCACTAACCGAGCCCAGCTCAGCTCTCTCCCAAAGGATGCACAAAACAAGAGATTTACATCCTCCTTATGCCCTAAAGAGCAGATGCAGAGGAGATTTCTGCAATTCCCTGAATATTCCATTAAGTTTGGAAACTCCAGGAGCCAGCCAATTTCTAGACCTACAGAACCACCAGCTGAGGCTGACCCTGAATCCAGCCCTGTCCCCAAAGAACAGTGCAAGCTGAAGAGGTTGATTGCTATTACAAAACTCACCATCATTAAAGCCCTTGCTTCCTGTTACAAACACTGCAGCCATGTCTGAGATAACGAACTTCAGTCTCCTTCGCATCAGCTCTCCAGCCTTGCAGTTCTGCCTCAGTTTCTCTGAGAATGAACTGGCAACCGTGAAATACTTCTGACTATCTCACTGCTGAATACACTGAAGTAGCAGTGACATAAAAGCACTCAGAGCAACACACAAGACAAATCTGTACTAACTCTGCTACAACACATGTGTAACTGCCTGCTGATCCTTCCCCAGCTGGAAGGCAGGGTACAGCTATGTTCTGCGCTGGGATACAGCCCTCCACCGAGAAAGCTGTGCCCATGCCCTCCCACAGTGGTGTAAGATAACGCAAGTTCAGGTACATGATGGAACTCATACTACCTAGAGCTAGAGTCAGGCCGTATGCAGGTTCAGGTAGACACCCTTCCACCAGTGCACAGGAGACAGTTACAGATTTTTCTGCATCACCAGGTCTAAAACCTTTCATTTATAGGTAAAAGCAAGCTGCTGTCAGGACCAAATTAGGGTAACTGGAGACTGGTATTGTCTTGTAGTAACCACCTATAAACCAGAACCACACAGAGACAGGGCCAGCTCAGGATGCCTCTGCAGCACAGAAGTCTAATTTGCTGCCTTTTGTCCTCCTCCTCCAAGCAGAAAATCTGTGATGAACAAGTTGCTAGTTACTTCGTTTCTCTGTGCTATGATGTTCTCCATGCTGCAAAGTAAGCCATCTGCTAACCAGGATTAGAACAAGTGCCCTCTCAATTCCCATGTTTTAATTAGCTAATACTTCCAAACATAAGTCTTATTGCTTACGTCAAAGATCAAATACTACCATGCTGCAGTAAGCTAAGCACTCATTTACAAGAGCTCACTAAATACCACAGAACTTTAAACATAAGATACATTTTTACAGCAAGAAGCATACCTGAAATTACCAGTTCAGGACATTTCTCAATGTTAGCCATTGAGAACTGTCTCAGATAAAACTACTTCTTCAGGCTGAACTAGTAACAAAGAACAGACATGGACTTACTGGGGGGGGGGGGTTAAGTGGACGTGAGTACCTTGCTCTGGCACTACGTGATGCAAGACCCTGAAACGTGATGCTATTACCTGCCCATTTTGATCTCGAGCTGCATCAGATCATGTGAAAATGAAAGTAGGAAAAACTATCTGAAACACAGGCAAGTCAACTAACATGACTATTACATGACAACAACAACTAGTATGCTAATGAATACTACATGTAGTGCTTTGCTACACCTAGATGTAGCAAGAACTACTGCTATTAAAACCTAAAGCTAGTAAGTCTTCTCAATTTGTTACCCGAAAACGTATCGGATCTGCAAAGAGGGCAGCACAGTTTTGTCAAAATTGCAAAGGAAGCTTGATTTAAAGATTGGTTTATTTGTCTCTCTTCTGACTTATACTACAAGTTGTCCTGATAAAACAGTCCTGAAGGCAGTGATCACCCCAAGGTCTCAGTAAATGTACATACAACCACTTTCAGGACAGCAAGCATAAATAACAGGAAAGAAAAGCTTTTTAGTTATATGCTTACATATGGCAGCATATGGATTCAATCTTGAACCCACTATAATCCAATACCAGTGCTCCCATGATCTGCTACAGTTTCAAATACACAGATAAGGACTATAGTTCCACTGACATTTTTATCTTGGGAGGGAGAGGGAGGAAAAAAATCCACTTAGGAGGTTTATTTGAACCCAGAGCTAATCCAGGCTACTATGAAGCCCCACAAGCTGTTATTAGCACAACTAAGAGTGGAGCACTGGGTCAGGAGTGAGCAAGGAGGAACAAAGCAAGAAAGGTTGAAACCAGGTTTGCCACCAAGGAAGTGCACAGAAACATGAATTAAACTTCTGAGGCCACAGTCTTATTATTGTCTCAGGCTAAGGGAAAATCCAGGTTAAAATTAACACCACCACCACCCTTTTTTTTTTTTGTCCAGTTAGTCTTAATTTAGGTCAGATCAACCTGATGCACTGCACAAACAGACCACTGCTTGTGCTGTATGATGGAAAGGACAGCGTGGAGGCAGAACCTTGGGAGGCAAAAAGGTGGAAGCGCTTGTGCCAGTGTTAACGATATTGCCTGCAATCCCACAGCACGATGTTACCGTGCGCATCAAATGACACTGCCTTGCTGCTGGCAAGCACAGAGAAGACATCAGGGGAAAAAACAATGCATAGTGTCAGAACATATGGCAAAAAGACCACATGTATTTTGTACGGCATAAACTGGAGAAATTGGAGTGTTTATACTTTTTATGAATTAAATTAGAATGATTGATCTGTTTGGCTCTGTGTAACGGGCTCACTGCCTGCTGCTATAGGGCAGCGTGGACGCACACACAGCCTGCAAGTCCGTTCTTCCACCTGTATGGCGAAACAGCAAATCTGCAGGTGGGTGTTCTGCAGCCAGCGCTGAGCGAAGCCGTGCAGTCCGGCAGCAGCAGGTCTCTCCCCTTCAAAGAGCAGCAACGACAAAAACGAAATCCCGCGTTTCCTGGCAGTTTGTTTTACCGCCGTACAGTTTTTGTTCTTAACTGCTGCAACTCCCTGAGCAGAAGACAACTGCCCAGCATGACGGGGTCTGACAAAGGTTAGACACCAGCTGGGAAACAGCCGGGAAGGCCCCGGTCTCCAGCCTCCCCCCACCTCGCTGAGGATATTTTAAAGATAAAGCAGCATTCTATCACCTCTCACTGCTGATAAATGCGTTAGAGATGTAACCACCGCGCCGTCCTCCTCCCCGTCGCTCCTGAGGGTCTGCCTTCCACGCCACACCTCAGGGGCACCGAGCACCCATCCCGCCAGCCGGTGCCGGCCGGGCACCCACCGGCACGGCAGCCGAGGCCCGCCCCGCGGGGGCTCCTCGGGGCCGGGGCACCTCCTGCCACCCGCCCCTGGCCTCCCGCCCTGCCCGCCGCCGTCCCGCGGAGCCCGGGGACAACCCCGACGCTCGGTGCCGAGAAG
Source organism: Haliaeetus leucocephalus (assembly GCF_000737465.1). Classification (NCBI taxonomy): domain Eukaryota; kingdom Metazoa; phylum Chordata; class Aves; order Accipitriformes; family Accipitridae; genus Haliaeetus; species Haliaeetus leucocephalus. The sequence goes on along the minus strand of NW_010973284.1, from coordinate 4,764,401 downwards.
GGCGGCAAGAGTTTTTGGGCCCCCGCCGGGGACGCTGAGGTGAGGCGCGTTTCCCGCCTCGCAGCGGGAGCCTGAGGGGAGTAAGGGGGGAGACGCCCCTCCGCCCGTCCGTGTCCCC